>NW_005355016.1:83429-102416 GCF_000412655.1 Myotis brandtii | reverse complement strand
GGGGGGGCCCAGGCCGGGGGGGGGGCCCCCCCCCCCCCCCCCCGAGTGCACAAATTTTTGTGCACCGGGCCTCTAGTCCTACATAATAGAATAATAATATGCAAATTGACCAAATGGCGGAATGACCGGTAGCTATGATGCTCACTGACCACCAGGGGGCAGCAGATGCTCAACACATGAGCTGCCCCCTGGTGGTCAGTGTGCTCCCACAAAGAGAGCACTGCTCAGCCAGAAGCCAGACTCATGGCTGGCAAGCACAGTGGTGGTATCGGGAGCCTCTCCCGCCTCCATGGCAGCACTAACGATGTCCGACTGCCCACTTAGGCCTGCTAGCCATCAGTGGGATATCCCCTGAGGGATCCCGGACTACAAGAGGGTGCAGGCCAGGCTGAGGGACACCCCCCCCCACCCCCAAGTGCATGAATTTCATGCACCAGGCCTCTAGTTTATTCTAACAGAAATACTAAATGGGCCAGCAGAAGGGGATTCTAGTTTGTGCTAGCTATGAATTGATTGTAAATAGTGGTAAAGTTTTAATCCAAAAACAAATCAGTTATTCACAGTCATTATTGAATTCAGCATTCAATCCTAAACGTGCAGTCAACATAAATAATTTCAGAGACTGGTGCTTTACTGGTAAAACAACAAAGGCATCTACAATTCCTGACCAATAGCTAAGAGTTAACCTGATTGATTTTATAGTTTTTATAGAAATAGGGGTGGGGTCTGGGTGTGGGAGTAGAGGGATTGATCAAGATAGAAAAAGAAGAATAAAAATCATGGAAACAGACAACAGTGTGGTGATTGCCAAGGGGAGAGGTGGGGAGAGGTGGGGAGATGTGGAGGTGGGTACAGGGGAATAAAGGGTGATGGACAGAGACTTAACTTGGGGTGGTAAACACATAATACAGTGTACAGATGATGTGTTGTAGAATTGTGCAACTGAAACCTGTATAATTTTGTTACCAGTGTCACTCCAATAAATTTAATAAAAATGAAAGAAAAAAAATAATGACACACAAATGACTGTATTTATTCTGTTGTTAGTCTAAGCGTGTGATATAATTGCTCTTCCAAACAAGAAGAAACAAGGAAATGATCAACAGAGGCTGCTACTGGTGGTGATTGAGTCTGGCAGGCTCTTACCATCGTAATATTGTACAACTGGGCATGGGATACAAGAAGTTGGGAACTTGAAAGTAGAAGCATTTTAGGGAAACAGGACACCTCTGTTCTTTGTATTTTGCTGATATATTTCCTGTGAATCTCTTTGGATTGAGCATCAAGGCCTAATTATAAAATGAGACTCTTATTAGTCTAAGCATTTAAAATGCCCCATACTAGTGTGTGTGTGTGTGTGTGTGTGTGTGTGTGTGTGTGTGTGTACATGCATATGCACACACACTAATGCATTAGAATCAGAATGTGCCTCATTTCTTGAGAAAAAATATCAAATTTTTTTCTCAGTCCACCCAGGTAATACCCAGATCAGACCATGATGATTGGAGTTAGCTGACAGCTCCTTAGGAAGCACTAACACCCATACTCCTCTACCCAAAAAGAGAGGATTGTTGTTGCAATTCTTCATTCTTCTCTGCTATAGAATAATACTTAACACTGACTTTGCTATATGACTTCGTTGAACCTCCAGTTAGAACAGGGGTGGGGAACATTTGGCTCGCGGGCCATATAAGGCTCGCAAAATCATTTGGTCTGAGTAGAGACTTTAAACATGCTTACATATAGGTGGGATCTCAATACCAGATATCAAGCTGTATTACAAAGCCACTGTTCTCAAAACTGCCTGGTATTGGCACAAGAACAGACATATAGATCAATGGAATAGAATAGAGAGCCCAGAAATCTACCCGAACCAATATGCTCAATTAATATTTGACAAAGGAGGCAAGAACATACAATGGAGTCAAGACAGTCTCTTCAATAAATGGTGCTGGGAAAATTGGACAGATACATGCAAGAAAATGAAACTAGACCACCAACTTACACCATACACAAAAATAAACTCAAAATGGATAAAGGACTTAAATATACGACCGGAAACCATAAAAATACTAGAAGAATCCAAAGGCAACAAAATCTCAGACATATGCCGAAGCAATTTCTTCACCGATACAGATCCTAGGGCATTGGAAACTAAAGAGAAAATAAACAAATGGGACTACATCAAAATAAAAAGTTTCTGCACAGCAAAAGAAACCATCAACAAAACAACAAGAAAGCCCACTACATGGGAGAACATATTTGCCAACATTATATCTGATAAGGGCCTAATCTCCAACATTTATAGGGAACTCATACAACTTAACAAAAGGAAGATAAACAATCCAATCAAAAAATGGGCAAAGGACCTAAATAGACACCTTTCAAAAGAGGACATTCAGAAAGCCAAGAGACATATGAAAACATGCTCAAAGTCACTAATCATCCGAGAGATGCAAATCAAAACAACAATGAGGTACCATCTCACACCTGTCAGAATGGCTATCATCAACAAATCAACAAACGACAAGTGCTGGAGAGGATGTGGAGAAAAAGGAACACTTGTGCACTGCTGGTGGGAATGCAGACTGGTGCAGCCACTATGGAAGACAGTATGGAGTTTCCTCAAAAAACTGGAAATGGAACTCCCATTTGACCCTGTGATCCCACTTCTAGGAATATATCCCAAGAAACCAAAAACACCAATCAGAAAGGATATATGCACCCCTATGTTCATAGCAGCACAATTCACCATAGCTAAGATTTGGAAACAGCCTAAGTGCCCATCAGTAGATGAATGGATTAGAAAACTGTGGTACATCTACACGATGGAATACTATGCTGCTGTAAAAAAGAAGGAACTCTTACCATTTGCAACAGCATGGATGGAACTGGAGAGCATTATGCTAAGTGAAATAAGCCAGTCAATGAAGGAAAAATACCACATGATCTCACTCATTCATGGATAATAAAGACCATTACAAACTTTTGAACAATAATAGATACAGAGGGGGGCAGGAGGGAGGGGGGTAAGAGATCAACCGAAGGACTTGTATGCATGCATATAAGCATAACCAATGGACAGAAGACACTGGGGGGTAGGGGAGGCCAGGGGATTGTCAAGGGCGGGAAAAAAAGGAGACATATGTAATACTCTTTGTAATACTTTAAGTAATAAAACAATTAAAAAAAAGAATAAAAAATAAAATAAAATTAAATTAAATTAAATTAAATTAAATTAAATAAATAAAAAAATAAACATGCTTACATAAGTTGGTTCCACTAGTAACATATCTGCCATCATGATGAGAAAAGCATGCTCCTAATAGTTACTCATTCCAGAATGAGTCCAGAACTAAACTCAGCATGAGTCTTGCCAACCCTTAAGACTTGGGAGTCACAAAAATAAATGTCTATTATTATAAACTGTTAACAGCTTGTAAGTTTTGTTTTTAATCCTCACCCATGGACATGTTCATTGACTTTTAGAGATGGGGGAGGGAGAAAGAGAAACATCAGTGCAAGAGAGAAACATCGATTGGATTGGCTGCCTCCCTCACGTGCCCTGCCAGGGCCCAGGATGGAACCCTCAGTGTAGGTATGTGCCCTGACCTGGAATAGAATCCATGACTTTCCAGTGCATGGGACAGCACTCAAACCAACCAAGCCACACTGGCCAGGGCAGCTTGTAAGCTTTTTAAAAGTTATTTGTTATACAGTTTTAGTGCTGCAATAGCTGACTAATATACAAAATGTTCCAGAATTAAAATTGACAATATTGACAAAGCACACTAGACTATCCAAATTCAAAGGTATACATTTCCATACAAACAAATAAATGAGGTAAAATTATCTTTATATTGACTAACTAATCTACCTAAGAGCCAAAACAGTCCGTTAAATTGTTTAAATCATTTTATTTTACATATTTCTCTTAACAGGAGTGAAAGAAAACCAAAAGAGAAATAAACAAAAAGTTCTCTGGTTAGGCCACAAATAAATGTAAGCCAGAAACACTTGACTCTATTCTGTTATAAAAACTGTTACTGAAAACTAGCTAACCTTTTCTGAATTCTTCAGGAAAAATTTTTTATAGAAAATGTTAACATTTAGAAAATATTCTTAGAAGTGGAATCATTGGGTCAAATGAGAGTTTCATTTTTTTTTTTTTTGGAGGAAACTCCATACTGTTTTCCACAATGGTTGCACTATCTGCATTCCCACCAGCAGTGTACTAGGGTTCCCTTTTCTCCTCACCAGCCCTTGTCATTTGTTGATTTGTTGATAGTAGCCATTCTGGCAGGTATGAGGTGATACATAATTGTTATTTTAATTTGCTTCTCTCTGATGATTAGTGACCTTGAGCATTTGTTTTGTTTTGTTTTCTGTTTTTCCTTTTTTTTCTCCAATCTTTATTGTAGAAAGTATTACATACAGTGGGGCCTTGACTTACGAGTGTCCTAACGAGTTTTTTGAGATACCAGCTGTCTCTCAGGCCGATTTTTTGCATTGAGTTGATAGAGTAATTTGAGTTAATGAGCTCCTTAACGAGCTCGGTCTCGGAACGAATTAAACTTGTAAGTCAAGGCCCCACTGTATATCCCACTTTTTCCTTCTTTGACCCCTTCTAGCCTGCCACTATCCTCAGCCCCAGGCCTTCACCACCTTATTGTCTGTGTCCATGGGTTATGCATATGTGCATACAAGTTCTTTGGTTTTTCTCTTTCCACCCACCCTCCTACCCACACTTTGCCCTTGAGATTCCATAGTCTGTCCCAGGCTGCTATATCTCTGGATCTATTTTGTTCATCAGTTTATTTTGTTCATTAGATTCGACATATGAGTGGGATCATGTGATACTTGCCTTTCTCTGTCTGATTTCACTTAGCATAATACTCTACAGATCCCTCAATGCTGTCTCAAAGGGTAAGAGATCCTTCATTTTTGCTGCTGCATAGTATTACATGGTGTAAATGTACCACTGCTTTTTTATCCACTCATCTACTGATGGGCACTTGGGCTATTTCCAGATCTTAGCTATGGTAAATTATGCTGCTATGAACATAGGGGTGCATACATTCTTTCTGACTGGTATGTCAGGTTTCTTAGGATATATTCCTAGAAGTGGGATCACTGGGTCAAATGGCAATTCCATATGTCTCTTGATCATCTGTATGACCACTTTGGAGAAGTGTCTATTTAGATCAGTGATGGCGAACCTATGACACGCGTGTCAGAGGTGACACGCGAACTCATTTTTTTGGTTGATTTTTCTTTGTTAAATGGCATTTAAATATATAAAACAAATATCAAAAAATATAAATCTTTGTTTTACTATGGTTGCAAATATCAAAAAATTTCTATATGTGACACGGCACCAGAGTTAAGTTAGGGTTTTTCAAAATGCTGACACGCCGAGCTCAAAAGGTTCGCCATCACTGATTTAGATCTTTTGCCCATTTTTTTAATTGGGTTGTCATCCTTCTACTAAGTTGTATGAGTTCCTTATATATTTTGAATATTAACCCCTTATCAGATGTATCATTGGCAAATATGTTCTCCCAGACAGTGGAATCCCTTTTCATTTTGTTGATGATTTATTTTGCGTGCAAAAGCTTTTTAGTTTTATGTAGTCCCATTTCATTATTTTTTCCTTAGTTTCCCTTGCCTTAGGAAAATATATAAGCAAACATATTGCTACGAGGGACGCCGAGATTTTGCTGCCTATAGTTTCTTCTAAGATTTTTATTGTTTAACAACTTACATTTAAGTATTTTATCTATTTTTAGTTTATTCTTATGCATAGTGTAAGTTGATGGTCTAGTTTCTTTCTTTTCTTTCTTTCTTTTTATTTTTGCATGTACCTGTCCAATTTTCCCAATACTATTTATTAAAGAGACTGTCTTGACTCCATTTATGTTCTTTCCTCCTTTGTCACTTATTAATTGAGCTTAATGGCTTGGGTTGATTTCTGGGATCTCTGTTCTGTTTCATTGATCTATATGCCTGTTCGTGTGCCAGTACCTGGCTATTTTGATTATAATGACTTTGTAGTATAATTTGATATCCAGTATTGTGATTCCTCCATACTTTGTTCATCTTTCTCTAGGTTACTGTAGCTATTTAGGGTCTTTTTGGTTCCATATAAATTTTGGAGTTTTAGTTCTAGTTCTGTTAAATATGCATTGGTGTTTTAATAGGGATTTTGTTGAATCTATAGATTGCTTTGGATAGTATAGACATTTTAATGATATTAATTCTTCCAATCCATGAATATGATATGTTCTTCCATTTATTTGTATCTTCATCTATTTCTTTTTTCAGTGTCTTGTAGTTTTCTGAGCTAAATCTGAAAGAATATATGCACCCCTATGTTCATAGCTGCGCTATTTACAATAACTAAGATCTGGAAATAGCTCAAATGCCCATCAGGAGGTGAGTGGATAGCCAGTCAATGAAAGAAAAATACCACATGATCTCAGTCATTTATGGATAATAAAGACCATTATAAACTGATGAACAAAAATAGATACAGAGGCAGAGCAGCATCGAACAGACTGTCAAACTACAGCGCATATAAGCATAACCAAGGGACCCAGAGAGTATTATGCCAAGTGAAATAAGCCAGTCAGAGAAAGATAAGTATCACATGATCTCACTTATATGTGAAATCTAATGAACAAAATAAACTGATGAACAAAATAGATCCAGAGACATGGAAGCATGCAACAGACTGACAAATCTCAGAGGGAAGGGAGTGGGGGAGACATTAACCAAGAACTTATATGCATACTTGCCTAACCCATGGACACACACAATAGGGTGGCAAAGGCCTGGGGAGGGGGTGGGAGAGGATGGAAGGGGTCAATTGGGAAAAAAGGGAGACATCTGTAATACTTTCAACAATAAAGATAAATTTAAAAAGAAATAAAAGAGACCATTTAAACCAGAAGAAAATAAAAACAGTTAACATTTACTATAGAAAATATATTTTAATAGTTTCTATAATAATTGTAATGATAGATGTTTTAATGAAGGAATAAAGATAAAACATCATCCTTACCCTTACTTTGTCTTAGTTAATAAGTTACTGAGCATTTTTTCTTTTTCTTTTTTCTGAGCATTTTTTCATTTCAAGAAAATCTAATAAGTTACTGAGTTGATACTTGTAAATTGGCCAATGTAATCATTTTAGACAATTCAGTAATCACTGGAAATTTCTCCACAATAAATTCAGTAGCAGAAAGGAATTCTGAGTGTCAGGGCAATTGAATTGGCCAGATCATAGAGTGATCACAACCTCTTGGGACTGGAAAAAAACAAAGAGAGAAGAAAGGACGACTGTCTCCACCATGGACCAGGCCTCCCAAATCCAGTGATCCAGAAATTATCTCCCCTTTTCTGGGAGACTGCATGGGAGTATTTAACAAAGGGACCAAGCGAAGTCTTAGGAGGCTGACAGGTGTCACCCAGCTCTTTGCAGATTATGGGTGTGCACCTACTCAGGCCACTTTCCCAACATCAATTCCCAGACTCTTATAAAGCCTAGCAACCTATATTTTTATCCTCACTCTCTATTTTCTCTGACTCATTTTTTGTCTCAAGGAAATCTTCCCACCCTCCAATGACTCTCTTTCTCTAGTTTATCTTACAGTAGTAGTAGTGATATTAGAGAGAAAGGAAGGGGGGGGAGAGAGAGAGGGAAAGAGAGAAACATCAATTTGTTGTTCCACTCATCTATACATTCCTTGGTTGATTCTTGTATGTGCCCTGAGTGGGTATCGAACCAGTAACCTTGACATATTGGGATGATGCTCTAATGAGCCAGGGCCTCTCTAGTTTATCTTAAAAACCCATTTCCCTTCTAATTTTTTTTTTTTACAACAGACCCTAATGGTCCATTATATCCAGAGTAAAAATGAAGCCAAGAATAAGCCTTCCAGTGCTATAAAGAAAGAGGAGAAATACAAAATTTATGGTCTATACTAAAATAGTATGAGTCTCCATATCCTGTCAAATGTACTTTAGGCTACTTACACCATATAACAAAACTAAGTGATAGGTATTTTCATACTTATTTTGCCACCAAAGAAATGGAGATTCATAGAGGCTATAAACAACTTGTCCAAATTCATACACCTAGTAAATGATAATAGAATTTAAACCATGCATTTTTTAAAAATAAAGGCCCATATAAATTAGTCCCTTATTTTATAGGTAAAGAAGATGCAACTGGAAGAAAAAGGTCAACAGCTGATTTGTAATCTTTGCTCTTGCCTCAAGGACAGCTGAGGATTTTTTTACATATGTCCATTTATTGATTGCTGGGAATACAGCCTGAGAATACATGACATGCATTTGGGGGAAGAAATTAACCAAATCTGAAACAAAGCCATTCAATAAGCCTACTGAGAGCTAATAAGGTAGTATAGATTAGATCCGAAGGTACAGTGGGGACCACTGTCTCTTACAGTTGCCATTAAGATTCTGGCTGCAAATTCTTTGGAACGTATTTTATTCTTACTTATTTAGGAACTACCAGGTAGAGGGAAGATCAGTCTGCCTTTAGCTTAAATTAATGCTAGGAAGGATGCTATTCATTGGATTACTGGGAAAAAATTTTGTTATTCAAATTAAGGCAATTCCATTTTTACAAATTCTTCCATATCAATTTGTATATCTCAGAATTATAAGCAGCTACACAGATTTAGAAATGATTAATAACTGATGCAAGAGACTATTCATTTGATTCCAGTGTCTATTGTTGATTTATACTCTGTTCTAATACTAGAAAAATTTTATACCATAGTGCCAATCTTCCCAAGATGTTTGTTTAACTCACTGATGTGGAGAGCGGCCACAGTGTTTGGACAGGTTCAAGCCTTGGACTAATGAGAGGGCACAGTCCTCTCATTGCCACGTGCAAGTCCCAGCTTGGAGGGCAGAGCCCTCCCAGCACAATTATAGCCAACAGCTATAGTTGTAAGCTTGAACCTATGGTCCGAACACGTGGCCCCACGTGTCTGAGTAATGTGGGCTTGATAGAGTTCAGGTGCCTGTAATTGAATAGGATCGAAACCCACGAGAATGTTGTAAACATCTTGACCAAGCCCTTACTTTGCCTTGTGGAATCTGGCTATAAAATAAAGACACAGCTTGTAGTCCGTGGCGCTGTCTCTCTTCATCCGAGAGGGCAGTGTCCCACCAAGACCCAGCTTTCTTTTCTTGTCTTTTTTCTAATCCTTCACTGCCCCCACTTGTGTCACTGAACCTGGCTGAGCTGGTGCGGCACATAAGGCACCCTGGGGCTGAGTATGCCATGGCCGTGCCAGACCGCCACACACTGATACAAATAAATGATACAAATTAAAGAATTTTAGTTATACTTAAAAGGACAGAAAGTTTAACTTGAATATCTTAGACCATAATTTTAAAATATTATTACATATATTATATATGGCACAAGGATTATAATCTACAATTAGACAGAATGCTGAAATGTATTCATAACAGCAGAGTTACATCCCAAATTTTGTAATGGATATTTTTTCTTAAAATGACAACATCAATGTTACTTTACATTTCGGTGTTTTGGATTGCTTTTTGTGGTAGCTGGAGTAGAAAACAAAAAGAGAAAACAGAACCAGGTATATCCCCATGGAATGGAAAATGGAAGATCTTAGCATTTAGTTCTTCTTAAAGAGAAAGTCTGTTGCTCTCATGAACTGTGTTCTTACCTTAGTGCTTCAGGAGAGATCAGTTACGGCTTGGAGCACTGGACAAAGTGAGGATATAAGCATACATCTCGGATGTGATAGGTATTCAGAGTCCAGGTTATGAATTGTTCCAAGCCCAAGCCATATCCTCCACATGGGGACAGGTACCATATTTTCTCTGATCTGGGTACCAATAATAATGTATGCGGTCAATTCGTTCCCTTTTATAACCTGCCTGCATTTCTTCACTATCCCAAATATGCACTGATCCTCCCACAATCTCACCAACATTGGGCATCAGCACATTGACAGACTGGGTAAGGTGGAATCCTCAGGACATCACTGCATACAAAAAGATCACTACAGGAAATCAACACAGCAAGATGGGCTCATTAATGGTGTCTGTCAAAGTCTCTCAGGAGCTTCTGGGATATCCTCTCCAAATTTATAGAAGTTCCATCTCCTTTCTTTATATTGTGTTCTTTTAGCCACACAATAGCAGCTGAATAATTCATCTGCTTGAAAGGTAGTTTGGGGGTCTTGAAGTCTGGGCTGAGGTCATATACTAATCTTGCCACAGGTGGTTTCAAGACTCTACCTACCACATCGCAAACTAGTTCATCAAAGGTCAGGAAAGGGCATTCTGCCTCCACATGAGTGTATTCAGCCAGGTGCCTTCATGTTCTGGAATGCACTACAAAAAGCATCTCCCAGAGCTGGAATGCAGGTCTCCAGGTTCAACTGAGAGGACTGAGTAAAAAAAAAAAAAAAATGCCTCTTCCCCAATAGTTGAGCTTGAAGAGTGTAGCACCACCTTCTACTTGTGTTAGCACTAACGTGGGAGGAATAACTTCACAGCTATCAAATAAGTTATCTCTAAAGCACCTGATAACACAGAAGGTGCTTTCAGGATTTTGGACATGTTTTCTCCTCAGATCATCATATGTCTGTTGTTGAGCTGGACATCAATGTCAGACTTTTCATGATCAAGTTATCAACTCCTCTAGCAGGAGCCATCCTGATCAGTCCCCAGAAGTCACAACTCAGCTCATGGCCCCTAGGAGCCTGCCTGCCCTTTGGGGTAAGGTTTAGCATTCCATACACTGCAACACTACACTGAGTGGGCAAGACTACAACATTGTAACACTGACACAAATAATCTGACAAGACACACTGAAGTACCCTGTACCATCCCACAACACCAGAAACTCAATTATTTCCTTGGCTATGCAGTGTGTGGACCCAGCCAAACACCTTTATTCTTTGGCCTCTCTACCCTTCTAATGAATGAATCTTCACACATTTGGCTCAAAAAGATGTGGATCATTTTTAATGGTAATCTCCCTTGCTTCTTCCAGGTTCTTTTCTCTTTTCAAATCGTCTTCTGCCTCTTGCTTTTCCTGGAATTCACTTTTCATTTGTTCCCTGTGCCACATTTTCTTAGTGTTTTTCATCTGGGAGTTAGAAATAACATCCCAACTATAATTTTCTTTTTGTGAACCTATGTAAATAGTAGAAAAGTGTTCTTTTCCCACTGTCATCAAAGCCTTTAGAACTACTTAGAAAGGTTTCTCCTTGGTTCCATCACCCATAACATCATTTCCCTCTTCATCTGAGATGTATAGCTCTGCTAATACCATTCCATTGTAGTCCTGGTCACCTCCAAGGACATTATCTCCCCACATGCTGCCACCCTGTCACTGCAACATGCACCAACGGCTGCCTCAGCTCCAACATTTCATCATATATCACAGCAGAGGATTTTATACTTGACTGAATCTTCCTTGTTGAAGAGACCTCAGAGCTGGGGCTTTCCTGAACTGCGACAGTCTGCACTCATCCAATCTTGTCTTTTGTGACCACATGCATCACAGTGAGGAGTACCTAGGACATCTGCAAGCTGTGCCTTAAAGATACCAAGACCTCCACTAGGTTGTTGCCATGCATGCTGCATTGTTGCATATTCTGTATCCTTTATTAAAGCTATGCAAATGGGTGATGGGTAAAGCCCAAGGTATTCTGTGGGTTTGATTGTAAATATGGGCCAATATCATGCTGCTGGTTGAGTGCAGTGTATTTTGAGAGGCCAAAGAGGCTGGTTCATTGCTGAATCTTGATGAATACATGTCCTCATGCCTCATAATTCAATGTGCTCTCCACTAATTATTATATCTTAAAATACGTTTTTATTGATTTTTAAAGGGAGAGAGAGAAACATAGATGAGAGGGAACCATGGATTGGCTGGCTCCTGCATGTCCCCTACTAGAAATTTAGTCCCCAACTCGGGCATGTGCCCTGACTGAAAATCAAACCAGCAACCTCTCCAAGATCAGGATGATGCTCAACCAACTGAGCCACACCATTCAGGGCTCCATTACATTATTATAATAACCTCAAATGATTTCATAGTAGCAAAAATATGCAGTTTTACTGAGATATAATATACATCCATTTCCTATTCAACCTTCATGACCTATGTCCAGTCATACAACTTTTCATACAGATTTCACAAAATATTCTGTAATGGACATACCATTGCCTTCTTCCTGACATCACATATTATGTATCTTCCATATGAGGCATCTGGACACTTAACTATATTCTGCCTTATGTTGTTCTCTAACTGTTCCATGTCACTTCTCCTCCTCCCCTTGAAGTCTTCAAGGACAAGAAATATAACTCATACTTCTTTAATAACTTTGAAAAGTGCCTAGCTCAGTACTTGACATTTACCAAGTATTCAGTAGGGTATTATTGAATGAGTGGAGCACTATCAAGATTTTTAAACTTGGAATGGAATATGTTCAGACATCCATAATTTAAAAAACATTTTCAGTTTAAACATAGATTACATAGCAGGTCTAATTAAACTGAATTCTTATTAGAAAGGTTACCAAGTTTGAACATTTAACACTGAGAAGAAAGGTCCTGGTACATCCATTAAACAAACTATTAAATACATAAGGGAGCCAAAAAGTAGGGTCTTTTTCATCATACGTTTATTTCCAAGACACATTAATTTTAAGTCACTAAACTCAGTTTAAGATAAAGTTTAAAAGTCTGTTTGTTTGTTTTTTTCCAAAATATTGTATCATTTTCTTTCCTAGTTGGTGGAGAGGAGCCAAAGTCAACAAGTTTTTTCTTTGACAATTTACAACATAACTCATCCTTATATGACAAACTGTCTTTTTTTAAAGGTTAATTCAAATACTAACCTTATTGTGTTAATTATAGTAAGGCATAGAAACAGTATTAACAATTAAAAAACATATTGCTTATAAAGTTATTTAAGTACTTTTTAATTGAATTGAATTTCTAGAAGAGTGCCAACTAAAAAATCATCCTCTAAACATTTCTCAGTCTCTAACTTTGCAAATAATATTTGCTGATTTTATTAGTATATAAATTTTATTTGCATGCAAACCTCAAAGGTATTAAATTGAGTCTGCAGGATTCTTTTTAATTATTTCTAGCTAGGTCACTCTTTAGAGAGTTATCTATGCAGACATTATAAAGATTGGGGAGCATTTGATATCAAAAAGGAAACATGGATGAAGTTTTATTTCTACTTTGGGCTATAGATATCCCCTCTGTGGGGAATGGAGCTGTCCAAGCTGTCCACAATCATCATTTCAAATTTGGTTGTCTTTACAGAGAAATCTCATCCTAAGACTTTTTTATTACAGTTTTCACTCAATATTATTTTGTACTAGTTTCAGGTGTATAATTATATACTTAACAAAGTATTGCCCCAATATTTCCAGTACCCACCTGGCACCATACATAATTACTACAATATTACTGACAATATTCCCTACGCAGTAATTTACATCTATCTCTTTGCCTATTTTGTTACCAATTTGTATTCTTAATCCTGACATCTTTTTTTAAAAAAAACTTTATTGTTGAAAGTGTTACATATGTCCTTTTTTACCCCCATTGACCCCTTCTAGCCCACCTCCACCCTCATCCCCAGACCTTCACTACCCTATTGTCTGTGTCCATGGGTTATGCATATATGCATACAAGTTCTTTGATTGATCTCTTCCTACCCACCCACCCCGTCCTGTCCTCTAAGATTCCCAGTCTCTTCCATGCTTCTATGTCTCTGGGTCTATTTTGTTTATCCGTTTATTTTGTTCATTAGATTCCACATGTGAGTGAGATCATATGATACTTGTTTTTCTCTGACTGGCTTATTTTGCTTAGCATAATACTCTCCAGATCCCTCCATGCTGTCTCAAAGAGTAAGAGATCCTTATCTTTTACTGCTGCATAGTGTTCCATGGTATAAATGTACCACAGCTTTTTTATCCACTAATCTAATGATGGACACTTGGGCTATTTCAAGATCTTAGCTATTGTAAATTACACTTCTATGAACATAGGGGTGCATGTATTCTTTCTGATTGGTTTCAGGTCTCTTAGAATATATTCCTAGAAGTGGGATTACTGGGTTAAATGGTAGTTTCATATTTAATTTTTTTAAGAAACTCCATTCTGTTTTCCATAATAGCTGCACCAAACTGCATTCCCACCATCAGTGTATTAGGGTTCCCTTTTCTTCACATTCTCACCAGCACTTGTCATTTGTTGATTTGTTGATGGCAGCCATTCTGATAGGTGTGAGGTAATACCTCATTGTTGTTTTAATTTGCATTTCTCTGATAATCATTGACTTTGAACAAACCTTAAAGATTTCACCAAAAAACTACTAGATTTAATAAATTAACTTGGCAATGTAGCAGGATACAAAATTAACACCCAGACACCAGTAGAATTTTTATACATCAATAATGAATTCTCAGAAAGAGAAACTAAAAAAAAAATCCCATTTACCATTACAACAAAAAACTAAGATACCTAGGAATAAACTTAACCAAGAAGATAAAAGATTTGTGCTTAGAAAACTACAGGACATTGAAAAAAGAGATAGAGGAAGACATAAGCAAGTGGAAGAATATAGCATGTTCATGGAGTGGAAGAATTAACATCATTAAAATGCCCATACTACCCAAAGCAATCTACAGAGTCAATGCAATTCATATTAAAATACCAATGGCATATTTCACAGATCTAGAACAAATACTCCAAAAAAGTATATGGAACCAAAAAGATCCCGAATAACCATAGCAATCTTGAGAAAGAAGAACAAAGTTGAGAGATCACCATACCAGATATCAAGCTATATTACAAAGCCATTATAAACAAAACTGCCTGGTACTGGCACAAGAACAGACATATTGCTCAATGGAACAGAACAGAGACCCCCGAAATAGACCCAAGCCATTGCACTCAATTAATATTTGACAAAGGAGGCAAGAGCATACAATGGAGTCAAGACCGTCTCTTCAATAAATTATGTTAGAAAAATTGGACAGATACATGCAAAAAAATGAAACTAGACTACCAACTTACACCATACAAAAGAATAAACTAAAAATTGATAAAAGACCTAAATATAAGATATGAAGCCATAAAAATCCTAGAAGAAACCATAGGCAGCAAAATCTCAACATCTCTTACAACAATAATAGTGGCTCAGTACATGTATTCATGTACCAGTAGGGGCCCTCGGCCTGGCCTGGCAGGATCAGGCTGAAACTGGCTCTTTGACATCCCCTGAGGGGTCCTGGATTGCGAGAGGGCACAGGCCAGGCTGAGGGACTCCACTCCCACTGGTGCACGATCAGCCCGGGGAGGGACATGGGAGGTTAGCCAGCAGGGGAGTTGGCAACGAGAGGGCTCCAGGGCGTGTCTGGCCTGTCTCGCTCAGTCCGGATCAGCTGAACCCCAGCAGCAAGCTAACCTACCAGTTGGAGCATCTGCCCCCTGGTGGTCAGTGCACATCATAGCTAGCAGTTGAGCAGCCTTAGCATATCATTAGCATATTACGCTTTGACTGGTTGAATGGACGACTGGACGACAAGACACTTAACATATTAGGCTTGTATTATATAGGATGCTTGTGGATGCATCTCCTAAGGAGAAAATAAACAAATCGGACTACTTCAAATCAATAGGTTTTTTAAAAGCACCTCTCATTGACACCAGAGAGGTGTTATTGGACAGCCCCGAGTCAGTGAGAGAGGGCTGTCTCCAACCTCAATCCTTGTCTTCTCGTGTAAATAAATTTATATGAGAGACCTTGATTGTGCTGTATAAAGCCAATTTATTAAAGCATTTATCTTTACTAAAGAAGCAAAGCAAGCAAACCTATACACCTGGCTTACAAAGCGCTGACAGGCTCTCAGATAATCTGAAGAGTAAGTTGGGTGGGAGTCCGAGATGTTATACACCCTCCTGTCTATAGGCTTCAAAATTCCTCTGCTGAATATTTGGTACAGATTAATTCTTAAGGTCCCTTTTTACTTTGTTGTGACCTTCCCAGAATTCATGAGAAGCACCTGGCAACTTTCTCTTGCCAAGCCCTGAGACTGCTGGCTGGGGAAGATAATGGCTTGTTATTCACAAGCTGGCTGCAAATTGCCCACACTGTTTGGCCTTGTTTTAACTTTCCTGTATCAGTTTCCCTATTCCACTTGCCCTGGAATTTTCCTAGTTCCTTACTGCCCTGTAATAGGTTGGACACCTTAAACATACACAATGTTATATGTCAATTATATCTCAATAAAGCTGGGAAAATAAACATTTTTAAATGACCCAGAATTGCCACCCTTAGCTCAAAAAGAAGTAAAACTTTAGGAGACCTGCCTTCTTTTCTGACAAACAGCATGTCTGTTCCAAACACCCTATATTTCCTACTACATACAGCCTTTCTGGACAGTATTCTACAAACAAGTGCCATGAAGCATTCATTGATACCTGTGTTAATAAACAGTCTGTTTTACCTCATATAGGTAGCTATTATACTTTCTGGCATTTTAAAATTCATACCATGGCTGCAATAGTTATATATACATTTGAAAATTTGTATTACAGATTTATTATATAGGAGGCACTCTGATAATACCCTTCAATGTTTATACTAGGGGCAGATTTTTTAAAAAGAAACACTAGAAAATATCACATCCTTGTGCTGAAAACAATCACACAAAAATTGTTACATGCAATTGCTACACTTAATCTCAGTGAGATGAGTGTCTTTGTCTATTGTTATACTGTCAGATACACCACAGTAATTGCCTTATAGTAAATTCTCAATAAAATCTATTGGCTCAATAATAGTAGTGCTAATTGAAACACACATAATGTATCAAGCTATACTGGCAGAGCAACATACCAGCTGTTTATTTAACCAGGTACTTTAAAAACATCAACTATATCATCACAAAAACTCTATGGCATAGATATTATTCTTATTTCATAAATAAGAAAACTGAGACCCTGAGATCACATAGATAATGTCAATGCCCTGTGTCGTCTTAGAACACTATAAAATTTATCACTGAGTTTTTTAATAGCCATTTTCATGCCACTCTTTGGTGTAATTGTACTTGATAATACACTCTGTTTGAAAAGCCCCATCTAAGAACTCAGTTAACTACACTAACTCAACATCATCATCATACCATGACACAAACAAGTGAAGACAAGTCACTCCCGTCAGACCACAGAAGGAATTCAGCAGGGAATTCTGTGGCCTCTGGCTTCTCTCCTACTTGTATTTGGAAGGTGACTAATTAACATCAACAGGGAAAACAGGCCAGTCATAAGCTTGCATTTTTACAAGTGAACAGTAGTGCAGCGCACCCAAGCACTTAAACAGCCAGCTTTTGAGATGCATGCTACTGATTAAGCCAGTGGTGAAAAATGTGTAGGAGGGTTTTCTTTAACTTGCTTCTTTGTCAATTCAGAAAGAGAAGAGAGGAAAATTGTAGAAAGGAAAATGCCAAAAGATGGCCTGAATAAAATGCTTTTTCAAAAGAGACAATAAATGGTGACTATGGCTCTGTACTGCTAAGCACTGTTTAGTCACTTAGGACACTACTAGTAGAATGTAATTTTACAGTGAGTGATTATTTACTGAGTCAGAGTTACATGTGTTTTGATTTCTATCCTTACTGTGCATCCCATTGGGAGGAGTTGTGTTATTCCTAGCAATTCTGAAAAAGGCAAACTTTAGCTTCAGGAAAGCAGGCTTTGTCAGTTGCATTTATCACGATGTCCCCAATACATAGAATGGTGTCTGTGATGCCATAGGTTCTCACTAAACGTGTTGAATGGATAGATAGATGACAGAATCTGACTAACTGCATTGTGCTCCTTACTCCTTAGCCCCTAAACATGACCAAAGAAGTCCATATTGTCTCACATTCTATGCCTTTACTGTTCTGCTCCTTGTCTGCTTGCCCTGCCAGTTCCTAGCGAATTCCCTTAACCCATTGATCTCTTTACTCCGCTCCCCCCACATCCTTCTCTCCATCCACAGAAGAGCCTGACTCCAGAATTATTGAGCTTATTGAGGCAATCCAACATGAATTCATCACATTTTCTCTTCTGAGCCACACTTTGCCTAGATCAGGCCCGCATTTGTGAGGACTTGGGCAAAAGTAGAAGTGGAGACCCATATTCCATATTCTATATATTTAAAAGGTATCAATGCATCTAACAAACTACTAAAATAAATGTTCTACCCTGAAACCTTGACGATTATACATTCATAATGATTCAAAAGGCCTAGTTGAATGTAGAAGATGCAGATGCCTCCACATTTCATAATAAAATCTGGAAAGAAGAGGAGATTAGCCCTGAGCCCCCCAGGCTCCCAACCCTAGTCTATAGTTGTCCTGTTCTGCTCTTCACTCCCAAATCCATCCTGAAGTTCGAGTAGCTTTTTGCATGTACTTCTAGACCAGTGGTTCTCAACCTTCCTAATGCCGTGACCCTTTAATACAGTTCCTCATGTTGTGGTGACCCCAACCATAAATTTATTTTCTTTTTTTTTTTTTCTGTACATCAGATTATTTATTCATTTGATTCTTAGATTCACTTGTTGATAGATGCATGTTTGTTGTTCACAATTTGTATCTTTACCTTTTTCTTCTTCCTCTTCTTAAAGGATACCTTTCAGCATTTCGTATAATACTGGTTTAGTGGTGATGAACTCCTTTAGCTTTTCCTTATCTGTGAAGCTCTTTATCTGACCTTCAATTCTGAATGATAGCTTTGCTGGATAAAGTAATCTTGGTTGTAGGTTCTTGCTATTCATCACTTTGAATATTTCTTGCCACTCCCTTCTGGCCTGCAAAGTTTCTGTTGAGAAATCAGCTGACAGTCGTATGGGTACTCCCTTATAGGTAACTGACT
>NW_005355016.1:48046-82888 GCF_000412655.1 Myotis brandtii | reverse complement strand
GCAGTGGTTCTCAACCTTCTTAATGCTGCGACCCTTTAATACAGTTCCTCATGTTGTGGTGACCCCCAACCATAAAATTATTTTCGTTGCTACTTCATAACTGTAATTTTGCTACTGTTATGAATCGTAATGTAAATATCTGATATGCAGGATGTATTTTCATTGTTACAAATTGAACATAATTAAAGCATAGTGATTAATCACAAAAACAATATGTAATTATATATGTCAGTGGTTCTCAACCTGTGGATCGCGACCCCTTTGGCGGTCAAATGACCCTTTCACAGGAGACGCCTAAGACCATCCTGCATATCAGATATTTACATTACGATTCATAACAGTAGCAACATTATAATTATGAAGTAGCAATGAAAATAATTTTATGGTTGGGTCACAACATGAGGAACTGTATTTAAAGGACCAGAAAGTTGAGAACCACTGGTATATGTGTTTTCCTATGGTCTTAGGCAACCCCTGTGAAAGGGTCGTTCAACCCCCAAAGGGGTCGCGACCCACAGGTTGAGAACTGCTGTTCTAGACTGTCAACCTGCATGTTTATCCACACCTTACCTCAAATCAAAATCCCTGGCCACCTCTTAGGCCTAGATGTGTCAGTACACACCAGCGATGGGGCCCACCTTATAATGACAGACCTGAACAAAATATCTGTGTAAGCCCTGGCTCAGCTCAGAGCCTCTACAGAAATGGAGCCTGGTCAAGTAGCCGTATGGCTCCTTGACCCCATGAACTCTGGACCCTGTAGGAAGGAATGTAGCCTGAGAAAAGCCAAACAGGAACCTCAAGCATGGGGACAGCCCAGGGCAGAAGCACCAGTGTCCTAAGTCTTAAGAAAATACTGCCTTAGATCTCATCTCAAGAAATAATTGTTCTCTCTCCTTTAGTATGTACTCTATTGATAACATCGCTCTGCCACTGTCAATTTTTTTTACCACTTATCCTTTCTTTACTTGTAATCCCAATATCTTTTCTTCCATTGCTTTTGAACTCTATACATGAGTTACTTCCATCTCCCCTTTTCACTATAAAACTATTGTCATATAGTTCTTTCCTTTTGATGCCAAATCTACACTAATAAAAGAGAAATATGTAAATTGACCGTCACTTTGTGATGCCCACCAGCTAATCAGAAGTGGGTATGCAAATTAGCAGGACAAAGATGGCAGCGGCCACGGAGCCAGCTGGAGAGGGCAGGAGGCTTGGGTCGCCCCCAGCGACAGAGGAAGCCAAGCTTCCCGCTAGCCCTGGCCAGCCTCTCAAGGAGGGGCCTGTGGGCGGCGGTCATGGAGCCGGCCTGAGCGTGGGAGGCTTGGATCGTCTGGGCCAGCCACCAAGGGAGTGGCCTGCAAACGGCCCTCAGCCCCTTACCCAGGCTGGCCACACCACCATCGGGGTGAGGGTCCTCGCTGGGGGTCATGGCCAGCCTGAAAACAACACTCAGCCCCTCACTCAGGCTGGCCACGCTCCCCCAGCAGGGACCCTCACCCCATAGGGGTGTGGCTGGCCTGCAAACTGCCCCAGCCCCTCGCCCAGGCCAGTACCATCCCCACTGGGGACCCTCACCCCAATGGGGGCATGGCCAGCCTGAAAACCACCACAGGCCCCTTGCCCAGGCCGCCCTGCCCCCCAAGGGAACCCCCACCCTGATCCGGGACCCCCTTCAGGGCAAACCAGCCAGCCCCCACCCGTGCACCAGGTCTCTATCTATACTAATAAAAGGGTAATATGCTAATTAGCCTGGGAGACCTTCCAGGAGACCTTCTGGATATTCTTCTGGACAAAGCCATGGTGGCAGGGCTGAGATAGAGGCAGTTAGGAGCCAAGAGGGGAGGACAGTTGGGGTTGATTAGGCTGGTGGGGGGAGCAATTGGGGGCGAGCAGGGAGGTGGGGGGGGCAGTTAGGGGCAAGCAGGCCAGCAGACAGAGTCATTAGGGGCAATCATGCAGGCAGGCAGGTGAGTGGTTAGGAGCCAGCAGTCCCGGATTGCGAGAGGGATGTCCAACTTCCGGTTTAGGTCCGATCCCTGAGGACATGGATGTCCTAAACCGCAGTCAGACATCCCTCGAGGGGTCCCAGATTGGAGAGGGTGCAGGCCGGGCTGAGGGACACCACCCCCACTGCACGAATTTCATGCACTGGGCCACTAGTGTTTAATAGTAGACAATTCACACACTCTTGAAAACAAAAACAAATGTCCAAATCTTCACTCAGCAATAATCATTGCTAGCTACTGGTGAACATTATTCCAGATACTTCTCTATATATGCATGATGATATGTAAATAGCAAGAACATTTTAAATTAGAATTGTGTCAGATGTGGTGTTTAATTAAAACCTTCTTAAGAAACTGAAATGAAAGAAAAGAATTGCTCAACTTCAGTTAAATACTTTTTATAAAATGAATATTATGCCCTAGCTGGTTTGGCTCAGTGGATAGGGCATTGGCCTGCAGACCAAAGAGTCCTAGGTTCGATTCCGGTCAAGGGCATGTACCTTGGTTGCAGGCTCCTCCCTGGCTGGGGCCCTGAACGGGGCTCTTGCAGGAGGCAATCAGTCGATGTGTTTCTCTCACATAGATGTTTCTGTCTTTCCCTCTCTTTTCCAGTCTCCCTAAAAAATTAATGGAAAAATATCTTCGGATGAGGATTAACAAATAAAATATAAAAAATTAATAAAATGAATATTAGATCATAAAAGATGCCACTAAAAATCATGAAGAACAGTTAAGCCTCTGTCCGTATTTAAAAATGATGCCAATATACACATGTGTTCTATCTCTATTTCATCTTCAAATATCCCCCAAATGGATGAACTGTGATAGCCCCATCCCTTTACTCTCTTTCCTTGCCCATTCTGAAGCAGATTTCCTGGTATCCAAAGAAACCCAAAAATTAAAAATCAGGGGTTTGTCCCGAGACAGAGCAGAGGCACATGTACTAGAGCAACCCGCCGCCTGAGTCCCAACTCTTCACAGGGTATCCACTAGGCAACCAGGAGAGAACTATGAACTCTACCTCCTGATTCCTGGTGGCCCTCACTGTAGACTCTGGGAATAACTGAGTTCTTTGGCTCTTGAGTGGCCCATCCCCCACCACTCACACACAACAGACCAGCACTACCAATCCTGTGCAGAAACCTCCTTTCATATGGCCCATAGGTCTGTTTGGGCCTGATGAATACTGCAGGCCTCACCCATATAAATCTCTGAGACCCAGCCCTACCGCAAAGGTCCTCCATGGTAACAGCAAAAGGAACCATCAACAAAATGAAAAGGGAACCCATTGGAGAACATATTCCCCAATGATACATCAGATAAGGGGTTAATTTCCAAAAATATAAAGAACTTATACAACTCAACACCAGAAAGACAAACAACCCAATCAAAAATAGGCAAAGGATCTGAACAGAGACTTCTCCAAAGAGGACATTCAAACGGTCAATAGACATATGAAAAAACTAGAGGCCCAGTGCACGAATTTGTGCATGGCTGGGGTCCCTCAGCCTGGCTGGCAATCAAGGCATATTGGGGGACCAACCGGACAGGGGGAGGGGCTGCAGGAGGTTGGTCGGCGGGGGTAGGGACTGCAGGAGGTTGGCCAGCTGGCCCCCCTATCAGGGCCAATCAGGGGGACTGGCTGGCTGAGGGTGGGAGGAGTGGCCGCAGGAGGTTGGCTGGCGGGGGGGAGGGGCCATGGGAGGTTGGCTGTGGGAGCGCACTGACCACCAGGGGGAAGCTCCTGCATTGAGCGTCTACCCCCTGGTGGTCAGTGCACATCATAGCAATTTGTTGACCAGTTGTTCTGGTCATTCAGTGGTAAAGGTCACTTAGGCTTTTATATATATAGATGCTCAACATCACTAATCATCAGAGAGTTGCAAATTAAAACTACAATGAGATATCACTTCACATCTGTCAAATGGCTACCATCAATAAATCAACAAACAACAAGTGTTGGCGAGGATGTGGGAAAAAGAGAACCTTCGTGCATTGTTGGTGGGAATGAAGATTGGTGCAGCCATTGTGAAAAACAGTATGGTGTTTCCTCAAAATATTAAAAATTAAACTGCCTTATTACCCAGCAATTCCATTTCTGGGAATATATCCTAAGAATCCTAAAACACCAATCAGAAAGAGTATATGCACTCCTATGCTTATAGCAGCATTATTTACAATAGCCAAGATCTGGAAACAGCCCAAGTACCCATCAGTAGATGAGTGGAATAAAAAGCTCTGGTATATTTACACAATGGAATGCTATGCAGCTGTAAAAAAGAAGGAACTCTTATATTTTATGACGGCATGAATGGACCTGGAGACTATTATGCTAAGCAAAATGAGCCAGACAGAGTTAAGATAAGTATCATATGATCTCACTTATATGTAGACTCTAACAAATCAAATAAACTGATGAACAAAAGAGAACCAGATGCATGGATACATGAAACAGACAGATATCAGAGTGGAGGGGATTGGGGAATTGGATGAAAGAAGGTAAAGAAATTGCCAAAGAACATTTCTGCACAGCCCTTGGACACAGACAACACAGTGCAGTGATTGCCAGAGAGGAGGGTAGCAGGGGCTGAGTGGAGGTGGGTAAAGGGGAGGAATGTGGGGGATACCTATAATAGTGTTAACAATAAATAAAAATAAAATAAATTAATTAGCCGAAACCAGTTTGACTCAGTGGATGGAGCGTCGGCCTGCAGACTGAGGGGTCCCAGGTTCGATTCCGGTCAGGGGCATGTGCCTGGGTTGCGGGCACATCCCCAGTGGGAGATGTGCAGGAGGCGGCTGATCGATGTTTCTCTCTCATCGATGTTTCTAGCTCTCTGTCTCTCTCCCTTCCTCTCTGTAAAAAATCAATAAAATATATTTAAAAAATAAATAAATAAAAACAAAAAAAATTAATTAAATGTACTAATACATGTATTGTATATGAAAAAAAACAGAAAAGAATGGCTATCATCAATAAGTTCACAAATGAAAAGTGTTGGCAAGGATATGGAGAAAAGAGAAGCCTCGTGCTGTTGGTGGGAATAAAGACTGGTGCAGCCACTAAGGAAAACAGTGTGGAGTTTCCTCAAAAAATTAAAAATGGATCTGCTGTATGGCCCAGCAATCCTCCTTCGGGGGATATAGCCAAAGAAACCCAAAACACTAATTCAAAAGAATATATGCACACCTATGTTCATTGCAGCATTATCTATAATAATAAAAGCATAATATGCTAATTAGACCAGACGTCCTTCTGGACAACCTTCCAAATGAAGCCGGGGCTGTAAGGGAAGCCCAGGTCCTGGGTGCCGGCCGGCGGCCAGAGGGAAGCCGGTACTGGCAGCCGGGGGAAGGAAGGCCTACTCTTGTACGAATTTTGTGCATCGGGCCTCTAGTTTACAATAAAAAGCTATGAAAGCAACCAAAATGCCAATTAATAGATGAGTGGGAAAAAGGTGGTAGCACATACAATGAAATATTACTCGGCCATTAAAAAAAAAGAATGAAATCTTACCACTTTTGACAGTATGGATGAACCTAGAGCAGGGGTGGGCAAACTTTTTGACTCGAGGGCCACAATGGGTTCTTAAACTGGACCGGAGGGCCGGAACAAAAGCATGGATGGAGTGTTTGTGTGAACTAATATAAATTCTAAGTAAACATCATTACATAAAAGGGTACGGTCTTTTTTTTTTTTTTAGTTTTATTCATTTCAAACGGGCCAGATCCAGCCCGCAGGCCGTAGTTTGCCCACGGCTGACCTAGAGGATTTTATGCTAAGTGAAATAAATTAGAGGAAGACAAATACCATATGATTTCACTTATATGTGAAATATAAAAAATAAAATAAATGAACAAATACTAGTAAAATTGAACCAGACTCAAAACACAGAGAAGGAACTGGTGGTTGCCTGGGCATAGGGGCGCTGGCAAACTGGGTGAAAGAATTAAGAAGCACTAATTGGTAGTTACAAAATAGTCATGAGGATGTAAAGTACAGCACAAGAAGTACAGTCAATAATATTGCAATAATTATGGGTAGTGCCAGTTGGGGTACTGGAAATATCGAGAACACTATGTAAAGTATATGATTGTCTAACCAATAAGCTGTACAGTTAAACCAATCTATCTAATAATAGGATAATATGCAAATTGGTTGGGACGCAGTCACGTAACAACCAATCAGCAGGCTGCATCCCTGCCCCCTGCACTGGCCCAGAGACATGAGGCTTGCATCCCTGACCCCGCAACAGGCCCGGGGACATGAGGCTCATGTCCCCACTCCCCTGCCCTGGCCCAGGGGTCCGCAGGTATGTGGAGATGTCCCTCCGCTGCGGGCCTGGTTGGGGGTCTATAGGCGTGCAGAGGTCTGCAGGCCTCCGCCGCAACCCGGCCCTGGGGCGGGGCCACGGCAGGGCCTCCATGAGCCTGCACAGGTGGTCTGCAGGCCTCCACCACGGCCCAGTCCTGGGGTCCATAGGCCTCCCCTGGCTCCAGCCTACCTCTTTGGGGCAATCCATCGAGGAGCCCCGGATGGGTGGGCGGGGACTACTTCTTTGGGGCGGTGGATTGTGGGGCTCTCGCACTGTGACAGGGCACAGGCCAGGCTGGGGGACCCCCTCCCCACCCTGAGTGCACGAATTTTGTGCACCAGGCCACTAATACCATATAAAATTGAAAAAAAAAAATAATCAGGAGTTTGTTCATGTTAGGAAATAATAGATTTTCCATAATTTTTTACTGAAATTTAAACTGTCAGCCAGGAGTCTTAACATTACCTGTGAGTTTGTCACTAACAGAAATCACTTATATTCCACATTACTGTTCCTAAAAATCTTAAAAATAGTGCTTAATTTTTCAATGTTTCATTAATAAAAATATATATATATTTCTTCAGCACAGATTTATATATTTTAATAATTGTATTTCAATATAATTGGTTTCCCTTATAGACATAAATGCTTTATTTTATGCATTTAGAGCATACTCAGAAGACATCTACACATTTCAACGGCCAGCAGAGGAGTCTAAGATATCAAAAAGGTTAAGGAATCCTGTTTTGAATGCCTTTGTTAGACTCCAGCCCCCACATTTCTTCATCTGAATAATAGGGAACAGGCTAAGTCCATTAAAAAAAAATTAAAGTATAGTTGATATACAATATATTAGTTTCAAGTGTACAACATCGTGATTTAACCTTTATATACCTTATGATATGATCACCATAAGGGTAGTAACCACCTGCCACCATACAAAGTTATTACAATATTATTGACTATATATTCCCTTGTGCTGTATATTACAAGTTAGATCCCTTCTTAGTTCTGGTAGAAACTGATTAAGAGAAAAGGCACAACTGTCACTATCCTCTAACAGACAAATTCAGTGCTCACCATTCCAAGGATACAACTTCTTTATTCTCAGTAAAGTAAAAGTAAAATCACATTTCACAGATGCCATATCACTGGCTTACAGATGGGTTTCCTGACAGTCAACAAATGCAGTTGGCAGGGCTGCTGCTTTAATATTCGAAAGGTTGGAGTCGTGCCTTTAAAAAGTAACAACATCCTTAAGGCAAATGATTGTTTTACCATGGCCTTCTGACACTGACCATATGAAAGGAAGTCAGTAAGTCAATCAGATTTGAATCATAAGGTCATTCTACTTTACTTGAGTCAATAACAAGACCATTTATCTCTTGCTGCTTTTCTATATCTTACAATGACAGTGCTTCTATCATGTTGCATTACTACTTCCACAGCTTCTTAGAAAGTATAAGTAATGGAGAGAAATATGTAAGGTATGAAAGTAT
This sequence comes from Myotis brandtii, assembly GCF_000412655.1. Lineage (NCBI taxonomy): Eukaryota > Metazoa > Chordata > Mammalia > Chiroptera > Vespertilionidae > Myotis > Myotis brandtii. Next base: position 75,061 of record NW_005355016.1, on the reverse strand, counting down.
ATATACAGATAAATACATACACACATGTACCTTTTTGTGCAAGATAGAAATGGCAGTATTGGTAGTATAATAACAGGTAAATTCTAGTGTTTATCAGTCTTAGTTCTTTTCCACTGCAAAACTCAGAAGGTATTTCTATGCACTGCATAAACATGACTGTGTTAAACAGCAAAATTATTACCTATCCCTATTATATTGTGGGTACATGAAAAATAGAAAATACGATTTCATATATATCAAACTAGTAATCAAGGACTAGCAAATTACTTTACCATTTTTTATCAATATAAAAGTGTGCTTGAAATCAGTGGGTGTTTTGTTCAAGGGAAGAAGGAAAGGTGCATAGTCATGTGACCTAGTTTCAAAATGAATTTTTTGTTTGTCACATTATGAGTATTTATTATCTGGTTTTGTTTAACAAGCAGAGGCATGCTACTGCCTATAGTCACGATAAACCTTGGGAGCCAAAGACTGAAAGGAAGAAGTTCTAGAACTGAGAGTCAAAGCCTGCTTTCTATACACTGCTCTGCTAAGTATACAGAAGCTATTTATACAATATTGGTCTTCTCATTTGTAAAATGGAAGGTACTGCCTTACTCAAAACGTTTCTGTGGGTATAAATTGAAATAACACACAAAGTTCCTGACAGAAATCAACTACCCAAACTGGCCAGTGTGGCTCAGTGGTTGAGCATCAACCAGGAGGTCATGTTCCATTTCCCCATCAAGGCACACACTCCAATTGCAGCTTGATCCCCAGGAGGCAGCCATCAATGATTCTCTCTCGTCATTGATATTTTCTATTTCTCTCTCCCTCTCCCTTCTTCTCTGAAATCAATAAAAATATGTATTTTAATTTTTTTAAAAGAATCTACCAAATAAATATTAATCCTATTCTCTTCCCCTCTTTAAATGATATCTCAAGGTATTATATATGTTCATGGAAACACTTATTTTACTCAAATCCCTTAAATGAAACATTACAAAATAAAATGCCCCTCATCCTGGAAAAGTATGAAATGGTAGGAATGGTGAGATCTGTAGTAAAGTACAGAACATGATCCTAACATCATACAAATTCAAAACATTAAAACTACTGTCTGAACCAAATAAATCACCAAAAATTCAGCACTGTGTCTGCTTGGCAAGCCAATGAAAACCGACAAGAGGTGCTCAGGGAAAATGAATCTCTCAGCCATGAAGGCTTCTTCTTTGGTACTGAAGAATCCTGAAGGTTCCTAAGCAGGTGATGTGACCCAATGCTAGAATATTGGTGTCATCACTTTTACCGTTATTTTTAACTACAGGTCCGGTGCACAAAATTTGTGCGAGGGGGAGGGGGACTGTGTGTCCCTCAGCCCAGCCTGCACTCTCTCCAATCTGGGACCCCTCAAGGGATGTCCAACTGCCCGGTGGGATCGGGCCTAAACGGGCAGTCAAACATCTCTCTCACAATCCAGGAGTGCTGGCTCCCAACAGCTCGTCTGCTTGCCTGCCTGATTGTCCCTAACCGCTTCTGCCTGCCAGCCTGATAACCCCCTAACCACTCCCCTGCCAGCCTGATCACCCCCTAACTGCTCCCCTGTTGGCCCAATTGCCCCTAACTGCCCTCCCCTGCCAGCCTGGTCACCCCCAAATGCCCTCCCCTGTTGGCCTGGTCACCCCTAACAGTCCTCCCCTGCAGGCCTGGTCACCCCTAACTGTCCTCCCCTGCTGGCCTGGTCCCCCCCAACTCCCTTCCCTTGCAGGACTGGTCCCTCCCAACTGCCCTCCCTCCCTCTGGCCTGATCACCCACAACTGCCCTCCCCTGCCGGCCATCTGGTGGTGGCCATCTTGTGATCACATGGGGGTGGCCATCTTGTGTTGGAGTGATGGTCAATTTGCATATCACCTCTTTATTATATAGGATTGTTGAACTAACTCAAGTCCAGAAATTTGCTCAGGGTCCATACAAGTGGATAATGCATTGAAGCCTAGAACAAAGTTCTACTTGAGTAATAACCCTTTCCTTTTGTGACACTACTCTGCATGCAGAAAGGACAGAACAGCAAAAAAATGAAGCAAATCCACACAAAATTGGCAGCTTTTACCAACTTGTTCCCTACCCAGAGGCATGAATATCTCTCAAGCTGTGCCCTGAACTGCAGGATGAGAATCCAAAGGGGCAAGTCCTCTTTAGTGGATATTGGCTTTATGCTCTTTAATTAAAGCATTAACTTTTTGTTTCTTGGCTCAAACATTCTGTCTAAAAGAAGTTTGTATAAGTTGGTTCAGGTTCTCTCCTTCATTTTTGTCTCCCTGTTTGGGAAATGGGAGAAATATAAATCACATATCCAGCCATACATGACTGTTAATGCCACCTAACTGGGGAGTTTAGCTATGTGAAAAGGTTAAGTGAACTTGATTCATCTACTCTGAGTGATTGTCATATTGGGAATACCAAGTTCCTATAGGAAGGTGAAATTTAAGCCATATTCCTCAGATGGACCTGCACCACCTCCTTGTATGGGGTGATCTGACTTACAATGTGTGTCTCTCTTTTGATCTGTCTGTATCTTTCTGGGTTTGAGTAAGATGAGAACCAAAGGCTGGTGAATATAACATCTATATACATAAAAGCCTAAGTGACCGGCCAACCGACTGACTAGTCGACCAGCCGACTGGTAGCTATGATGCACAATAACCATCAAGGGGCAGATGCTCAACACAGGAGCTGCAGAGCTGTGGTGACTTGGTAGCTGCGGTTCTCAGATGACATACCTGGAACCAGAGAGGAGGGAGCCCAATTCAGAGGTGCATCACCTGAGAACTGCCCTCTAGCAATCCAGGACTCCTCAGGGGATGTTGGAGAGCCGGTTTCAGCCTGATCCCCACAGGCCAGGCTGAGGGACCCCACCAGTGCACAAATCTGTGCACCGGGCCTCTAGCCCATTGGCTCCCCACTTTGGGTCTGGCTCCCCACCCGGCCTCTAGCCCATTGCAGAGGTCATGGGTCTAGCCCTTACAGAAACTTTTTTACTCGATCGGGTAAATGATGAGACATGCAGGACCTACTGGCTGTGGCCTTAACATCTGGCGCCCATGCAAGCCCATCCATTTAATATCAATTTCCAGTGGAGGCAGTGAATTTTCCCACTACCACTCTTGGCTGGGAAACTGGACAGTAGCACCAAAGGGCAACCTCTGGGGAGGGAAGGAGGTGAAGGAGCAGCTCAAGTGGGAAGAAGAGGGTTCTAACCGTCACAGAACTCCGCCTGGGCAGAAGGGCCTAGGTGGGAGCCTGACATTGAGCAGAGTCCTGCCCTAGGCGGACAGATTCCAGGCTAAGTAAATTCTGTTTGCTAAATAATTGCATTTGCAGCTAAATGCCCACAAGTCATCAGTTACTGCCAAACTTAGGGTAAAGTGAGATGAAAGAAGCAAGATAGATACAGAGAAAGTGGCATAATACTGGGAGAAGAGAGGAGGGAACCTGACTCCGGGGTGCATCATCCGGGAACCACCCTCTCGCAATCCGTGACCCCTCGGGGGATGTCGGAGAGCCGGTTTAGGCCCGATGCCTGCACACCAGGTCAAGGGACCCCACCGGTGCACAAATCTGTGCATCAGGCCTCTAGTTTATAATGAATGGAGCAGCCCTGGAGTTAATGAGGTAACAGGTTCATTACCAGCTGGGGATATATGGAATTTGACAAAGTATTAATACTAATAGCAGAAAGGGCACATGAAGTAGAAAATGACTGCGTCAGACTTATAGACATTCTCTATTTGGTACATTCAATAAGGATGGGGCTAGATGACCATATATTAAACTGGATGCAGATATAAGGGAGGTCACCCCACTGTTGTGAGTTAGAGTCATGGCCTTAGAAAATCTACTAGCAAAATCTCATCAGAAACTAGTGACTACCAAAGGAAATTCCATCTTCGGAATCAATAGAGGAGATCCTTGGCATCAAATCTCTAGGCATTGGCTGTGCTCAGTCAAGTGGGTATCAGTTTTAGGGTTCTGGAGCAACCCAGACAGCAGATGTAAAGACAGAGACTGTGGTCTGGCACTCCAGATATAGGACTGTAAGTGACAGTCAGATTGTCTGGCAGGACCTAGAAGGTTGAACTTAATCACACATCAAGACAGAGGCTCAATGACAAAACTATACAAATGCATCCAGAGACTTTGGCCCAACAGGTACAAAGCTTTGGAGGACTGATACAGCCATACTGGTTCCAAGTTCACAGCTGCTAAACAATTTCCAGAACCTTTACTTTACCATTCATTTATACCCAGCCTATTTACAAAAAGGACATCTATATGTTAGCAAACATGGCAAGGATGGTTGATTGTCCATCAAAGGTCCTGCTTCACCCATTCACAGTATATAGCTATTGCCAAGAAGCAGATGTTAAGCCAAGTACTACATTCCTTAGTCTTCTTACCTTAGGTGGGGTCATGTGAATGGTTCTTGCCAAAGAAACTGACACATCTCTTCCAACCATATTATTTGAGAAGTAAGTGTGCCTACTCTATCCTCTCCTTCTCCATTTGAACACACATTTGAACACAGACCTCATTGAACACAGAGGACTGTGTATCCCTAAAGAAAGGCTGAGCCACACAATGAAGTAAATCTAAGTCCCCGAATCACCATGAAGAAGGCAGCCCACCAACCAGGCATACCAACACTGAAAAATTATGGGAGCAAATATGAACTTCTGTGTAAAGCCAATGAGAGATGTAGCAGCTACAAGCATTTACTCTAATCACTACACTAAAATACATACCACTTAATGAAAATTAGTAAATGAGAAAATTTGGTGAAAGGGAAAATATATAAAGCCAAAATGTAATGTTAATACACAAAAAATAGGTACCTGAGATTGATAGTGTTTCCATGAGATATAAACAAACCAGATGCTAGAATAAGATTTTAGGAGTTTCTCACCTGAGTCCTCATAAACTAGAAGATACATTAAAATACATGTTCTAGAGAAGGGGTGGGGAACCTTTTTTCTGTCAAGGGCCATTTGGATATTTATAACATTATTCATGGACCATACAAAATTATCAATTTAAAAACCAGCCTGCTATATTTGGTCAAACATTTAATTAACTCACCCCTCATACTTTGGCAGAGCCAGACCAAATGATTTCATGAGCCTTACACGTTCCCTACCCCTGTTCTAGAGTCATGAAGTCTGGCTTCAAATACAGACTTTGCAAGTTACTGGCTGTGTAAACTCAGATAAATTAACTAACCTTTCAAAGCTTCAAATTGGAGAAGTGTAAAGTGGGAATAAAATATTTCATAGGATTGATGTGAGAGTAAAATGAGGTAATCCACATAAAATGCTTCAAAAAGTGTATTCCACCTAGTGCTACATGAATGTGCTAAACAAAGCTAAGCTATCATCAATATTACTAGTTTTCTTAAGCATAAATCTGGCTATCAGAAATGCTAATGAGTTTCAAATCTCCGAAGTAGTAGAATATAGAAACCCAGATCCACATCCTAACTGATATTGCCTGACACCTGTGAGAGATTAGGAGGTAGGTGCCAATCACAGCTGTTCTGTGTCACATCTGAAGCTGAGTGTTCCACATGTCCACATATATGTGGCAGGATACCAGACTCCACCTGCCAGTGGATAAGGCTTCTGATGCTCTCTTCCTGACTTACTGAGGATTAACACGGAGCCTGGGTAGAACTGACCTGTACCTCACAGACATTAGGGCCTGAAAATGAGTGGAACTAGAGAAAACATTGCCTGACATTAATGGGCCTTCAAGGAGAAGAATCTAAAATGCTTTAACAATGCCATTAATCAGCCCACAAATTCAGCAAAACTATATCTATTATAGTATTTATTCAATGAACTAAATGTTTATGTCTCCCAAATTTCATATGTTGAAATCCTAACCTGCAAGGTGATGGTATAGGAGGTAGGACCTATGGGAGGTAATTGGGTCATGAGAGCAGAGCCCTCATAAATAGGGTTAGTGCCCTTATAAAGAAGACCCCAGAGAGATCCGCTGCCCCTTCATCATGTGTGGTTATAACAAACAGACCTTTGTCTATGAACCAAGAAGTGGACCCTCACCAGACATTGAATCTGCCCATGCCTTGATCTTGGACTTCCCAGCCTCCAGAGCAGTGACAAATTGCTGTTGTTATGAGCCACCCAGTCTATATAATATTTTGTTAAAGCAGCCCAAATTGACTAAGACAATTTCCTAATCTTTTCATCAATGCTATGAGTTTGGACTATTCTTCCTCTTTTCAAGGGAAATCAGGTAGTAGTCTGATAACCTCAGAAAAGTCCTAGCCATGCACCAGAAATGGAGGAGATACCCATCTCTAGGATTCATGGTCTCTTTCCATAGAGGTGTTCTTAGTTAGAATCCCTCGTTTCTCAGCTCTGAAGGATTAGACAGTGAAAACTACACCCATACACATTCAAAAAGTGCAAGGTACAAGCCCACCTGTCATCCCTCCAGATGTGATTTTCTTCATCATTTAACTGTCTCTCCTTGAAGAACCCTGAAATGAATACTAATCTTTTAGTCCACAGGGAAAAGAAAATAAACCACCAAATATCTGCTCCCCACAATGAGCTTAAATGAAGCATGGACTTAAGCTGCTCTTATGTGTATAACCCATACTCTTTATTAGAGTTTACTTTGCATAATTACCTCAGGGAACTATGATAAGCCCAGAGCTGCTTCTGAGTCTTGATTTGTTATGTGTTGCTTTGCCCAAAGAAGTAAATATAAATTGGAGGGTTGTGCCAAGCTCCCTAGAGTCCTGAATTATCTACCACAAAGAGAATTAGAGCATCCTGGAATCCTTTTGGTATCTATGAATACACTCTGAGCCAAGGAGAAATCAACAGACCATTCCTCTGCCTCATAGAAAAATAGAAAGTTGCTGAGGGGGCAGTTAAGATGATACCAGTGAGTATTTATACAGATTTGCTTCCCCAAAGCTAATCTAGAGGACTCTGAACAATGCCCTCAAAAAAGTGTCCACTTAGAAGAACTGTAGCATAGAAGAGCTGTTAAAAACCAAACAGGTCATCTTAGAGGATGTGGCTGAGGAACTGTCTTCTGGGAAAGTCACAAGAAATAAAAAAGAGTTTTAAGAGCTGAGAGACTCAGGGGAAATAGAGGAAGAATCTGACAGGGAGACAGTTTGAAGAGACAACAAACCCAAGATACCAGAAGCTGCTTCTAAATAAAGAGAACCCCCACAGAAATGCCCATTTTACTACCCAGGACCGTTTGTTTATTTTTAAGAACTCTTGCCAGTATATTTTTTTCACTTGATTTTTAGAGAGAGAGGAAGGAAGAGGGAGACAGGGAGGGAGGGAGACAGAGAGAGAGGGAGGGAGGGAGGGAGGGAGAGAGAGAGAGGGAGAGGAAGAGAGACATCAACCATCAGGGACCAAACAACCCACAATCTGATCATGTGCCCCTGACCAGGAATCAAACCACCAACGTTCCGATGCATGGAACAGAATGACACTCAACCAACTGAGCTACACTGGCCAGGACTACCCAGGACTGTTTTAGAGAGGCATGAGACAAGGCTTTCAGCTAAGGAGGGCCTTAGCTCCTAAAAGCCCCAATCTCACTTTCTACAGATCACGCTTCAGGCAAATAGGAACGCTAGCTTCCCTTGTCTATGTTCATTCAGGGAGAAAGGAGTTTATCCCTCAGAGAGACAAAATACTCAATATTCATTAAATATCTTGGAAGATTTTAAATTCCAGAAATGATGGCAGATGTTCAACCACAGAATTCCTAATGAAGGATTTGTTGCTGAAAACAAGGGTTTCTGTGATCTAAAAGACTCTCATTGATAAAGTAGAGTTGCCCATTCAATTCCAGTTTTAATTTCTAATACGAAAGTACAGTTGATCCTTGAACAACACAGGTTTCAACTGCACAGGTCCACTTACACTTGGATTTTTTTCAATAAATACATTCAGTATGTAAACATATTTTCTCTTATGATTTTTCTTAATAACATTTTCTGTTCTCTAACTTACTTTATTGTAATAATATAGTATATAATACATACCACATATAATTTATGTGTTAATTGGATGCTTATGTTATCAGTAAGGTTTCTGGTTAATAGTAGGCTATTAGTAATTAAGCTTGGGGGAAGTCAAAAGTTATATGTGAAGCTTTTGTGTGAACATATGTTTTTAATTCTCTTGGGCATAAAGCTAAGAATGGAATTGTTTGTTCATATGGTAAACATTAGGATAAACATTTTGAGAAATTGCCAAACTGTTTCCCAAGTAGCTATACCATCTTATATTCTCATAAGCAGTGTTAGAATGCCTTCAGTTGCTCCACATCCTCTCTTACACTTTCAATTGTCTTTTGATCATAGCCATCCTAGTGTATATAAAGTAGTATGTCATGAAAAAAAGTTATATGTGAATTTGTGAGTGCGTAGCGGGGTAGGCTCCCCTAACTCCTGTGTTGTTCAAGGGTCAATTCTATAATCAAAACCTATGAAGTTCGGAGCATAAGAGGTTATCTAACCTAGTGGTTTTACATTGTTTGATGAAGTCTCAGGGCCAACAGAGAAGCAACGATGACCACCTCACTTTATATCTGCTTATCATGTCCTATATGGTTGTTTTTTTCATGTAATTTTTTATTCAGAGCTCTTTTTTTCAAATTTTCTGAAATTCCCAGGCTAAAGAGCATAGTTCCGACTGTGCATACATAGCTTGTAGTGAATAGGACCCAGGCATATCCATAACCATAATGGAACCTTTGGAACCACCTTTTCTACATCCAAGGCTATTTGGATATAGGTAGAATTGGCTGTCACATGTATGGTATGAGGTGATTATTGTATATCTCCCTGCTCAAAACCACATCCTCTTTCATTAAAGCAAGAATTGATATTTCGGTTAAAAAAAATAATAATATGATACCATATATTTAAGAATTCCCTGGGAGATACAAAACAATCCATCAAAATGCAATAATGCCTTTTGGTGAATTAGTGTGTCAGATTATCCAACTGCCCTGAAGCTAAAGGAATGGGGGATAAAATATTGACCCATTTTAGGATGAGGGAAATAGAAGAAAAGATATAGAGAGACATATATTTTTTGTGTGAAAGAATTGAATGAATTAATGAATAAATGAGAGAGAGAGAGAGAGAGAGAGAGAGAGAGAGAGAAGATCCTATATAAGGAGGGTAGAAAGACACATGAGCCCCAGAAGAAAGAGCTAGAACTGATCTGGACACCATGAGGATACTAGGTGATTAAAAATAAGAATCAAAGTGGAAGATTAGTGACCAGAAAGCAGGGACTAGAGAGTAAAGAGCTTTACTAACATTCATTCTTACCCAGTTACCCAGGGCCAGGCTTCCTTAATTCTATTTCCAAAATTTAAATTGATACAGTAATCACTAGAAATGAAACAATGGTGAAATTATTAAAAATGAATTTTATATACATAATCTGATTTGCTAGGCAATATTTCTTTTTTTGTATTTTTTTCTGTGTGTGCATATGTAGCATTGTAAATGACTTTGAAAGTAACCTTCAATTCCATATATTCAACTATTTTCCTTTCCTCAGTTCAATGTTCTGAAATTCTCAGATTGATTTTTGGCTGCCCTTATGAAACCTGCTAATATTTCCACAACTGTGAGTCAGTCAGGGTGATGTGGCCAATAGTGTCATCATGCCTCTCTGAGTGGCTTCACGTTTGTTAACCTTTCAGGTGCAAGGTCCAAGCATTTCTGTGCCACGGATACAGGTTCCTTCTGCCAGCTCCTTCATTCATTTTAAGTCTCATTCAAACACCTGTGTATCTACTTCTCAATTTTTACCTTTGCATCTTTCCTCTTTTTTCCATTTACCCCTACAAATTGTTTTAAGGTATTTTTTGTGTGACATCTCACAACACAAAGCAAGGTTGAATTTCATGGCACTTTTACAGCCATTTTGAAAGTTAACAGCTCTTGTTGGGTTTCCTTATGACTCTATGTGCTCCTCAAGGAAACCTCCTAGTGCTGTGGTCCATACTTAGGAACAATAGTCAGAGTCAAAGTCTGTGCTTTCTTACTAAGAAACAATGTTTGTGACTCTGATTGTCTACTTGGATTGACCACTATAATTAACACACACTGTGTAGCACACCACCCTCTCACAATTGTATGTCCTAAAATAAGCCTTCTGATTATTTTACATTTTTACATACCAACATTTATTAGCACATTGTCAGTGCATCACTCAATTTAAATGCCTTCACACCATTCCTAAACTGGTGATAAAAGATATTGTTCGAAATTTTAAAGACATCATGAAGACAGAGGTTAACTGAAACTCCTGCATCTAGTAGACAATTGAAGAAAAATATTCTGCTGCAATTTGCTAGAGTGAAAATGTCTAAAAGCCTGCCTTGTAGGAAGGCTTACTTTTAAAAAGCAGAATTTTACTAACATAACAGGCTCTTACAAGCCCATAGAGACATAATTACATTTTCTCTCCTTTAACTTATAATTTCTTCAGAGTCTCCAGTTGCTACAGCAGAGCAACTAAGAGTTGGTATATTCAAAATGGAATTACATTTGATGCTTTCTGATTTGCTTTTCATTTCCAACAACAGAAGCCCAGTTTAAGCTGGTGACGTTGATGCCAGTTCTGTTTGGGAAAAATCTGGAACAGCCTATGTTGAGTCTAATTGTTGCTTGTTCCAGCACTTAAAAGCTTTTATATCCATTCAAAAGTAAACTGCTTAAAATTTCTGCCATGGACCTGATATAGTTTGATTAAGGCCTCATGAAAAATGTAGGTTAATAACAGACATGAGCCCCTTTTAGAACTGAGCATAAATCCTTCCCACCTAAAGAAATGTGGCAGTGCATTGTGTGTTCCTATGCACTAGTTCACCAAAGCAGTTCTCCTGCTTTCTGGAAACAAAGCAACTCTTCATCAACCCTGTTATACTAGGCAAGGACAAAAATGCTATTTTAGTTGGATGATGGGATTCAGGTGTCTTCGTGCAGCAAAGCTCAACAGAACAGCTAGGAGTTGATGAAACTCCACTTTATAAGAGGAATCTCATGCTAGAAGAATCATTTATTTTTTAGTTACAAAAGTTTATCAAATTCCAGAAGTTACAGTACCTAAAAATGGAAAATACAATTTCTACAATAAGGGTTTCCCGTGGTCGGCAAACTGCGGCTCGCGAGCCACATTCGGTTCTTTGGCCCCTTGAGTGTGGCTCTTCCTAAGCCTTAGGAGTACCCTAATTAAGTTAATAACAATGTACCTACCTATATAGTTTAAGTTTAAAAAATTTGGCTCTCAAAAGAAATTTCAATTGTTGTACTGTTGATATTTGGCTCTGTTGACTAATGAGTTTGCCGACCACTTGTTTAGCCAATTGTGTCTTTTCTTTTTAATCCTCACCAAAGGATATGTCTACTGATGAGAGAGAGAGAGAGAGAGAGAGAGAGAGAGAGAGAGACGGAAACATAAATGTGAGAGAGAAACATCAATCAGTTGCCTCCAGTACAACACCCTAACTGGGGATCAAACTCACAATCTTTTTGGTATACAGGATGATGATCCAACCAACTGAGTCACCCAGCCAGGCCAATTGTATATTTTAAAAATATGGTGGTATAGCTACATTCCTCATAGAACATTTAAAGAGATCAACTGTCTGCTAGTGAATAGATAGATAAAAAAGAATGTCCTCTTTTATAACCACAGGTAACCCGTGATTCCATAGTACGGTTGTGTTGGCAATCAAAATGCCCCAAATCATGGAATTTGGAAGCTGTAAGAAATCTCCATAATATATCCTGAATTACTTGAGGTCAGTAAATATTAAACTACTAGATTTTTTAAAAAGGTAAGCTGTGCTTAATGAACTACTTATGTTATTTAAAAAAACATTCTAAAAGAACAAGAAATCTTTAGCCTTAATTAATTGGTGGGATTCTTCAAAATCCAGTTACATTTTGCAGGGGGCTTTAGCCTATTCAGCCTTAAGCCACAGCAATGGGTACTCCTCCTTCACTCCAAGCTGAAGACTGCAGCATACTCATTTAATTCATGCCTTACTCACAAAACACTGAAATTTATGCAAAGTTCAACTACTCACTTCCCTAGGAATGCCTTCTGATGAACATTCATTATGAATGATTGATACAAAACCATTGTGGGAAAAAGAAGAGATGTCACACTGAAATTACATACCCCTCAAGGATGTGTATGGTAAATTCAGCATATAAACCTTTTATTATTTATTACATTATATATAAAATGAGTATTTCAGTAATTGTGGTAACAAAGTAATAAGACGATTGCCTTGTGTTAACGTAAGAGAAAATAATATATCATTTCATGGAAAGAAGAAAAACAGTATAGTGAGAGTATATTCTTAAATCATTGCCTAGGTATTTCTCCTTCTAGCAACTGATAAGAATAGCCAGCAACATAATAAAAACTTATTAAAATATTCAAATGTCACCACTACAGAGTGTAAAGGAACTGCTGTTCCCATGCTGTTCTCAACCACACCTGTACACACAGATGTTAAATTCCCACCAGGAGCAAAAGTTGGAAAAAAACAAAAATGGTAAACCATCTTTTTAGAGTATTATTTAAATGATTTAGAACATAATATACCCCTATAAGAAAGAAAGAAAACAGCCTTCTTTTGTTTGGGGGAAAGGGATCAATTCCCTCCCCCCGCCCCCTCCTGCTATAAAAGAGGTACCCACTCATAATAGAAATTTTGCAAATTCAGGAAAACAGAAAAATGAAAAAAATATCTCTCACAAATCCATTATTTTGGCCTAAAATTTTGGTGTATTTCCTTTTTTATATCATTCTAATCACATGGAGATCAAAGAACATTAAAGAATGCCAAAAGTGGTCAGTAATCTCCAGAGATTGTTGAAGCTGAGTGACAAAAGATTTAGGTTTAGAACCTGAAAAAAATACTTATATCAAAGGTATAACAGGTACTATATATAATATCTACACATTAGGTATTACATACCCACAGTAGGTTACATGGATTGAGGGAAAAGGAAAATATATATGCCTCTAAAAGCTCTGAAGACAATTCCAAATAGGCATCTGAACATATCTGGAATATAAGTTTAATTGGAATGCACTGCCTATCTTCCCCATTGTGGGGAGCCGATATAGGGTTAAGCCTCGGACTGACCTGTTGGCAAAGTCACAAACAAGTCCCAGTTTAGAGGGCACAGTCCTCTTAGCATAATTAGGCTTGACCTTATAATGCTCCCCAGATCTTATCTGGGAAGCTAATGGGCTGAGGGAAGTGCAGGAAATGGCCAAAACAAGTGAAACTCACAAGAACTGTGTAACTATGGTAACCACTACCTTGTTTACCTCTGACTATAAAATAAAGGCTCAGTTTGCCTGGGATCTCTCTCTGTGGCCTCAGCCAGGCACAGGAAGATCCACGGAGACTAAAGAGAGCTAAAGAGCTATGAACGCTGTCTCCGTGTAAATCATTATTTGCCGACTCCGCCCACACCTTTGGGAACCCCTGGCCCGCTGGGCCTGGACCCTGGCACCCCAATATTTCCAAATTATCTCTTGTCTCTTCTCTTTTATTTGTGTGCGGCTCCTCTTCCAGATCCTGAACCCTGAACCACGCGGGACGTGGAGGGAAACATTTACAACATCCCATGAAATGCAGAGTCCTGGAAGTGGCTCTATGTGGCAGGTTACTTACATTGGATCTTTTCCATGTGGAAGGGGCAGTGATTTGTCCTTACTGGAATGTATTATCTATTCAGTACACAACTGTGCCTTCCCTGCCCACATGCTTCTGCTAGCACCAACTAATATGGACTTAGGGGATGTCTAATTTCCCTCATGTTATTCCACATGCCATCACATCTAAAAGGGGAAAATGTTCCTCAGCAAAAGGATAAAGTAAGCACACATCCACGGGATTCATTGGTCTTACCTTGACCATCCAGTCAGATGGAACAGAGGACTAGCCCATTGAAGAGTCAGTTACATAGCCAGCAGTGTTACCTGTGGGCAACAGTCTCTTGCAGGTTGAGTTTTTCATGAAACTGACTCTGACAAGGTGATTAGCATGTAAGAAGTCTTGGAATTAATGCCTGTGAAAGAAATGAAAGGAAGCAGGATTATACAGAGATAGAAGTTGAGCTGCCATGCAAGCCCAATATGCAGAAGAAAATAGAAGCCTCAGATAACCCTGTGGGGAGTGCTGAAGATGAGAGTGTTTAGAGTTGCATCAAGAGGACTGGGCCTTTTACCCCCAAGATAACCAGTCATTCAATTCAGTAGGTACTGGGAAGAAAATGTGACCTTAGGAGAGGTAGCCTTCTTCAACTGAGGCATTCCTTGAAAGGGGCTGAAAGCTAAGGGTTCTCTGTCAATAGCACTCCCAGCAGCTGGCGGAATTAGTATTTTATTCCTCATATTTTATTCCTCGAGGTGGGGAAGGACGGGGTATAATGTGTCACAGTGTCTACCATAAGTACTGTTCTAAAAATACAATACATGCTCTGAACCAGCAAAGGACACATGGTTTCTGGAAATTAGATGGTGGAAGTGGAAGTGATTCCCTTCACTATTATCCCTAATAGCCTACTTCCCATATTCCGATATCTTTATGCTCCACGGTTTTAGTTGTCTTGTTTCCCAACAAGATAATCCTTCCACCAGGAAACAGAGCAAGATTTCCTTTTAACTGGAGCCTGAGACTGCTACCCAGCCACATTTAATTCTTCACACCACTTAGTTAGCAAAGAATGAAGTCTCTATATTTCTAGGGTAATTGATCCTAATTATTAAGGAGAAATTGTATTGCTTCTATACAACAAAAAGAGGAGAAAGCATACATAAAATCTGCTGTCTCATCTTCCTCTAACTAGTTCTTAGAGGTAGCCTTCTTTTTTTTAAATCTATACTCTCTCCATCAATAATTTCATCAGTGCACATAGATTCAATTAACAATTAATGCAGGTATTTCGTGAATTTGTTACTCCAAGCCAGACCAAGACTTTCCTCTGAACTCTAGACCTATAAGTCTAATATGCTACTCAACATCTTCATTTTGGAAATCTCCAAGGTACCTCAGACACATGACTAAGATCAAATTCACTATCTTTTCCCAAAAATCTAATGCTCAACTCAGTGAATGTCACCACTATCATTCACTTTCTCAAAGCAAAAACCTAGATGTAATCTTTATTTTATTTCAATAACTCCTTATCTTATACTAGAGGCCCGTTGCATGAAGAGATTGATGCAATAGGCCTTCCTTCCCCTGGCTGCCGGCACCAGTTTTCCTCTGGCACCCAGGACCCAGGCCTTTGGTCCGGCCGCAGCGGAGAAGCCAAGCCTCTTCAGTCTTCAGTTTTCAGTCTTCAGTCTTCACTCCAGCTGGAGCCTTCAGTCTTCGCTCCGCGCCTGCTTATACAAATTAACCGCCATCTTTGTTGGGTTAATTTGCGTAGTCGCTCTGATTGGCTGGTGGGCATAGCGGAGTGATACCAATTTGCATGTTTCTCTTTTATTAGTGGAGATAATAAAAACCTAATATGCTAAGTGTCCAGTCATCCAGTGGGCCATTCAACCAATTAAAGCGTAATATGCTAATGATATGCTAAGGCTGCTCAAGCACTCACTATGATGTGCACTGACCACCTGGGAAGACATTTGACAAGTCACTATGACATGTACTGACCACCAGGGGGCAGACACTCTGACTGGTAGGTCAGCTTGCTGCTGGGGTCCAGCCGGTGGGGACTGAGCGACACAGGCCGGACACACCCTGGAGCCCTCCCGCAGTCCTTTCCTGGCTGGCCACCTCCTGTGTTCCTCCCCGGCCCTGATTGTGCACCAATGGGGTCCCTCAGCCTGGCCTGCACCCTCTCGCAATCCGGGACCCCTCAAGGGATGTCGGAGAACCAGTTTCGACCTGATGGTGGAACAACCACTTGCTATAACACACACTGACCACCAGGGGGCAGACGCTCAATGCAGGAGCTGCCCCTTGGTGATCAGTGCACTCCCACAGGGGGAGCGCCGCTCAGCCAAATGCCAGGCTCACAGCTGGTGAGAGTGGCGGTGGTGGCAGGAGCCTCTCCCACCTCCACAGTAGCGCTAAGGATGTCCGACTGATGGTTTAGGCCCGCTCCCCATGAGGAGTGAGCCTAAGCCGTCAGTCAGACATCCCCCGAGGGCTCCCGGACTTCAAGAGGGCTCAGGCTGGGCTTAGGGACCCCCCCAACCCGAGTACACAAATTTTGTGTACCTGGCCTCTAGTATACAATATAGCTTCTCCAGTTGATTTCCACTCTTTAGTTCCTACATCTATGCATTTCCATGGCCACCATCCTATTTCATAGTTTTAGGGATAGCATAGTGCTTTCCAGGAAAAGTTCCTAGACTACTATAATAGGCTCTAACTCCACAAGATCTTGAACTCCACATGATATTTCTTGCCTCTTCATAATCTGTTCTTCTCAGTAGTAAGAAATATCTTTTAAGAATGAAAATCTGATTTTATGACTTATAAGTCTTCAGTGAGTCCCACAGTTCATAGGTTTAATCCCAATGTCATTACCATGAACTGTGAGGCTTTGCCAGGTATGGACCCTACCTGTCATACTCTTCCCTTCCTAGGACCACAGGCACACTGGCCTTTTTTCAAGTCCTCAAGCATCGATCCTCTTCTCCACCATAGGCCCTCCATACACAGTGCTTCCCTGTCTGGAATAAGCCTGGCTCCTGTCTGAAATGAGCCTGTACATATGCACATGTATACATATAAACACACACATACACACACACACACACACACACACATAATCAACTCCTATTCAGGCTGATCCAATTCATGACTAGCTCTTCCTCAAGAGACTTCCTCATTACCATGTTCAATATCAAAATGTTCTACTATATACACTCTTATCTCATGTTCATTTCCTTTATAGGTTTTAATTAAATAATCATTTATGTGATCATCTTATTTAACTCCATCTTCCCCACTGAGCTGTAAGCTCCATGAGGGCAAGAACATGACAATTTTTCTCACTTTATCCTCAGCATCTAGTACAGTGCCCCACACAGAGGTAGCACTTTCTAAAGGTTTGTTAAAGAAAAAATGATAAAGAAGGGTTTCTAGAGACTTATTCCTGGGAGATTTCCTAACAAGAAAATGAAATCATTTAAAATTTATAAAGCTCTTTCACATTTGTAATCTCATTTTATCTGCACAACAGTCTATAAGATGATCCGCTTACAATGCTTTGCCACTTCATAAATCTCTACTCCTTGCACTGGGAGAGGCTCGCCCCAGTCTTCCTAATCCAACTACAGGCATTTCTGTTCTACAGTCATATGTTTATGGGAAAAACAGGTGACCAATGAAAACCTATGGGACTCTGAAACCAGAAGACAAACAAAAATAATCACATTCCTGGTACATCCACTAGCACAGTTAAGCCTTGGCTAGCATTTGCACCTGAAGTCCTCAGTCCATCCTGTGCAATCTTACACCCCTGAGCTTGTGTTTCCTACTTACATATATGTGGATCCTTGCAGAATTCATTTCTGATACAAGCTAATTACATGAAAAATAAAAATTCAATCCAAATATTCTGTTCTCCATTAATTTTTTTAATATGAGAGCACTGTGTTCTCAGCTGCTACTCCTGCATTTGTAGCTTCTCCATATAGTTTCACATGTTAGAATCATCCCATTTCTTGAAGCCACTATGTCAGAAAGGCACTTTTTACAGGAAAGGAAGTAATTGCTGCAGAATTTTTTTCAGCTATTTTCTTACATTTTCCTAATTGCTAAGGCTTTCTCCTCAATTGTGAAATAGTTTACATCTGATAGTTTATCTAAAATATTAGCATTCTGAGACGTAGGGCAGAACACCCTCCATGTTATACTGACATCACTCCCCTATTTACCAATTGCATATGAGCTAATCCATATGAAAGAAATATGCCTTTCAACAGAACAAACTGTATAGTGTTCATTTCATTTGCTATAATTCTAAGTAGAATAGAAATATCACGCTTATTTCATTGCTGAGATTTTATTTCATTACTGAAAGTGCCCTTCTTCAACTTACTACTATTTGCACAAAGAAATGTATACTCTAACAACCATAAACCCATCTTGCTTATCAAGATGTTTCATAAATGACAACCAAGTAAGAAGTATCAAAAGATAAGACCATTAAATTGGAGGGGTTGTTTTCCCCTCTAAAAGTTCAGTGTTGTTTTCTGAAGGCTACATATACAATTCAATAAACATAAAACACCATTAAGGTAAGATTATCTGTATTACAGACTAAAAGACCCCATTTTGACCATCATGCAATTTATGAGCCCAGCATCTTCAAAGTAATATCATATGTTAAAAACTGAGTCTGATGTGTTTTACAAGTTAGAGCTGTCATGTAGTTGACAAATAAGAAAAATCACACCAACTAGAACATATCCCTATGACCACAATATTACACACACTAGAGGTCAAAATCTTTCTATAAGATGTTGTCATATGCTCAGACATTTTATCTGACATATGACTTATCCTTGAAGAAAACGAAGGACATTCTGCTGTACTTATTCTGCTGACATTTTGTGAGATAGTCTAAAATGGAATCCTATTTTCTTAGGTCTTCAAAAGAGAAAACTTAAATATCTCAAATGTCTTCTTTAAATAAGGCAGAGTGCACTAAATTCTTTAACAAAATAAATATATTTCATTCTTCTTTTAACTAAAATGTATACAGAACAAATTCACTTAGTATTGCATACATACATGACACTTTTAGAAAGAGCAAATTTTAAACATCTATTCCTCCCTATTCAACCACCAAAATAACAACAGAAAAATATAAAACAATGTATTATATACTTATCAATCTAATAAGCTTCAAAAACAATGGTAATATGAATAAAAGCCATGTAGATCCAAATTCCTCACTCTTGGTGGCTCTGAAGGACAGTGTGAAGGGCAACCGTCAGAATGGGGAAAAAAATACTTTGAGTGGTACATTCAATCATCCCCTTCTTGTGAAAGAGATGTTCTAACGTATGGATCCACACTGATTGATGGAAGGAGCTGGGAAGGTAGCAAGGGTCTTAGAACAAGAATAGAAGATTAATACTAGAACACCAGGGGGAAAGGCATGAAAGTGGACTTCTCAGAATGGACACAAAGTGTGAAAATACTTAGGTTGTATTTGTGTGTATTTAAATACTCACCAGATGTCATGACAAATCAAGTAGACAGGCTAAGCCATCCAGTGGATGTCAGCCATCACATTCTCACTGCCACTCCTCAAGTTTAGTAGAACTAATAATGTTGTCCCCTCTGCTTAAAATGCTTCTAAGGGCCAAATAACTGTCTTGACCTCATGTTTAGTGGAACTAATAATTTGGCCCTCTCTGGAACCATTATTCCCCTCTGTATTAAGATAGCTAAAATAGTAAAACCTAAAGTTATGTGTCATGAAGCAAAACTTACCTTTTGCAATTATCCTATACTAGAGGCCCGGTGCATGAAATTTGTGCACAGGGGGTGTCCCTCAGCCCAGCCTTCACCCTCTCACAAGCCAGGACCTCTCCGATAGGGTCCCTAGGCCTGGCCAGTGATCAAGGACTATAGGGACTTTCCTTCTCCCAGCTGCCGGCAGCTGGCCCCATCCCCACCACTGCCACTGCTTGCCACCTGTGAGGTACTGCTCCCCTCCCCACCACCAGTCACCTTCCTCTGTGGGCAACAGGTGTGCGGTGCGATTGTTTGGCTGGCCTGGTCCTCCCTCTGTGGGGCAATCGCTGGCCGGCCCCACATACCCGCCACAGCATCGTTAGCTGGTGGCCTAGGCCTCCCTTTGTGGGGTGATCAATCATGGGGCTCCCAGATCGATAGCCCTGCAGAGGGAGGCCATGCTCACCCACTGCAATGCTGCAGGCTGGGTAGCCTGGGCCTCCCTCTTTGGGGCAACGATCAGAGGGCTCCGCGATCGATCACCCAGCAGAGGGAGGCCTCGCCCATCCTGCCGGGGCTCCGCGATCATTTGCCGCACATAGGGTGGCCTGGGCCTTTCTCTTTGGGACAATCGCAGAGCCCCCCCATTGATCGCCTCACAGAGGGTGGCCTAGGTCTCCCTCTGCAGGGCGATCATGTGGGGATGGCTGGGCCTCCCCAACCAATCACATCGCATCCGCCTTGGCTGGCCTGGCGCCAGTGCATGTCATAGCATGGTCACCCGGAAGATCGTCTGGATGGTCGTTCTACTGTCCAGTCATTTGGTCTATTTGCATATTAATAGATTATTAATGAAAATTGTCCCCTCGGGAATTCGATCGACCAGGAGTTCAACCACTCGCTAAGACATGCGCTGACCACCAGGGGGCAGCGTGGAACAAAGGAAGGCCCAAGCTAGCAGCTGGCAGCCGGGGGAAGGAAGGCCCCAATCAGTCCTGATCACCAGCCAGGCCTAGGGACTCTACCGATGTATGAATTTCATGCACTGGGCCTCTAGTATGTAATGATAAGAAGTGTTGCTCACACCAGACACATTAATTCTACCTCTAGAAAAAACTGCACTATTTTGGAGCATATACCATATACAGTTCTCCAGTAGAAAAACACTCCAATATTGTAAGATGCCACCTCCAAGTTGATGTTATCACCAAGTCTTCAAGAAGCCAGTATGTTTTGTGGAGTCTCCTGCTTTTGCATGATGTTGCAGGAAACAACAGGTGTTAGCTGCTTGGAATCCTATGTAATACTAGTAAAAGTCTAATATGCAAATTGACCAAATGGCGGAACTACCAGTGGAACAACCAGTCGCTATGATGTGCACTGACCACCACAGGGCAAATGCTCAATGCAGCAGCTGCCCCCAGCCTGCAGAGGGAGGCAACTGGCGGCGGTGGCAGAAGGGGAGGGCAAGTGGGTGCAAGGCCGACCAAGGTGGGTGCCAGCAGGGGCCCCCCGATCACCCACTGGTCATCCCACAGATAGGCCCTGATCACTGGCCGGGCCTAGGGACCCTACCCATGCACAAATTTCATGCACCTGGCCTCTAATAATATCAATAATGAAATAACAATAATGGAATAGCAATAAAGGTATTTCATAAGCCCATATGCTGACAGAACAGTAGTCATTTTAGCACTGTAGACCAAGTGCTCTCCATGATGAGTTTAATACAATCATCTTGCCAACAGATGGTTGGAGAGTTGTTATAGAAGTCTCATCGTTGTTCTGTATGGTTGGTAGTCATAGCACAAGATGAACAATATTGATAAGAAAACTATGTTTTTAGTTCCATCTATTTTCTCCATTCATACCACATGGCCACTTTTATATGTTCCATTGTTTTACTGGAGTGTCATCAAGACATTCATAAGTTGGTTGTATTATGCAGAGCTCTCTGAGCTGGAACTGATTTAAGAGTCATTAGTATCTAGTTAGCAGTTAATGTCAAGCATTTTATAAACACTTCTCCCAATAAATAAAAAAGTTAATACTTGCTTTCCCTTCTTTGATCTCCTTTTTCTATATAGACACACAGCTATGATGATCCTATCTCAAAAAAATCAATGAGAGTAAAGCAGGATAGCTCCCAGAGGGCTAGCTGATTTGGGCACCAGTTGCTGCTCTGGGGTTGAACACAGATATGTTATTTGTAATATCTCCATCTTCAAATCTGAAGACCCATGCAAGAGTGGATGAGTGTGTACCCACTATCCCCATCATACCAGCTGCTGAGCATCCTCTTCCTGTTCTATTACACACAGTGCCTAAATGTGGGGAACTGAGTTCAGCTCTAGCTTCTCCATATGCTCAGATTAGCCTTCCTCTAGCATTTTGTTATATATGGGACCATGCCACTCACTTACTCCCTCATAGTCACAACTTGCTCCATTGCCTGGTCTTTTGAGCTCTGGTTCATTTTTATGCCCATTAACAAACACCTTCCCCAGTAATCCTCCTTTCCCGTATTATGTCCAAAGGACCTTGAGTAATCACCTGCTGATGGCTTGCCAAAATAATATGAAGAGATGAGCACTGAGAGTAAAATATTACATAAGAGAGGAGAGAACAAAGAGGCACCAAAGGAAATTGAAATGAACAATTACAAGAGAAATGTTATCTATACTATATAATAAAAGGCTAATATGCAAATCAACCAAACGGTGAAAGGACAGGTCGCTATCACGCACACTGACCACCAGGGTGCAGATGCTCAATGCAGGAGCTGCCCCCTGGTTGTCAGTGTGCTACCATAGTGGGAGCACTGCTCAGCCAGAAGTCGAATCATGGCTGGTGAGCCCAGCAGCAGTTAAGGGAGCCTCTCCTGCCTCCGAGACAGCACTAAGGATGTCTGACTGCCACGGAGAGCAGGCCTAAGCCATCAGTCAGACATCCCCCAAGGGCTCCCAGACTGTGCGAGGGCGCAGGCTGGGCTGAGGGACCCCCCCCCCAAGTGCATGAATTTCATGCACTAGGCCTCTAGCATATATATAAAAGCCTAAGCAACCAAATGACCGAACGACTGGTCAACAGGTCAACTGTTTGCTATGACACACACTGACCACCAGGGGGCAGACACTCAATGCAGGAGCTGCCCCCTGGTGGTCAGAGCACTCCTACAGCAGGAGCACTGCTCAGCTGACTCTCAGGAGCCAGACACTGGGCTCAAGGCTGGTGAGTGCAGCTGCAGCGGTGCAAGCCTCTCCTGCCTGCGAGGGAGGGCACTACTGAGCAGCAGTGGCGGCAGGCGCCATGGGGCTGGGATGAGCAGGAGCGGTGCAGCACCTGGGCCCACTACTACATCCCTCAGGGATGTCAGACTGCCATGGGGATCAGGCCAAAACTGGCAGTCCAAATCCCCTGAGGGGTCCTGGATTATGAGAAGGAGCAGGCCAGGCTGAGGGACCCCACTGGTGTACAAATTCATGCACTGGGTCTCTAGTTGATAATAAAAAAAAATAAAAATAAAAATAAAGTAGCCTAGTCTGAAGGGGAGAAAATCAGTGGATTGAGGAATATGAGGAACTAAAAGATAGAAAATGTAGGTCACTTCTCCAGAATTATGTGTGTTAGTCCTAAAATGTGGAAGACAAATTGCACACACATAATATGGAAGTTCATGAACTTTACTAATTAGAGAGGTCCTCGTAATCCATTTACCTTTACTGATATTTTCTACTTCTAATATTCTTGGTTATCTGCTTTCTCATTCCATGTAAAGTTATAATGAAAAATCAGAAGGAAGAACACACTAGAATAGTAAAGTACTACTTGACAAAAGATAAGAATTAGTGGAGCCTGGCCAGCATGGCTCAGTGGTTGAGCATTGACCTGTGAACCAGGAGGTCACGGTTTGATTCTGGATCAAGACACATGCACTGTTGCAGGCTTGGCTCCCAGTAGGGGGCATGCAGGAGGCAGCCAATTAATGATTGTCTCTCATCATTGATGCTTCTATCTCTCTGTCCCTTCCTCTCTGAAATCAATAAAAATATTTTTAAAAATAATTAGTGGAAAAAAGAACAGTAGACCTCAGAACAATCCAGTATCATTTAGTATGAGTGTGAACCACTCTAAACAATTTACCAGAGAAAAATCATTGCATTTCAGAATGTAAGAAATGAAATTCTCAAGATGAATTTTAGCTGTCAAGAAAATGCTAAACAGTGTCCAATGGACTCAGTTTTAAAGGACTATAAGTGAAAAAAAATTTTTACCTAAACTTTTCTTTAAAAGTTTGAATCTTTAAAAGGCTAGTCTTCAATTACCTAGAAAATGCACACACAGAAAATATGTCATTACCCAATGATGCTGATCAAATGAGATTCTGCTCAACACAGCACAAGAATGGTAACCAGTTATAAAACTTAGTCAGACTAAGATCAAATCAATACTGGAAAATTTTGGAAAAAATCACACAGTATCTTCAACTTATTATTTTATTCATTGCTGAATTTGCAGCTATAACTTTTTCTGCATATGTTGACTTCATTTTCCAGATAACTCTACTTCTCATTGCTATTATGAGAAGTATATCCTATATGAAATCTTTAGAGCAATGTTTTTCTATGAAACAGCCTTTATTTGCTCTGATGTACAAGCACCAATTCCATAAATGTGGGGTTCATAAATACTGATAAATTGGAGGCCTCTGTATCCACAGGCTGAATGCTCACCAGGTGAGAAATCTGTTTTCATCAATTGTAATCTGCTTCCATCCACTGAGACCACTCTAGGTGCTGGCCCCCAGCTCCAGGCTAACTACTATAACAATGTTTCTCAAACCAGTCCCACTTGCTAAAATTAGATCAGTGGGAATTCACATATTAGCATCTGTTTGAAGCTTACTCATTGCTCTAGTACTAAGACTTGGAAAAAAGTTTGTATTTGGAGAAAAGAAAAACTCATAAAGAAAACTAAAATTCTTCTGCTGTATTATTTGTGCAGCATAGGTAAAAGTAAATTGAGAAGACAAGGGTTTAATTGTCATAATCATAGTTTGTTTATGTCTAACTGAAGTAATCTACAATGTAATATCTAACAGTTTTTTAGTGTGAAATGGCTAAACACCCTGATATCTCTCTTTAAATACATTCAGCCTCCACTCTAAGTTGAACAATTAAACCAACTGGGATTTGCAACTAATAGAACAGTTGAATTGAGTTTCCAGGGCTCTGGGTGAAGATCATGGGAGCCAGAGTAAATACATTCAGCCTCCACTCTAAGTTGAACAATTAAAACCAACTGGGATTTACAACTAATAGAACAGATGAATTGAGTTTCCAGGGCTCTGGGTAAAGATCATGGGAGCCAGAGCAAAGGAAAAGCTCAGTTACGTGCAGTGAGCCCACGAGACAGGGTTGCTGAGCAAAAGAGAAGATGATGAGACGAACACAAGAGACACAGTGTATCAGGGAAATGAAACCCACTTTCATTTCAGAGCCATAAACAGTTCCATTAATGTTTTGACTAACCCGATAAGAGGCCTTGCAACCCTATGCATTTCGGCTTCATCTCTGCCTTCACCAGATTCCAATCACTTCGGTGCCTACATAAAGCTGTCCAATAAAAAAGTATTACTGGTAACTCCTTTAACATATTGTGCTTTTCAAGGTTGCCCAGGCACAGTTATGTTCCCTACTGCCATTTCTCAAGTGAATTACAGTGTTTCTTTTCCCTCTCCCTCCCTTGTTTTTGCCTACCCCATGCAGGGTCATTCATGGACTTAATATTCTCTGGCTAATACTGCTGCTTTCCATCAGGTACAAAGAAATGGGATTCTACTTGAAAGAGCAGCACAGCTAAGTATTAGGTATTTGTGAATCAATGAAACTAATGGTGTTTAATCCATAATTATTTAACTCAGAAAAGCAACCATAAATATTCAAACGTGATGTCAGGTAATGTACTAGGTTAGAAGGAAGGTTTTTAGAGGAGACACCTCATTTGGTCTGACAGTTGTCAGCAAATGTGCAACAGCAGAGAAGGTAGGTATCCTAATCATCACTAACCCATTAGGGAAGTAAAACAGTAGAGATAATCTCTAGGAGTGAGCCATCTAAACAGAGGCTCTGCTTCAATGTGACAGAGTAAACTGATCAGAATCACCTCAGTAACAGAGCAGATGGCACTCAATAGCTGTGACTTTGGACTGGTTACTGTATTTCTCTGGAGCTGTTTTCTCACTGATAATTATAAGATTGTTATGAGGAAAAATGCAATGCTTTAAGAACACAAAGGTAACATATATAGCCACCACCACCATTACAAGGCTAGTTTTATCCACCTGCCAAAGCTAAATAATAGGCTCTCCCTAATGGACAGAGGCAGAGAGTCTGCAGGCCTTTATTAACTGGGCATCAGACTCTGCTTTTCCTCCTGGAATAACCTTGATGCTATTTCATGTTATCTTAATATGACTCATTTGTGGTTAATTTTTTGTCTGATTATAGAATACTAGAGGCCCAGTGCATGAATTCATGCATGGGTGGGGTCTGACCAGCCCAGCCCCAATCGGGGCGGATTGGGGCCATGCCTGTTGGGAGGAGGAGATGGTGGGAGGTTGGTCAGCCAGCCCACCCCAATTGGGGCATGATCAGGGCTGGGCCAGCTGGGAGGAGGGGCTTCAGGCAATTGGCTGGTGGGTCCCACCCCCAATTGGGGTGAGGGGGCCGATTGGGGGCCGGCGGCTAGGGGAGGAGCTGTGGGAGGTGGGCCAGCCAGTTCCACCCCTGATTGGTGTGGGGGTCCGATCAGGGGCAGAACTGGCTGAGGGAAGAGGCCATGTGCCGATTGGAGTGGTGGGGGCCCATTGGAGGCAGGGCCAGCTGGAGGGAGGGGCCGCAGGCTGTTGGCCAGCCAGCCCTGCCCCTGATCAGGGTGGGGGGGCTGATCTGGGGTGGGGCCATGTGGGGGGAGACGCTGCAGGAGGTTGGCCAGACTGCCCCATCCCCTATTGGGAGGGTGATCAGGGGTGGGGCCAGCTGGGGGGAGAGGCTGCGGGCGATTGGGGTGGTGTGGGCCCATCAGAGGTGGGGCCAGCCAGGGGGAGGGGCTGCAGGAGGTTGGCCTATTGGGATGGGAGGTGTGATCAGGGGCGTGGCAGGCTGGGGGGAAGGCCCCGCCCTCAATCGGGGTGGGAGAGTCTGATCAGGGATGAGGCCAAGGGCTGCAGGAGATTGGCTGGCCAGCCCCACCCCCTGATCGGGCTGGTTCGCTGACCACAGTGGGCATCATAGCGACCCATCGTTCTGGCATTCTGGTCTCTGGCTTTATATATATACTAGAGGCCCGGTGCACAAAAATTTGTGCACTCGGGGGGCGGGGGGAGGGGGGTCCCCCAGCCCGGCCTGTGCCCTCTCGCAATCTGGGACCCCTCGGGAGATAACGACCTGCTGGCTTAGGCCTACTCCCGGGTGGCAGAGGGCAGGCCC
>NW_005355016.1:30931-46862 GCF_000412655.1 Myotis brandtii | reverse complement strand
ATAGTTGCTTAGAGTTGCAACTGAGAGGCTGGCAAGTTAGGCGGGGAACGTTGGAGTCTGCAGCAAGCAAGCCTCGTGCTCGCTTCAGTGCCTGGCTGCCGGCCGCCATCTTGGCTGACAGTTAATTTGCATATACTCACTGATTAGCCAATGAAAAGGGTAGCGGTCGTACGCTAATTACCATGTTTCTCTTTTATTAGTGTAGATATTTTTCCTAGATATTCAGTTTCCCCCAGATGATAACTTGATTAAGATTGTTGAATTTTTCACATCTCTTTTTAGATTCTTGTCCTCAGATTTCCATCTTTTAAATCCTCATATGTAACAAATCCCACATAAAGCTTTTTAAATTAATTATCTTTAATTCCAAAAAAAAAACAAAACCCTATATATTAGGATTATCTCCTGTTGATGGTAGGGGAAATCCAACTAAAATTCTGCCTGAATTTCTAGGATGATGACACTGAGTTTGAACTCTGGCCTGATGTCTTCAAATTCTGTTTTGTTTTGTTTCCTAACTTGTCATGATGCACATAGCTTTTCTCCTCTGCTTGCCATTTGGCATTTAGCCCCTAATATCCTCTGACTATATTTATAGCAAGTTTACTTCTTTTCCTGAGCCATCTTACCTAATAATAGACAAACATGTAAATTGACCATCCCTTGCTACACTCACCAGCCAATCAGGAGAGTATGCAAATTAACCCAACAAAGATGGCAGTTAATTTGCATACGTAGGCGCGAAGCGGTGGAGCGAAGACTGAAGGCTCTGGCTGGAGCAGCGAAGACTGAAGGCTCGGGCCAGAGCAGCGAAGGCCTGGGTCCCGAGTGCTGGAGGAAAACCGGTGCCGGCAGCCAGGGGAAGGGAAGGCCTATTGCACGAATCTCTTCGTGCAACAGGCCTCTAGTAGAAAATAATATTTGGAAAATTTAAAAGTAAAAAGAAAATAAGAGTCACTCATATTCTCAGCATACAATTTTGTGTTTTGATCTATATGATTCTAGTATTCTAATATTGTCTCCATGTATAAACTTTTTAAATATACAATATATAAATAAAATATTTGTTAAAAATGTGAATATCACATATTAAATTAAAAGTATTATTCTTGGTACAGAAATAAAACTAAAGTCCACTCTGACCATCAATCCAACACTAGTTCCAACCCCAATTTCCAAGACACTATGAGTTTGGTGAATAACCTCCCAGTCCACTGTTATACTTTTACATAAATACATTAAATATATACTAGTATATTTTGTGGATGACTTTGAAAATATATGTGTCATAGTGAATGTATTAATTTACAGTTGGCTTCTTCACTGATTCTCCTTAAAGCACTTGCACACTTTGTTACATTTACTCCTAGATATTGTATAGGGCTTGTTGCAATTTTGAATGGAATTCTTTTTTCAATTCCATTTTATAATGGATTATTGCCAGGATATAGGGAAGTAATTGATTTTGGTATGCTGATCTTTGTATCCATTAACCTTGCTATACACTTATTACTCCTTTTCTACTTCCTTGTTACCAGCAGAGAAAGTAGGTGCCATTTGTAGTTCTAAAAAATGGAACAATTTAAGAGAGTCTTTGAAAATAACAAAATTCTAATATAATGAAACTGTGGTGTCCACAAGGTTCTTGATAATAAGAACTGGCCTACCATGCTTTATTGACTTGTAGCTCAGTCAGACATTAGGGAAACTAGATTGCTGCCTCTCTTCATGTGTGCCTACAAGATAATTTCACTGACTTTCTGTGGCTTTGTAGCATCATAGCATAAAGCTGTAGTTATAGTCACTTTTCCAAGGCCTAAAGTCTTTTGGTGGACTACGGTGATGAAAATGATGGTAAGCCTCTAAGGCAGCGGTTCTCAACCTGTGGGTTGTGACCCCTTTGGGGGTCGAATGACCCTTTCACAGGGGTCGCCTAAGACCATTGGAAAACACATATATAATTACATATTGTTTTTGTGATTAATCACTATGCTTTAATTATGTTCAATTTGTAACAATGAAAATACATCCTGCATATCAGATATTTACATTATGATTCGTAACAGTAGCAAAATTACAGTTATGAAGTAGCAACGAAAATAATTTTATGGTTGGGGGTCACTACAACATGAGGAACTGTATTAAAGGGTCGCGGCATTAGGAAGGTTGAGAACCACTGCTCTAAGGGCTAACCTGCAGGGGATTGAGGGGAGAGAAGTGTTCTAAACAAATACTGAAAGTTAATGCAGTGTCACCATAATTCCCATAGTAAGCAGTTAGCAATAAAAAGAAAATTAAATAATTCTTGTTGAAGATAAAGTTACATCTTACAGACCATTGATGTCGATTTAAGCTCTAAAGTGAAATGACTTTTCATATATGCAGATTTTTATGCCAGTCCTAATTTTCATTTGCATCATTCCAAGAAGGCCAATGGATTTTGCTTATATCTGCCTGTGCAAGATGAATACACAGTAAATTCATCTGCCCATTCCAGTGGAATTAAGAGTTAACCAGCCTGGGCCATGCAATGGATTCATCAGCAATGACCATTATCAACCACAATAATTTAGCCGTCCTTTTATTCTATCTTCCTAGTCTTTGTAGATAAAACTATTATAGAAAACTTGCCTCTTTATCTTTCTTTCCAGAAGCATTTCATTCAGATTAAAGAAAAAGCATCAACACAAAATGTATGTTCCAAGATGAAATCTTCCCAAAGGATTTTTAAATAGTGACTGTGGACAGCCCATCTCCTCCACCTCCCAATCAGATTTAGGGTTTGCAAAACACTCTATTGGGATGAACAAATAAACATTTGATGTAAGTACCTTAAAGAAAAAAAATGACTTGTTTCAAGGCACAATGGATCTGAGCCCTTGCCAAACTCTCAAAGGCACAGGAAGCAGGGTGATGTCAGGGTTCTTTTGCCTGATAGTATAGTGCCTGTTTTTGTGCAAGTAGGTATCTATTGAGTTTAAAATAAACATTCTCCAAACTATAAGATATATTTTTTTATTTATAATGATCATTATAGAAAAAATAGGTGGGAAAAATTACAGACTTGGCAAAGACCATTGGCCTTGGAAAAGCTAGTTTTCCTTTTCTTACCTGTTTGAAAAATGCCAAATTGGCCATGCCTGAATTGGTTTCCTGACTCCCACTCCCATAGGATGGATAAAATTCAGGAGGTCTCTGAGGACAGTGACGTAAGAGTTTGAAAATGTCTACATAGTTCTAAATTAAATCATTAAGTCTTAAAACTGAACATTTTAATTTATATATATATATATATTATTATTATTATTATCATTATTATTGATTTCAGAGAAGAAAAAAGGAGAGAAAGATAGAAACATCAATGATGAAAGAGAATCATTAATTGGCTGCCTCCTGCATGCCCTACACTGGGGATTAAGCCCACAACCAAGACATGTGCCCTAACCAGGAATTTAACTGTGATCTCCTGGTTCATAGGTTGACACTCAATCACTGAGCCACACTGGCTGGGCTGAACATTTTTATTTTATTCTTAAAAAAATAGACAACATGAATAGATGGCTATAGTAGAAGTTAAGGGAGTGGGTAGGTGCCCTGTGTGGTGAATAATTATGCTCTTTCTGGGTTGTAACGTGGCCCAAGGGATCACCATAATTTATGCTATGCAATGCAACACATATCCTGCTATTGCAAAGAATAGATCAATCTCAATTTAAGAAAATCTGACACACTTTGAATTAAAACATAGGTCATATCCCAGGACCTATGTCCCATCACACAGTTTTTATATTCAGAAAAAATAAAAATTATCATTAATGAAATGAACAATTTCTAGAATCATGGTTAAAAATAGTGTAAATAAAAATATCTTAGAAGGATTTTCTAGTAGCTTATCAATATCATTTTTCGAGGAAAAAAAGTGATATTTAATAGCATCTTTCTATGCTTAAGAAATGCAAGCTTTTCCTACAAACTTAGTCACTATACAAAAAGATATTTCCTTCCATTATAATTTCACTCTTAATAGTTTGGAATCACACTAATCTACTTAGTCATACATGTGTCTTTTCAAAAACATATGACAACATGAAAACAAAACTTATTCTCAGGATTGTGAAACATACTATGACTAAAGCAGAAGAATACATTATATCTCTTAACAGGAAATCTTGGTGGAAAGCAATAGTTTAATTGTAAAGTGCTCTTAATATGGGAAAAAAAGAGAATAATTCTTTGGCATACATTGGTATAACTCAAAAAAAGACTGACTCATTGGGCTAAGAGACAAATCAAGCATGCAATTTCCTTTTTTTCCATAAGTGGAGGTTTTAAAGTGCTTTAATCATTAGCCCTACATTTATACTTTTTTCATGCTTAACCTATTACTGAAAATATAATAATAAGTGAACAAAGTGAGGAAAGAGAAGAGCATGAGAATAGAAATTGAGTGCTTTGGGAAGCAGAGCTTTATCTAAAAAGAACACTCCTCAAAGGGTCTGTCCTTCCCTATAAGCAAGGGAAGAATTGGAACATACTTAGAGGAGCCCTGCCATGTTCTTTAGGAGGTGACTAAGATAGTGATAGCTCAAAGGCATGGAGTACACCTCCTAACAATGGCTTCTGAGGCACATGAACCAATTGCTGCAAGCTGCAGTGACCTTGAGCAATTACACAACAGCAGCACTTCTTTGTAATGATCTTCAGCCCACTAAAAATCAGCTGCTAACATCCCTGAGCATGACTGGGGAAGCATGTGAACCTAGAAGAGGGTGGTAGGTACCCACAGAATAGGTACTTCTCGGAGTTTAACTTCTTTCTGAGAAACAATGATGTTGAGCAGCGATGCAGGGTGGTCACAGCAAAGGTTTTCTGCAGATGGAGCAGCTGTTCAGATCTGAGGCCATGAAGATAACTGGGCCACTACAGATCTTGGCTCAGTCATTTTATAAAGGACCAAAAGAATCTTATGGAGATTTTTTACATCATTGAAGCAAAGGAGTTTTCTGAGACAACTGTGGGAGTGTTTGGGATTTCTCAAATATGAGTTCTCATAACCCCATTTGCCTATGTCTACCAGTTTGCAGATAGGCCATGTATTCATGATGGCACAGAATTATGCAGTAAGTCTCCACAGGTTAAGGTAAATAGATACAATTACTAAAAAAAAAAATCTTATACAGACAAACATTTGTCAAAATACAATATGTTTGAAGTCATTTCTGTCTTTGAAGTCTGCCCGAATTATCTTCCTTATAATTGGCAAAAATAAAACAAGGAAGTTTTCCCAGGCTTCTTTGCAGACATGGTTCAATTCAGCAAATGGAAATTAAGTCAGTAGTTTCTTAGTCCTTTTGTAAGTTGTTTCTTTTTGTTTTGCTTTACTTGGTTGTGAGCAAGAAGAAAAATGATATAAGCACTTTAGAAAAATTAGGAGAAACATGTCATCATTGTGTCAAAATTATTTAGCTGAAAAGGATGCATTATTTTTAATGTGTATTCATTACCCACTCTATAACGGCTCAAATGCCATGACTGGAGAATGCAAACTGTTGTTAATATGCATCGGAGCTCCACCTTGCCAACTGCATTGATTGTAATTAACTGACAGATTGACAGCTACTTATTGATGGATTGTGTGGTGAAGGTTCCTTTAATGTTACTATGTATAGTTTTGATGCATATTCACAAAATAAATAATTAGCATATTTCAGACTGAGCATATCTAGTCTTGCATTTTTTTCTGATATCCATAAATACAACCAGTGCAGTAAAATAGCACTGCACAAACTAAGAATAACTACATGAGCAGCAACCATTTGTTGTGCCATTTGCATCCCTGGCTGTTATAAAGTAGTAAAACAAGTAAGTCATCTCTTCTAAGAATTATAATACATAACAATGAATTTTGAATAGAAATGCATTTTTATCATACACACAAAACCAAATGTCTCTGCACTAAGATGGGTTCAGAAAGGACATACCTGTTCATTTGGTTAGTTTCTAAACTTGGGTAGGTAGGTGGAGAGGAGCAAATGGCAGTTGGAATTGCATGGATGCTGAGGTCAGGCAAACATGGGATTAAAAATCCTCTACCACTTATTAGCAATGACCTTGGACATACTATTCAGTTAACTATTCACTTTTCTCCTTTGTAAAATGGGAATTACAGTTTGTACCTCAAAGATTTAATTTCAATACTAAAGAATAATGTAAATGAAACAGTTAGCACAGTATCTGGCACATAGTAAATACTGTATAAATTATAGTTACTATTATTACTGAACCAAAATTAATAGAAAAAAGCTCATTGTGACTACAAAGAAATTATGGATGGACACTATCAGCCTTTCCCAAAATTGAAATGATATCAGTGAACAGTCAATGCAGAATTTAGCTTTTAAGTCCCTTCTTTCCACAACTATTTCAGTTTTGTCCAATTCTTACACCCTTTTTTTCTGATTCCTGAGTTCTGCCTTCCTTCACCAAAAAGATCCTGAAGTGGTCAAGAAAAAGGATTACCACAAACACCCCATGCACAATTATCATGTCATCTTCCCATGAAAAAGAAATTGACAACTAACTGCTAATTTCACCCTGTTCTAGAATAAAGTTTTTCCCCCATATACCAAACCTACGCATGGAAATAAAGTGGCCCCTGATTGTGAGGCAATGATATGGTTGGAATGAATGCTAAAAAGTCTTTACCAAAAAGAGCATACTGGAGCATCTTCCTCTTACTCTAGAAATTTTATTAACAGGGCTTAGGCAGATCAAGGGATATTATATATAGATTCCTTGTTACTTTTAATTGAAAAACATTCCAAAATCCATAGTTTCATAATCTACCTGCCCCTCATAAGGCTGTTTGTTCCAAACACCACCATGGCTGGGAACTGGAACATCCAACCATGCATACCAATGAATTGTGAGATTCAGTGTTCCAGGCCAGCACATGAGCAATCAAAGAATATATCATTCACTTAATTATACAGGTCACTGGGAAATGGTGAAGAGGTAGCTAATCAGTACTCTTAACTGAGCTCACACTATAGACTGTCAGTGCTCTAAACTCCTGAGATTAGCACTGATGTATACTTAGTTTTCACTGATAGATTGCAAAATTCTTGTATGCTGTTTATATTATTGGAAGAGTGATTTTATTTTTCCACTACTCTGGTCTTATTTTCACAAAGCCTACATTTGTATAATCCCAACCTTGCCATGGAATTAAAGTTTTTAATTTGAAGATATGTCCTAATTCTGAAAGAGAGACTGAGAGAGAATGAGAGATCCAGCACTATTGTATTTCCTATAAAGTGGTCTACAGATGAGTTTGCTGCTGCTAAATAGATGATCCATTTTGTATACTTCTATCCTACTTTTTGTGGACTTTAAAATCTTGACAGTACTGTAAAGTGATGGCTTTGTTCATTTCAAAGCACAAAGAAGAAGAAAAAAATCTATCAACAAATAAACCTGAGTACTTTTCTTAGTGTTTTGAATTCCAGCTGTGTTGTATTCTCTCACATAAAAGCAAAGATGCAAGTCATCTCAGACAAGTTTGACAACAAATCATAAGGTCATGCAGTACTTTCCTCATAGCTTTTAAACAGCAGTATCAGTCAGAATCACATTTAAACTGTGGTTGACCTTCACGGTAGCTAAAACAACACAGGAGTAGACCTACCAATGTCCTTGTGTAAGTTCCATGATTTCAAATCTGGAAGAATTGAAACAGATTGTTCAGAGCATATGTGATTATCACTCATGAAACTGTATTGTATTTTTTGTCTGCTGCAGTGGCATCTCCAAGAAAAGAAAGAATGACAATTTAATACAAATTAAATCTCAGTACAGGCAACATGTTCATTACACATCAGAGATAAATACATTTTGAAGTATTTTGGAATACCTTTATGTACTTGTCCAGCATTATCAACAAAGCTTAAAGCCTGGAAACTTGTGGCTACTTGTGGAGTGGTGTGGTGAGCCTAAAACAACTCAAGAAGTCAGCTGTGAACATCCTCAGCATCCCATCACCCAGGAGCAAACCATCTTCTGGGGGAGAGAGGCCTCAGAGGTAAAATGCCAAGCTTCTTTGGTTTCACTCTCTGAATCTATAATTAAGGTACAGATGCATAATCTATCAAAATGAACATAAATATAAAGTGAAAGGATCTTTGATTCTATAACTTGTTACAACCCATACAAAAGAATTGAACTCTCAACTGCTGTATCTCTATTTACTTTCAGAGAAGCTTGCCTGAGAATGATACTAATAACCTTCCCATCACTACTGCTTGCCCATATCTTATAGCTGTGAAGTCTATATATGGAAGTTCTGGCTCTGCTACTCAAAAAAGCCATAAGCTGAATTTGATGGTCAAGAATCTGGTTTGCCTTGAAGTGATAATCTTTCCTGAGTTCATTCATATAACATAAAAATAGGCAATGTCATCTTCATAACAATAACTCAAGGAAATAATAATTTGAAAGCCATTGTAATGGTGACGAAACATAAGGAAAATATAAATATGATAATCATTACTTAAAATGCAGATGTTTTCCTGATTAGTTTAAAAACCAGGAAAACATCTTTTTGAGCCAGCTGACATTTTTCACCTCATAGATTTTCACTACTCATTAAGACATGATCAACTGTTCATTGGAGTTTCATTTCCTTTAATTCTCCTTTTCTCCTCTTACTCAGCACTTCTCTAAATCAGTGCTTCATTTCACACTAATGGCCACTGTAAAATATTAGCAGCAGTTGATATTCCTCTCTCCACTCATTTCCTACCTTAATTCCTAAATTTAGCAGTCGGCCTCTAATGTAGTAATAAGATGTAACTACTAGTACCTGGTAGGTTGTAAGGAGCCTTCTAACTCCCACCATCTGCTTACATGCACACACATGCGCGCGCGCGCGTACACACACACACACACACACACCCCTCTCCAATCCAAGCTGCCACTCCCTAAGTTCCATCATTAATGGTCTTGGTCTGTCTATGAAAATGAAAACTTTTCATGAAAGGGAACACAAGTAGGTCATGTTTTAACAACAGAGTTTAAAGAGGTAGACCAGAGGACCCCAGACATGTAGGAGTAAGAATGGGTGAGAGTTCAACAAGTTAGTGCAGGACACAGAGGAGGGAAGCTAACACACACTAACACATAGGTCTTGATTTTGCTTACAGATGCATATACACACAAACACACGAAGAAGTGCTCAAGTAAGAGTTCAGCTCAATTCGCTATCACAATCATTTAGGAACTCTTGATCCTAGCCTCTATCACAGTCCTAAAATATTATAATATCACATGTCATTTACATTCACATTTCTCCCACAGCGCTACAGATGCCTTGAAGGAATAGACAGTGCCTTAGCATTAAATACAGAGTTGACAGCACACCAAAATTACTTAGTTTTATAAAAACACAGAAATCCAAGTCTTGCTCCAAACCTATTAAATGAATACCTATGTAATTATGGCCTGAACAGCTATATTTCTAATAGCTCTAGGGATGCATATGCAGCATGAGTTGAGAATAATTATATTAGATAGATGTTGAGTGAAAGAAATAGCCCTGCTTATGTCCTTTGTACCTACCTCTACACTAGGAAATGTAAACAGAGTTGTGGTATTGCACAACTCTAGAAGGCCCCACTCACCTAAACTACAATGTAGATGAAACCTCTTGGAGTTAAGTGACCCAGTGGCTTTGGAAGATATACAAAGGTCCTGGGCACAAAAAGTCAAGGGGAAAAATTGGCTGATGCTTCCATGTCTTCAGTGTCTGCAACTTCAAAAACTTACAATGACAGAGTTTAGTTATGGATCAAAAGAAAAACTTGCCATGAAAAATAAAGAGCAGACTATCTCTCATCTCCAATTCTCCCCTCACAGTTGCCACCGCCTTACTGAGTATCTACAGCATAAGTCTAAGGCATTGCATCTTTTGCTGCTAAGAGCCTGTAGGTCCTAATTACCTATCTAATGGTTACTATTTCCATCCTGCGGGTTTATTGGGACCTCCCCTGAGAAAATTGCGCCCAATTCCCTTCAAAATTCTGCTCCTTAATGACATGTCTCTTCCAAACATAACAAAACAAGTACTTTACCCACTAAAGGCTTGGAAAATGGATTGCAGCTGTCATTTTGCTCGAGTAGACCAAAAGTCAACTTCCAAATGCAGTAATGTGTTAGCAAGAACAGTAAAAGTGGCACCAACATTCATAAAACATGGGACACTGATGCTTAGAGACATTCTCTTCTATACCAGGATTTGTGTTCTATTACAAATACATCAAGGCTTGGGTGGACATTCCAAGGAGGAGGGGCCCTATGATGGCAGGACAGATTGCTTGGACTCATATATTATTGTTGGAGCCATGTCCTCATTTTCTCTCCAAATTCTCTACAGTAAGACTTTTCAAACTTTAATGTGCTTAGTAATTACCTGGGGATCATGTCAACATGCATATTCTGATTCAACAGGTCTGAGGCTAAGCTCGAGGTTGCAATTCTAACAAGCTCCCAGGTGATACAGATGCTGACTCTGACCACACTTCAGTTGTAAGTACTGAAGAATTGCATGATGAGCACACAAGAAACTCGGATAAATATTCTCTGGATCTCATAACCACATTGTGATATCTAAGTACAGAATGCCTTCACCCCATAAATAGCGGTTCTCAATCTGTGGGACCATCCTGCATATCAGATATTTACATTACGATTCATAACAGTAGCAACATTACAGTTATGAAGTAGCAATGAAAATAATTTTATGGTTGGGTCACAACATGAGGAACTGTATTTAAAGGGTCAGAAGGTTGAGAACCACTGCGACCTTCTGATGTTAATTTAGTTAATTTGGAAAGTTGAGGAGCAAACAAACCAATAAATACTTCCCAAACTATTATTCAGAAGGAAAGATTAACTTTGTCATTAACTTGCATGATTAAATAAATTATCAGGGCAGAAACTAGGTAACAGCCTTAAGTTATAATTGTGATATGTTCACATTCCAAGTATTCTCTCTGCTGCTACTAATATCTTCAAATCCTTGCTAAAACAGTAATTCAGAATGTCCATGTAAGAATTTCAAGACTTAACCCAAGGTTACCAGAACTCTATTCTATAAGAAAATATCAAGTCCTTCTAGAAAGCCACTCTGCACACAGCAGGCTCTCCAAGAGCATTACAGCCACTCAGAGCAAGTGAAATAAAACACAGCAGAAACCATGGCACACAAGCAACGATGCTCAGCAGAATCTGTGGACTACTCAGGTTTGTTCTGATTGCCACTTTCAATCCTCCCTCAGTTTTGTTCCTGCCTTGGCATTCTTCTTTCTGATTCGGAATTCCCCCTTGTTAAATGACAACTTTAGAGGTTATTTCTTAAAGTTATATTATTGATTATTGAAACTTGAATTTGGGATCAGAAAGGTGAAGCAGATGTGTGAAAATTTTCTTCTACAGGTATATTTTCTCTCTTTGTTGAGAGATGCACTGAAGCCACAGCACTGATCGAAATTTAGATCAGGGGTGTGTTTTAGATCAAAATGCATCATGAATCAAAAAGTAATTTTGTCCTGGAAAATGAAACCCAGACAGAAGTGTGTCCTAATGTATTAATGTTACTCTCCTGCATAAGATAAAGTAGTTAAGCCAATAGTACAGATCCTGCTTCCTCTGCCATTGTCTTAGGGCAGAATACGCCCCACCAACAGAACAGCTTCATGGGAGAGGGGTTAGAGAAAGGCTTTTCTGCTTTGGTGGATAAAAATGAAGTGGGAAGTTCCTATAAAAGTTAATACAAAGTCATATCCCTGGTCCGTTGCAATATCCTTTGCCAGTATGGTCAGTTGACCCCAAAACTCATCATTCTAGGGAAAAAGGGGTCATTTTCCCCCACACCGTCTCAATTCTAATACCCAAACCCCATATCCTGGGAAACCCCCTCAGTCCTGGGAAAAACAGGACAATTGTTCATTCTAGTCCTGTATCCTAATTCTAATCCTCTGGCCTTACCTCTGATGTTAAACATCTGTGCTGCTAAGCTATGGTCCAGAAGGTGTAATTGAAGCCACATTTTCTATAATCCTTATCTATCCCAGGGTTAAATATAGCCATATTCATGAGAATATCTCTCCAGTGAAAGAACTACATACGGACGGGCAGCTCACGACATAGGCTGCTCCTTTTTTTTCCTTTTTTATATGCCTCATATAAACGGACTTCTTATGCCTTGAGAGCACTGAATACAATCAAACTACGAGGTGAGATATGGATAATTGAAATAGTTACAAATTATTAAAATTAGTCTATGCTCAAAATGATTTACTTCAACATTCTGACTTGTTCGTCCATCCTATCCTGCCTTAAACATTTCCGTAACCAGTTTCAGCATGTCCGTAATCCTATCAAATTTCTATACATGGCCACAGTCCACCTTATCTACACCAAGCTCCTAGCTCATCTCCAGCTCTCCCAGACCGCCAGTCTCATCTACATGGACTGGAGATGGTAGAATCTATCATGCCCAAAAGGACTACTAAATCCTAATAAAAGTAACTTACACTCTGAAGAAATGAGGCTACACCTGAGAAAATGTTTCAAGTTGGAATTAGAGAATGAATTGAATTATAAAATATGTTACAAAGGATTACATGTTAGAAGGGGAGGAGGAACACAGTGCAAAAGTTCTAGGTTTTATTATGTGCCTATGATTTTCTCACTAGATTCATGTTCTCAAGTTTCTCACGTTCTTCTTTCAAAAATTCAACTAATGTTTATTGAGCTCCATGCTGGACCAAGAGTTGTGTCCTCTGTTTATGGTGGTGTGGTGGGGGTACAGTTAGAAAAATATAACAGGAAGTCTTTTACTATAAGAAATGTAATGAGGTGTC
This sequence comes from Myotis brandtii, assembly GCF_000412655.1. Lineage (NCBI taxonomy): Eukaryota > Metazoa > Chordata > Mammalia > Chiroptera > Vespertilionidae > Myotis > Myotis brandtii. The sequence goes on along the minus strand of NW_005355016.1, from coordinate 33,942 downwards.
TTAGAGGGAAAGAAGAGCTGTAACATTTTCATACTTACAAAACTCCTAAGAAACAATCTAGAATACTCCTTTACAGAGAATTGTAAGTACCAAACAAAAAGGCTTAAACCATATCTTCTATGTCATCCCTAAACACACACATAGCCTTTGGGAGTCCTCTTCCATATTCCTGACATTTAGGCTGGGTCACAAGGAGCCCTGAACTCTCTCTAATCTAACCCATGCAGGAAATATCTGGTCTTAACATAAATCTGAGCATCCAATTTCACCTGAGAAACTTTGATCCCAATTTCCATAAATTCCCACACTATACAATGATAGAGGACATAATTCATAATTCTGTTCAAGTCATACTCCTCTTTGGAAAAATGCTTGTGAAAAAAATCTGGCTTGCTCTGCCCCTTTGTGGATGACCATGTTGATATTAAAAACTTGTTAAACACCAGTGGTTAGCTTATTTAATTTTTCTTCTCAAAGTGGGTGTTTTTCCTGAACTTCCTCTATGCACCTACAACTTTGCACTCCTACCCAAAATCTTTTCCTACAGGAGACTGACAGTCATGCTAGGTTGAGCCCTAACAAATGACTTTGTGGTGCTGTGAACCAGGTTGGACCAGTGATCAAATTTTATTCCAATGTACCAATACCAGGTCTTCTAAGTGCACACACCTGCCCTATAATTTAGCCAAATCCTGATAGAGCATTTCCTTTTCACTCTCTGCTACCATGTTCCATTCAGAGAGTCATGCATTGAAAATAATTCACTTTCTGTAAAATAACTCTGAACCTCATGGTTTTTGGCCAGCAGCATGCTGTTTTCCATTTCAGTGATTCCTGCTCATTTGCTGCTCTGATCACTGGATCAGTCCCAGTAGCACAAGATGCCATTAAGCCCTGCTCAGGTGGCTCTAACCTTACATCATGCCAAAGGAACTCAAAATTCCAGTTATGCCAATGGCACCAAAGCACCCTAGCTTTTTTGTTTTTAATTTAAATTATTTATTGTTACACATGTCTCCTTTTCCCCCCAGTGACTTCTCCCTGGCCATTCCCACCCCCCAGCACATGCCCTCATCCCCCTACTGTCTGTGTCCATGGGTTATGCTTATATGCATGCATACAAGTCCTTTGGTTGATCTCTTACACTCTCCCCACCCCCTGCCTTCCCTCTGAGGTTTTTTTTTATTTTTTTATTGCTTAAAGTATTACAAAGGGTATTACATATGTGTCTTTTTTTCCCCGCCCTTGACAATCCCCTGGCCTCCCCTACCCCCCAGTGTCTTATGTCCATTGGTTATGCTTATATGCATGCATACAAGTCCTTCGGTTGATCTCTTACCCCCTTCCCTCCTGCCCCCCAACCCTCCCCGGCCTTCCCGTTGCAGTTTGACAATCTGTTTGAGGCAGCTCTGCCTCTGTATCTATTATTGTTCATAAGTTTATAATGGTCTTTATTATCCATGAATGAGTGAGATCATGTGGTATTTTTCCTTCATTGACTGGCTTATTTCACTTAGCATAATGCTCTCCAGTTCCATCCATGCCATTGCAAATGGTAAGAGTTCCTTCTTTTTTACAGCAGCATAGTATTCCATCATGTAGATGTACCACAGTTTTCTAATCCATTCATCTACTGATGGGCACTTAGGCTGTTTCCAGATCTTAGCTATGGTGAATTGTGCTGCTATGAACATATGGGTGCATATATCCTTTCTGATTGGTGTTCCTCTGAGGTTTGACGGTCTGTTCGATGCTTCTATGTCTCTGGATCTATTTTTGGTCATCAGTTTATGTTGTTCATTATATTCTACACATAAATGAGATCATGTGATATTTATCTTTCTCCAACTTGCTTATATCACTTAGCATAATGCTCTCTAGGTCCATCCATGCTGTTGCAAATGATAAGAGCAGCATAGTATTCCATTGTGTAGATATACCACAATAGACACTTTTCGAAAAAGGACATACAGAAGGCCAAGAGACATATGAAAAAATGCTCAAAGTCACTAATCATCCAAGAGATGCAAATCAAAACAACAATGAGGTATCATCTCACACCTGTCAGAATGGCTATCATCAACAAATCAACAAACGACAAGTGCTGGAGAGGATGTGGAGAAAAAGGAACACTCGTGCACTGCTGGTGGGAATGCAGACTGGTGCAGCCACTACGGAAGACAGTATGGAGTTTCCTCAAAAAACAAAAAATGGAACTCCCATTTGACCCTGTGATCCCACTTCTAGGAATATATCCCAAGAAACCAGAAACACCAATCAGAAAGGATATATGCACCCATATGTTCATAGCAGCACAATTTACAATAGCTAATATTTGGAAACAGCCTAACTGTCCATCAGCAGATGAGTGGATTAAAATACTGTGGTACATCTACACCCTAGCTTCTTAAGGGGGAGATTCTGAATAATACAATTCATTTCTCATTTTGAAATGAGCACAGAATCCTTTCAGTGGATACCAGTCTGTTGCACAAAGAAAATCTAATTCTTTAGAGGTATCACAAGACTACCGGAGGTTGAAGAAATTCTCATTATCATTTTCATCAACTGACATCCTGAAGAGGTCCCTTAAGGCTGCCCTTGTTGAGGGGCTCTATAATAAGTAGAGCAAATCTATTGCGAGGTCCTTCTGGCACTTAAATGAACAAACTGCTCTCAGTGCTTGAGAAAAATCTGCCTCATACAAAATTTTATGCCATAGTAAGGCTACTGTGTGTTTAATGATGTTTATCTGTCATTGACCAATTAGGAAGGAAATAACATAGTGCAAGAAAGAGGACCTATACTTGGTTCCTTAAGTGTTTATGATATATAAAAATGGGCATGAAGAAAACAAATTATGAAACACAGCCCTGCCCTAGCCAGTTTGGCTCAGTGGATAGAGCGTCAGCCTGCGAACTGAAGGGTCCTGGGTTGGATTCCAGTCAAGGACACATGCCAGGGTTGCTGGCTCAATCCCCAGTGGGAGGCATGCAGGAGGCAGCCAATCA
>NW_005355016.1:29430-30741 GCF_000412655.1 Myotis brandtii | reverse complement strand
ATAAATAAATAAATAAATAAATAAATAAAATAAAACACAGCCCTATTTTAATCTTCTTAGTTTTGTAGAAATTTTCCTTGACTCTATGCTGCATTTTCCAATGTGTTCAAGATAATTCAACAATTGATTAAATATACTTACAAATTACATTAAACCTGAATATGCCTGATTTAGTGGTATGTGTGTATGTGAGCTATAGAGCTAATAAGGATCTTAGCACTGTACCCAAGACTGAACAGCAGTGACAGACTATCTTTGTATTCTAAAGATGTTGAATATGTTATAAAAGGGTACACTTGTTCCAATGTGCTTAAAGCAAGTATAAGAGTGCAAAACCTTTGTATGCTAAATTGAAATATTACTTCTAATTTAAAAATTAGGATATGATAGTCTCACATTTATATTTTTAAACAAAAATCATATAAATATTCATTTTAATATATAAAACTTGCAATTGGTTGAGAAGGCATCGCATCTTTTCAGAGGAGCAGTACAGTGTCATAGTCAGAAACATGAAGATGGGAGTTCAACATAGAATGGTTAGAATTCTAGGCTGGTAGCCCTGGCTGGTTTGGCTCAGTGGATAGAGCGTCAGCCTGCGGACTCAAGGATCCCAGGTTCGATTCCAGTCAAGGGCATGTACCTTGGTTGCGGGCACATACCCAGTAAGGAGTGTGCAGGAGGCAGCTGATAGATGTTTCTCTCATCAATGTTTCTAACTCTCTATCCCTCTCCCTTCCACTCTGTAAAAATCAATAAAATATATATTTTTTAAAAAAGAATTCTAGGCTGGCAACTTAGTAACTTTGTGAACTGAGACAAGTTATTTAAACTCTTTGGGACCCATTTTCCTCATCTTTAATGATAACAAAAATACCTGACCCATTGGTGTTGTGAGGACTAGATAAGAGGAGGTACATAAACCACTTAGCATAGTGGCTGGTACATATGTTACGTGCTTAATAAAAACATAATTTGTAAAGTTCACTGCATTTTATAATTTTAAATGTGTGGCTGACATCAAAATATATATATTTTAGTGATATCGATGGACATTTATTGAGAACCTGCATATTCCAAGTGCTATTTTAATTATGGGAACTATGAAAAATGCAAGCCACTTGCTCCCAATGAAATTATTACATATGTAAAGAGCTGCTTGAATTATAATAAAAATATTCCTACTAAATAATGAGAAATATGGATTTCTGATGATACAAACTTAATATAGAGAAATCACTTCACTCCTATATCTACACTAATAAAAGAGAAACATGGTAATTAGCGTACAACCGCTACCCTTTTCATTGG
>NW_005355016.1:26015-27939 GCF_000412655.1 Myotis brandtii | reverse complement strand
TCCCAGACTGCGAGAGGGCACAGGCCGGGCTGGGGGACCCCCCCTCCCCCGCCCCCCGAGTGCACAAATTTTTGTGCACCGGGCCTCTAGTATAATAATAAAAGCTTAATATGCTAATTAGACTGAACAGCTGAACGACCTTCCAGATGTCCTTCCGGATGAAGCTGGGGCTGCAAGGGCTGAGGCAGCTGCCGCAGCTGCCGCAGCTGCCGCAGCTGCAAGGGCCAAGGCAGAGGCAGCCATTGTGGCTGTGAGAACCAAGCCCTTTGCACGAATTTCATGTATCAGGTCTCTAGTACACTAATAATTAATAATCACAAGGAAAAATGAAGAAAACAATACCATTCACAATAGCATTAAAAAGAATAAAATACTTAAGAATAAACTTAACCAAAGAGGCAAAACACCTGTTTTGTAAAATACCTTCAACAAAACAAAAAAAGCAACTCTGAAACTATAAGACATTGAAGAAAGAGATCATAAGTAAATAGAAGGATATATACTATGTTCATGGATTGGAAGGATCAATATTGTAAAAATAACCATACTACCCAAAACAACATACAAAGTCAATTCTTATCAAAATTCCAATGTCATCCTCCTCAGAAGTAGAACAAATAATCCTAAAATTTATATGGAAGCACAAAGGCTCCGAATAGCCACAGCAGTGTTGAGAAACTGGACCCTATACCATAAAAAAAACCTCAAAATGGGTTAAAGATGTAAGTGTAACACCTGAAACCATAAAACTCCTAGCAGAAAACATAGGAACTACTTGACATCAGTCTCAGTAATATCGTTTTAGATACGTCCCTTCAAGCAAGGAAAACAAAAGCAAAAATAAACAAATGGGACTACATCAAACTAAAAAGCTTCTGCACAGCAAAGAAAACCTTCAACAAAACAAAAAAAGCAACCTATTGAAACAGATAATATATTTGCAAATGATATATCTGATAAGGAGTTGATATCCAAAACATATAAAAAACTCAGACAACTAAACAACAAAAAATAAACAATCCAATAAAAAATGGGCAGAGAAGCCCCACCAGTGTGTGGCTCAGCAGTTGAGTGGTGATTCAGAAACCAAGAGGCCACCAGTTTGATCCCGTCAGGGAACATGCCGGTTTGCAGGCTCGATCCCAGTGAGGTGCCGTGCAAGAAGCATCCAATCAATGATGTTCATCTCTCAGATCAATGATGTTCCTCTCTCATCAATGTTTCTATCTCTCTATCCCTCTCCTTTCCTCTCTCTCTAAAAATCAATAAAAACATTCTTTTTTAAATGGGCAGAGAAAATAAAAAGATATTCCTCCAAAGAAGACATACAGATATAAAAAGTTGTTTAACACCACTCATCATCAGGGAAATGAAAATCAAAACCACAATGAGATACCACCTCACACCCATCATGATGGCTAATCAAAAAGTCAACAAAGTTGGTGAGAATGTGGAGAAAAGGAAAAGAACCCTTGTGCAATGTTGGTGGGACTGAAAACTGGTAAAATTTAGTATGGAGATCCCTCAAAACACTAAAAATAGATAGACGATAGGACCCACCAATTCCACTTCTGGGTATTTAATCCAAACAAAACAAAACCACTAAATTGTAAAGATATATGCACTCCTATGTTCATTGTAGCACTATTTACAAGATAGCCAAGACATAGAAGCAACCTAGGTGTCCAAAGATAGATAATGGATAAAGAAGGTGTGGTATGTGTAGACCATACATGAAATATTACACAACGACCCTGTTCAGGTAGCTCAGTTGGTTAGAGCATCTTCCAGATATTCCAAGATTGCAGGTTTGATCTCGGTCAGGGCACATGCAAGAAATGCATAAGTAAGTAGAACAACAAATCAATGTTTCTCTCCTTTCTTCTCTCTCTCCAAAATAAATAAATAAATAAATAAATAAATA
>NW_005355016.1:23900-25984 GCF_000412655.1 Myotis brandtii | reverse complement strand
TATGGGGGGGAGAGGAACAACTATAATAATCTGAACAATAAAGAATTATTCAAAATAAATAAATAAATAAATAAATAAATTTTTTAAAAGAAACATTACACAGCAATAAAAAGAACGAAAAAGAATGAAATCTTGCCATTTGGGAAAACATGAATGTATTATGCTAAGTGAAATAAGTCAGGCAGAGGAAGACAAATATATATGCTTTCACTCATATGTGCAATCTTTAAAAAATATAACAAACAAACAAAACAAAAACAGATTTAGAAACAGAGACCAAAGGGATGGTTACCAGAAGGGAGTGGAGTAGGAGAAGGGGTGAAAAGGGGAAGGTGAATATAGTCAATAATATTGCGATAAGTTTACACAATGACAAATGATTACTAGAATTAGTGGGGTGATCACACTGTAAGGACTGAAAATATTGAAACACTGTATTATACACCTGAAATTAATATAACCAATATCAGATTGTGTACCAACTATAGTTAAATTTTAAAAAATACTAAAAAAAGAAAAGAAAAAAAGAAAAGAAGAATGCCTGGCTTTCCTTCTCACAACTTCCCATTTAAATACTAATGCACAGACAGAGAAATGAAGAGTTTCAATAGTTCCAGAAACTAAGAATATTGACCAGAAATCTATCAAACATTAGCTAAATCTATGATGCTATGAGTCAGAAAGTGGGACCTTAAAAGAATGGAGGAGGTAGAGGGACAGATTCTATCCAACAACCCACAAAGGGTAGCTCATCTTCGCTGTAAAATCTAGGGAAATACTGCATCCCCACACAGGGGTGTTCTAGATTGGCTAGTGCCATTTCTATGACTCTCATCATCTCCCCCACACTTTTTTCTTGGTATGTATATTGTTTTTCTTAACTTTTTACCTTGAAATAATTTTCAAACTACAGAAGAGTTACATAGTACAAAGAATTCCACATATTCTACAACCAGCTTCCCTTAAGGTAATATCTTACATAATATAAATGTTAAAACTAAGAAATTAACATTGGTATAATATCATTACTACAGATTTTATTCAGTTTTTACCATTTTTTTTTTACTAATGTCCTTTTTCTGCTTAAGGATCTAATTGACATTGCATTAATTATTAAATTAGATAACTGATATTGTAACTCATATTACATTTAGTTGCCATGTCTCCTCGTTTCCTTCAGAGTAGTAGTCACTTAGTTTATAATATGTTCCTCAATTTAGATTTATCCAGTATTTTCTCATAATTAGATTGCAGTTATGCATCATTGGAAATTACACCACAGAGATGGCATGCCCTCTTCAGTGCTTCATATTCAGGACTATGTAATATTGATATATTAACTGGTAATGTTAATCTTGTTCACTTGGTTAAGGGAGTATCATTCAGGTTTCTCCACTGTAAAGTTTTATTTTCCCGTCTGCATTTAATAAACATTTAGTTGGGTCTCCCTTATTTTTTATTTCTCATATTAGAAATTCTCTCTGTTTCAGCTGTACTTCTAGGAGCACTTTATATTAAGACTCAACCATGACTTCACAACAGTCATTCCCCAGGTCACCAGGGGTCCATGTAAGGTTCCTCACAATGCAAGTACTGTCTGAACTATTTTAACTGCAAATTACAGAAGCCCAGGTCAAACTAGCTTAAGTAAAAAAGGGAATTTATTGGCTCACATAACTGGATTTGTTCAGGAATTGTCAAATCTCAAATAATACCATTAAGGCTTTCTCTCTCTCCTCTCAACTCTGCCTCTCTCTTCGTATTCATTTCATTCTGCAGTCTGTCTCCAACTGATGTGGAATATGACCAAGAGCTCCAGATTCACACCAGCCGACTTAGCACCTATGGATAAAGGCATTTCCATTTCTGGATATCCATATGTTAGTTCAGTAAATGATTCTGTTTGGCTATTCTATTTGGTCTTTGCAAGACCACAGCTGAACCAATCTCTATGGCCTCTGGAACACTATAATCTCTTAGATGGTTTTTATTTGTGCTTCTTTGGGTTTTCCTGATATCTATACTAATAAAAGAGAAACATGGTAATTGGCGTACGACCGCTACCCTTCCCATTGGCTAATCAG
>NW_005355016.1:22066-22584 GCF_000412655.1 Myotis brandtii | reverse complement strand
TTGAGTGTGACAGGGGGCGGCGCCCCAACCCCCCAATCGGCCCTGCTCTGAGCCCGACCAGGGGCTGCACCTAGGGATTGGGCCTGCCCTCTGCCACCCAGGAGCAGGCCTAAGCCAGCAGGGTGTTATCTCCTGAGGGGTCCCAGACGGTGAGAGGGCACAGACCGGGCTGAGGGACCCCCCTCCCCACCCTCCTGAGTGCACAAATTTTTGTGCACCGGGCCTCTAGTTTTATAATAAATATACATTATTCTTAAAATACATTTTTATTAAATGGTATTAAAAAATAAATATTATATTTTAAATGAAAAAAATCTAATCTAATAAAAGACAAACATGCAAATTGACCTACCTTTGCTATGCCTTAAGCCATGCCCACCAGCCAATCAGAGTGACTATATGCAAATTAACCCAACCAAGATGGCAGCCAGCAGCCACAGAACTGGAGCGAGCAGGAGGCTTGGTTGCTCCAGTGATAGAGTAAGCCAAGCTTCCCGCCTGCTGTGGCTGGCTCTGGG
>NW_005355016.1:4250-21817 GCF_000412655.1 Myotis brandtii | reverse complement strand
TAGCCCCTCACCCAGGCTGGCCAGGCACCCCAGTGGGACCCCCACCCTGATCCTGGACACCCTTCAGGGCAAACCAGCCAGTTCCCACCCGTGCACCAGACCTCTATCCTATATAATAAAAAGGTAAAATGCAAACTGACCCTAACAGCAGAACGACTAGGAATAACTGGTCACTATGACACACACTGACCACCAGGTGACAGATGCTCAATGCTGGAGCTTCCCCATGGTGGTCAGTGCACTCCCACAGGGGGAGCTCTGCTCAGCCACAAGCCAGGCTGATGGCTGCCTGTACAGCGGTGGTGGTGGGAGCCTCTCCCGTCTCCTCAGCAGCGCTAAGGATGTCCGACTACAGCTTAGGCCTGCTCCCCACTGGCAAGTGGACATCCCCCGAGGGCTCCCGGGCTGCCCGAGGGATGTCTGATTGCCAGCTTAGGCCCAATCCCCAGGGGAGCGGGCCTGAGCCAGCAGGTGGTCATCCCCTGAGGGGTCCCAGACTGCGCGAGGGAACAGGCCAGGCTGAGGGACCCCTCCCCCAGAGTGCACAAATTTTTGTGCACCGGGCATCTAGTGTTCATTATGAAAGCTCATCAATGCTTTGCACTTCTCATCTTAGCAGGTCTACGAGAATCTCATGAATAGTTTGAAGGTCTTTGAGGAACTAAGAGATTCTATTAGGAGTCCCTATTGCTGTGATCTTCTGCTGGGAACTATCAATGCAGTCACCTCTGAAATGCCATCCCTGAGAGGTGATGGTGAATGTCAGCACTTCTAACAGCAAGGAGCCTGAGATCTGAGATCTTCACTGCTTAATCCTCTGAGACCTCCATCCATCTCCTCCATCCCAGTGTGATTTACCCTCAAGAAAGAAAGGGGGGGAAGTTTCCACTGTCTACTTAACATTCAGTTATAGGCAGAGATAACTGATTTTTTTTTTAATAAAAAGAAAAAATAACAATTATCCAGCAGAAAACCTGATAAGAAACTTGAGGAGCCTGAACATCTAGGTGGAAGCTTGGATCAGCACAAATGTTCTTAAGACTATCACCTAGTCTAGAAGAAAATAGCTACTTAACTTAGACAAACTAAAATTACCCTAAAGGCACAACACTTTGGAAGGTTCTAGAAGATTGTACTTTATGTACAACTGACCTAATAATAATAATTCACTGGGAACTCTCCCAAAAGAGTGATATATTGCAGCCACAGCAAAGCCAAGAAGGCAGTAGGGAGGTTTTTAACAAACATCACCAATGCTCAGGGAAGATTATACATTTGCCTATACATCCTGTGCCCTTATTGAATCAAGAACAGGATGGTAACAATGTGAAACCTAGATATTTCAGTCTAAAGTAAAAAATGCCAGACCTTTCCAAAAGTCAGCCAAAGTCCCCAAAGCATCTGGTAAATTTGAATAATGCATAGACAGAGAAGGATTATATATCCTTTCAAAACATAAATAGCATTGACTGTTAGAACTTTACTCTTCATTTGCCCTCCAAAATTAATCCTACATTAAAATAAATCAAATCCAATACAATCCCATGTGTTAAACTTTTTGAAAATATAGTAGTTTTCTTGATAACATCATGTGTATAACTTTATTCATTGCTGGTAGTAGTTTTTTATAATCAAAACTATAATCTAGGCTTTATTTCATATTTTATCTTATATATACATGGAGATGTTTTTGGATCTATAAAAACTAGTATACTTGATCCTCAGAGGCCAAACATGTCTGCATTACCGTTCATTCAAATTCCCCTGGCTAATTCCATAATTACCTTCATTAAACATAATTAACTATTACTTAAAATAACTTTAATTAAACTACCATAATTAGCAGAAAGGGCACTGTGATTTTAAGGGTTTCATAATAAATCTTTTGTTCCTACATTTATCTGCTTGGATGCAGCAGACTCACATTACTTTATTCCTCAACACTTTCTCTCTTCGGGGAAAGAAATGGGACTAAGTTAATCATCATAAACCCACACTGAATTAACTTCCTTTTTGTTACCCTAATTATCTAGATGTTAAATTGCCAGTGATTTCTGGAATGTTGAGTTTATTGACTTTTATGAACTTATATAAAACTGATACAGTAAATAAAACTGCAAATGCAGAGAACAAATTAAAGTACAATGCCCTGACCGGTTTGGCTTAGTGGATAGAGCGTCGGCCTGCGGACTCAAGGGTCCCAGGTTCGATTCCAGTCAAGCGCATGCACCTTGGTTGCGGGCACATCCCCAGTGGGAGATGTGCAGGAGGCAGCTGATTGATGTTTCTCTCTCATCGATGTTTCTAGCTCTCTATCCCTTTCCCTTCCTCTCTGTAAAAAATCAATAAAATATATTTTTTAAAAATAAAGTACAAAACTTTCCTTACACACACATTTAATAATGATGACTATGAGGTTTTCTCCGGTAAACACCTTAAGTAAGAGTGGAGAAAAATGTCATATAAACAAGTATATTCTTCTCATTCCAGAGAAACTGAGTGACTAACACATGGGGCTTCATCCTGGCTCTTCCTTTGACTAAGTCAAACAAGGTCTTTTAGGTTTACTTCAATTTTCTTTTCTATAAAATAAGGATAATTCTACTTTGAAGATATATTTTGTGGACAATGAGATAAGATTTGGCAAGCATCTGGGACTCAGTAGGTACTAAAGAAATGGTGTTACCTTTATTTCCTTCTGTCTACTTCATTCTCTTCTCTCAGATATCAATTCATGACTCTGAATGGCTTCCAAATACGTGGAGGAAAATTAGATGTAACTAAAGAACCTCCAATAAACAGAAACACAGAAAACTATTCTTTGAAAAAAGTCAATCATCTCAACTACCCATTTATGCCCACACCACTTTGTCTCTCTTTTGTGATTTTTATCTATAGTTTCCTCTTCCCTTCAGTTTTCTCTAGTAAATTATTTCTCATTGATGAAGATTTGCATGAAGTGTTACCTCTTCCCCGATGCTTCCTTCCCTGAAATAATCCTCAATACCTGTACCACCCCGCAAGAAAAAGGTTATATTGGATGTCTTTCTGCTTAGCTTCCATAATGGAGATATGTACAGATTCTACACATATCTACATATGGTGGCTCTGCCTTACTAAATTCAATTATCACTATTTATGTGTCTGTTTCCCCCACATAAATGAACTGCTTCCATATGGTGGCTCTGCCTTACTAAATTCAATTATCACTGTTTATTTATGTGTCTGTTTCCCCCACCTAAGTGAACTGCTTTAGATTAGAAGCTAAGTAATTTTCATTGTTGTATCCACATTATCAAAAACAGAGCAAGCACTCAATAAATATTTGTTGAATGAATGAATAAATGAATGAGTGAATGAAGGACAATATAGTTGTTAAGAGCACTTAGCTCTTAGTCACAGATATGTGGGTCTGTCCCAGCTCCATTACTTGTGTGACCTTGAACAAATAAACTTTCCAAGTCTTAATTTCTTCTTCAAAAATAGGAATGATACTACCTACCTTACAAGATGGTTGGCAGAATTACAGGTGATAATGCATGCAAAGTGCTTAGAACATTTAATAAATGATAGTAGAAGTGTGTGCATGATGTGTGTAATTTCATGTTCTAGCAATGGATTAACAGCTAAAGATATTATTTTGGGCAACGATACCCGTTTTTGTTATATCATGGAATCAGTTGCCTTTCCCTAAGAGATATGGTATAGCTATGTGATTGCTGGAACTTTGTTCTTTGGAATGAGAGAGAGAATTCTTTATTTAAGAAGGAATATAGTTTATATTGTCATGTGTGGGACAGGAGCCAGTGTGGCGGAGCAAGAAAAGCCTGGGCTTTGAAATCAGATCAAATGGGTTTCAATGCTGAATCCACCACTTTCTGAGAACCCTGACAAGTTACTAAAACTTTCTGAACATCAGTTTTCTCAAGTAAATAGCAACACCTAGTTTCAATGGATTAAGTGAGGTATTGCAAAATAGAGCACCACTATGGTATTTGCACCCAGCAGGCAATGAGTAAATATGATCTTTCCACCTACCTCTCTTTGAACTCAACCACAGGCTCCACTTTAACCACATGTGTTCATTCTCCATGAACACAGCCTGCCTGAGAAGGCTGCTGGAGAATTAAAAAGATGAAAGTGGCCTGGGGCTAAGTCTGAGGCCCTAAAATACTGATTCCATAAAACCCAAGCAGTCTGTTTTGTCACTTTTGTTCTATCTTGTATTACTTATTGTTTCTGTGTTAGGCAGCAATAAGAGGGTATTTAAAGGAAAAGGAATAAAATGGGACTCAAGGAATTAATATTTAGAAACAGAAAGGACAGGAAAATCTGTGATTTGTTTCCCATAAGCTCATTATTTCCTCTCATGCAATGACCACAGAGCACATAAAAGCCTTCAGATCAGTACATCAACCACTTTAGGGCATATATACATTGCTTTCTCCATGTTTCTTAATTCCTTGACTTCTCAGTTCAAAACAGATTAACTTTAAAAGCCCTTTGAAACATTCTTCCACTTCAGGTTTTAACAAGTGAACTTTAATCCTCAGCTTATAATTTATAGGAGAGTACAGTCTCTTGCTTGTTCACCATAATTTCTCTGCTTCTTTTAACATATAATGACCAGGAAAACAAGAAAAATGTCCTAGAGCAACTTGTTTGTTAAGGGCCCTCTCACTCTGCAAATCTTTACTCGCTGCCTTGCCTGGTGTTGGAGAATGAAATGTGAGTCACACTACACCAAATGCCTATCCTTTGTCTTTTCCAAGGTGTCTGCTTCTGTCTGCTTTCCTGTCCCAATGAAATGAGCTGGACCACTGCATTTAGTCCTCATTTATTCTTCAAAAATAATAACTTTTGGCACTGGAGATACAGCAGCAAGTAACAGCAGATACATTATCTGCTCTTAAGTAGTTCATAGTCTAGTGAAAGACAGATGTTAATCAAAAAGCCACTCTAATAAATGTGTAGTTTCAGGCTGTAATATGATGTCACATTGTCCATGGTAGGAGGAGGGGGGTCAACGGAAAATTGGGTGCTTGGAATATTAGACCTTGGCCTCAGTCATTGTTGAGATGCAGAATAAAGAAGGAAAGAGGAACAAATATTGCTACCTACCTGTGATGATAATTCTATGGGTGAACTTGGCTACAGTGGGTGATCAGCTGTTTAGTCAAACACTAGCCTAGATGCTGATGTGAAGGTATTTTTACATGTGATTCATATTTCTAATCATTTGACTTTAAGTAAAGATTACCTTGGATGGGTGAACCTCATCCAATCACTGAAGGCCTTTAGAGTAAAGACAGAGGTTTCCCAAAGAAGAAATTCTGTCTCTACACTGCAACACAGAAATCCTGCCTGAGTTTCCAGCCTGCTGATCTGCCCTCAAAACATCAGACTTATGATTGTGAGATAAACTCTTTAAATTTACAGCTTGCTGACTTGTCTTAAGGATATTGGATTTGCCAGCTCCCATGATTACAAAAGCCAACTTCTCCCCACAACAATTATAAGGAACCAATTTCAGAACAGGGTTCTGTTACTCTGGAGAACCCTGACTAATGTATTAGCCTTCTTCCAATACCACACATGGATCCCAAACACAAACACACACCCCCATGGCTATAAACCCTAAACATCAAAATGCTGTCTAGCTCTGGCTAGAGCTATCGTCATGATACACCAAGATTGTGGGTTCAATCCCTTGTCAGGGCATGTACAAGAGGCAACCCATCAAAGTTTCTCTTTTCTCTCTCTCTCTCTCTCTCTCTCTCTCTCTCTCTCTCTCCAATAAACATATCCTCAAGTGAGGATACAAAAATTGCTATCTATGATCCAAGAAATTAATTTGACTTCTTCCAATGCTGGATACTGAAATAACCCAGGAAAGCATCTTTGCACATGTAACAGTATACTGAGTGGAACATCTCCTATTGCCTCAAAGGTCTAGCAGGAGCCCTGAAGCTAAGGACAAACATTATAAAGAACTCCATAGAAATATGCCAAAACACCTATGCAAGATTTGCTAAGAGCTGATCCAAAGCTAGTTAGGCAACCTTTAACTCATTCCTCACCTCTAGGTCATTCATTTTATACTAGTATATAAAGGCCACCAGTAGATGGATGAGTAAAGACTGTAGTCAAGAACACATAATGGAGAGCTGTAGAAGTGCTGTATGTTGGGGACATGACCTTCTCCCACCTCTACTGCTATCTCAAGTCAAATGATTCCCCAAGAGAACCATTTAGTGAGTTTGACACATAACCCTAGTACTTGAAAGGTACAAGGACTGGGACCTTAAAAAGTCAAAAGTGAGCAGGTAACCAAGACAAAGTGAAGAGAGAAGGGGAATGCATTCAAAATGGTCTGCATTTCCACAATTTGGTGAGACATAGGGTAGAATTTACCCCGTGAGCTAAATGAGTGCTGCACAAGGTGGCCAGGAATGAATCATCTTGAATAATTCTGACAAAGAAATCTACCTGGTAGGCAAAGAGTCATCTACAGCAAGAGGCAGGGTAGGGTTCACAGCAAGAAATAAGGTTTGCCCTGTCAGTGTTGCTCAATGGTTGAACATAGACCTATGAGTCAGGAGGTAACAGTTCAATTCTTGGTGAGGGCACATGCCCAGGTTGCAGGCTCAATCCCCAGTAGGGGGTCTTCAGGAGGCAGCAGATCAATGATTCTCTCTCATCATTGATGTTTCTCTCTCTCCTTCCTTCCTCTCTGAAATCAATAAAAATATATATTTAAAAAATTTTATTTAAAAAAAAGTTTTAAATATAAAAGAAAGAAGGTTTGAGGAAAGTGAATCAGGGAACAACGTAGTACTCCCTAAGGTATCACCGTAGAACCCAGAAGTGCCCCAGAAGAGAGAGTCAGCTCTGATGCTTTGTCCACAGAGGACACCTATAACAGATTACAACACCACCAATTGAATAAGCCTTTGTCCTTTTCCTCCAGTTCTCACTCCTCTCAGACCCTGCAGGTCCCAGAAATTGCAGAATGAGGAGGAACAAAAATGCCTAATCCCTCCCCACTGCATGTTTCTGAGCCTGGGAAAAGAAGAAATCTTAATTAGACAAGTGGGACTGGTCATATTAATACATGAAACTGGAAAAGTTATGGATCTGCCACAATCTAAAAAACAAAACTAGTTTAAAAAGAACCTTACTCAAGATTCTACCCTAAAAAAGCACACTTGCCCTCTCTGTATCAAACTTTGCTCCTCAAAAGTGCAGCTTCCTTTGCTATGTTGTTTCTTCTACTTAGCATGTTTGCCCCGATTTCCATCTTACTTCCTAGACCAAATGATTTCATTTTAGTTCCACCTTATCCTAACGTAACAATTTTAAAGCACATTCAAATAAAATATACTATAATTTGAAAGAGATATGAAATGATTGTTCTGCGTGCTAAAAATGTCTGAATAACTTATAACAATCATTTTAAAAGAAAAGACTTTTTTCAGAAATTTTTAACCAGGAAACAGAAAAGTAAGTAGAAATAATTATTTACTAAAACACTTATGAAAATACACATTACATTATACCACCTATATTTAATGAATAAAAGTGCCAGTGAATACTTTCTTAATAGCAGCAAACATAAGGCCAGTTAGGAAAAGGAATAAAGCTATATACCCACATATATAAAATAAGTAGTAATGTGCTTGCATTATTCATGAAACAACAGAGTAGCAGGATGACAAAGACAGAAAGACAGCTCTCAGGGCACAGTTTTGTACTGTGAGAGATTCAAAGTTCAGAAAACATGAAGGCATTAGAAATAATGGTAAAAAATCATAGAAAACATATCAGACTTGTGATTTCCAGAGGCAGAGGGTAAGGAGGGGCAGGTGGAATTAGAGGAAAGTAGTCAAAAAGTACAAACTTCAAGTTATAAGATAAGTAAGTACTAGGAATATAACGTACAATATAATAACTATAGCTATATGATATATAGGAAAGTTGTTGAGAGAAAATTCTATGATTTCTCATCACAAGGAAAAATTATTTTCCTTTTTTTTCTTTTTATTGTATCTATATAAGAAAATGGATTTGAGCTGAACTATTGTGGTAATAATGTCATAATATTTTTAAATCAAACCACTCTGCTCTATGCCTTAATTTTATACAGTGGTATATGTTAATTATATCTTGATAAAACTGAAAAAAATAATGGTAAAACAAATAGAAATGGTGAGTTTGGTAATGAGCAGAGATTCTTTTAATTAAGTTATAATAAAGAAAATATTATAATTACTTACTTTTATAGCTTTTTCAGTCTGAAGAGAATTGGGCAATGAACCAGATAATCTGACAATCCTGGCTCTTCCACTAATTAGGCCACTTTAAACAAGTTACTTAAACTCTCTGGACCACCATTTTACTTACCTACAAAATGAGTAGATTAGATTAGATAATCTTTAAAATTATATCTAATATAATCCTCCATGAATCAATTTTATACCTCACTCCTTTCCTTCTTAAAGTTACATCCCATTTCTCTTAACCCTCCCTCCCTCTTCCTATGTTAAAGAATGTTATATGGTAGAAAAAGTAGGACACAAGGAGGCTTGCAAAGAATGGAAATAAAATCTCAACATTACCTCTGTCCTACCTGGACTGATTTGTGCTGATTTGTTCTTTTTCCCTGTCTTCATTTGATCTCATAATGGGGTACCTCTCCAGAGAATAAATTTGCTTGGCTTCTCTCCTTTAAGCTAGTTAGAGGGGATGCTAAAATGTCCCCATTGGTCATTCTAATGGAGCAGATCTCTTTTGATGCACTGAAGGCAGCTTGCCTCAAAAGAATGGATATGGGGCTCTTTGAATGCAAGATGTACAGTTATTTCTAAGAGTGTAGGTAGGAAATAAATTCAATCAGGCCAATTTTTATCGTTTTTTTTTTAAAAAGGGAAATCTATAAATTCAATACATATGCAATTGCAATTGCCATAGGTTTGTGTTGATTTCGATCTTGATAATCTAATTCTAAAATGTGTATTAAAGAGAAAAAAATAATTTGAAGAGAACAGGGAGTCACTGTCATATAGCAAGTCTTACTATAAAATATATTATTTAAGACAGTCCAATACTGAAGCATATTAGCCAAAAAACAAACAAACAAAAACAACACACACACACACACAAAGAAAACCTTGGACAATTCAATAAATGGCACTCATACAACAGTTTAGACATGGGGGGTCGGGGGGGACAGAATACCTTGCCTCATCTCATAAACAAAAATAAATTCCAAGTAGTTTAAAGATTTAAATATGAACAGCAAAACCTGAGAACATTTAGAGGGGAAAAACAATAGAATATTGCTTTCTCAAAGACATAAAAATGAATCATAAAGGAAAAGATTAATAAGTTACATTAAATTCAAATGAGGAACTTTTGCAAAGCAAATGGAAATAGTAAGAGAAAAAAATGTTAAACTAAAGGAGGAATCCCATAACCAATCTAACCTAAAAGAGATCAATATCTGGAACAAGCAAGCCAATAGAAGAACATGAGCATGATATTTAAACACAATCATGAAAGAGAAAAACTCAAATACCAATAAACATGTGAAAAGATGTTCAACCTTACAAGAAATCAAGGAAATGCATAAGAAAACTAAAACAAGTTAACATTTCACATACACCTAATAGCAAGTTTTGAGAACATTATGGAGTAATAGGAACTCTTACTAGTATACACTATTATTGACAGTTAATTGGTACAATCACTTTGTAGAATAATTTAACAATAGCTAAAGAATTCAAATATGCAAAGGTGTTGTTGTTTTTTTACCCAAGTAATCCACTGGGACTGACTACCAGGAGCAAAATCATGAAAGCAGGCAAGATCCAAAATTTGAGGAAAATGACAAGGAATTCATTTTCGCTGAACCTCACGTGAAGACATGTTGAATGAAATAAAATCTTTGGTTTTGCAAAAGGACCTCTTTAATTGACTCCAAGATGTATTTCCTATTTAAATTATATTCCATAAGCAATGAGGATCATTTAAAGATTGATGAGCAGGAGGGTGGCAAACTCAGAGCATAGCTTTGGGAATTCAAACTTAGGACAACAAGGAAGCCTCTAAATTATTATAAACTGAAGAGTCACATGACCCAATATACATTTTTGAAAGATAATTAAAACAAGAAATTATTACTTTATTTCTGTGTATTTACTGCCAGCAAGGGTTGATGTTCAATTATAGGGCGGGGAAAGGGCAAAAGAACAAATGACCAACAGAAAAATGAGAGGTCACAACAGAAGGGAAATCATGGGATCTTCAATATGAAAAGTTTATCCGACACAGACCACAACACTAGAGGAAATTCATTGGTGGATGTTAAGAAACAGGGCCTCTATGGGATTTAAAGATTCTATAATAATTTGTCTGATGCTGATTTTTACTTTCTTTTAATAAAGCTTTCCTCTTAGAATAAAACTTCTCCCTTTTGCCAACAGGCATTTTTGATATATAAATTATGTAAGTCAAAATCCTGCCTTACTATTTCTCACATATTTTTCACTGTCCAGCTGTTTATACAGCTCATAAGAGAATAATCCATTAAAAAGTATATCAATCTGTAAATGCAATAAAATAAATATTGCATATTAATATGCCCACTCAATTTCCAAATTGTAAATTAACCAATTACCTTTGTTATGATTTAAGAGGCCCAGTGCATGGCATTCGTGCACTGGGGGTTGAGGTCCCTCAGCCCAGCCTACGCCCTCTCACAGTCCAGGACCTCTCTGGACATATCCTAAGCCGGCAGGCAGACATCCCCCAAGGGGTTCTTAGCGCTGCCGCAGAGGTGGGAGAGGCTCCCTCCACTGCCACTGCGCTCGCCAGCCATGAGCCTGGCTTCTGGCTGAGTGGTGCTCCCCCTGTGGGAGTGCACTGACCACCAGGCGGCAGCTCCTGCATTGAGCATCTGCCCCCCTGGTGGTCAGGGCACGTCATAGTGACCAGTCGTTCCACCAGTTTTATTATATAGCATAATATTCTTTACATGGGTCTGTAACCAGAAGAAATTTCTATAATCTAATCCCCAAAATAGTATGAGATTTCTTATTTTAGATTATTTCTTATTAATATAAAAGATTATACTACAACTTACTATTTTGAGAAGAAAGATAACACATTCTTATTTTTTCTGAATGCAAAAGGATTCAATATACACAAATGGGGCATATAATTAATTTCAATATATAAACAATCCTTCTAAGAATAGTCCTATAGCAACTGTCAGGTAGAATAGTATAAGTGACTCAACTAGTTATTTTTATACCATACTTATTTCTTTTCCTTCTTTTTTTACAATATCTGAAACAGAAAATATCTGAAAAAAATATCAAAATCTATCAAATAGAACTACTTATTTCATTTAGTAATATCTTATTCACTAATTTCTACATAATACTAAAACAGACTTCTGTCTTTCATCTCAAATGTACCATTGAGAAATATAAAAAAAACCACAAGCTTTTATATTAACACTAGAAGCCCGTTGCATGATGGCTGTTTGCAGCTGGTCACACCCCCTTCAGGGTGGGGGTCCCCACTGGGGTGCCTGGCCAGCCTGGATGAGGGGATGATGGCTGTTTGCAGCTGGTCACACCCCCTTCAGGGTGGGGGTCCCCACTGGGGTGCCTGGCCAGCCTGGATGAGGGGATGATGGCTGTTTGCAGCTGGTCACACCCCCTTCAGGGTGGGGGTCCCCACTGGGGTGCCTGGCCAGCCTGGATGAGGGGATGATGGCTGTTTGCAGCTGGTCACACCCCCTTCAGGGTGGGGGTCCCCACTGGGGTGCCTGGCCAGCCTGGATGAGGGGATGATGGCTGTTTGCAGCTGGTCACACCCCCTTCAGGGTGGGGGTCCCCACTGGGGTGCCTGGCCAGCCTGGATGAGGGGATGATGGCTGTTTGCAGCTGGTCACACCCCCTTCAGGGTGGGGGTCCCCACTGGGGTGCCTGGCCAGCCTGGATGAGGGGATGATGGCTGTTTGCAGCTGGTCACACCCCCTTCAGGGTGGGGGTCCCCACTGGGGTGCCTGGCCAGCCTGGATGAGGGGATGATGGCTGTTTGCAGCTGGTCACACCCCCTTCAGGGTGGGGGTCCCCACTGGGGTGCCTGGCCAGCCTGGATGAGGGGATGATGGCTGTTTGCAGCTGGTCACACCCCCTTCAGGGTGGGGGTCCCCACTGGGGTGCCTGGCCAGCCTGGATGAGGGGATGATGGCTGTTTGCAGCTGGTCACACCCCCTTCAGGGTGGGGGTCCCCACTGGGGTGCCTGGCCAGCCTGGATGAGGGGATGATGGCTGTTTGCAGCTGGTCACACCCCCTTCAGGGTGGGGGTCCCCACTGGGGTGCCTGGCCAGCCTGGATGAGGGGATGATGGCTGTTTGCAGCTGGTCACACCCCCTTCAGGGTGGGGGTCCCCACTGGGGTGCCTGGCCAGCCTGGATGAGGGGATGATGGCTGTTTGCAGCTGGTCACACCCCCTTCAGGGTGGGGGTCCCCACTGGGGTGCCTGGCCAGCCTGGATGAGGGGATGATGGCTGTTTGCAGCTGGTCACACCCCCTTCAGGGTGGGGGTCCCCACTGGGGTGCCTGGCCAGCCTGGATGAGGGGATGATGGCTGTTTGCAGCTGGTCACACCCCCTTCAGGGTGGGGGTCCCCACTGGGGTGCCTGGCCAGCCTGGATGAGGGGATGATGGCTGTTTGCAGCTGGTCACACCCCCTTCAGGGTGGGGGTCCCCACTGGGGTGCCTGGCCAGCCTGGATGAGGGGATGATGGCTGTTTGCAGCTGGTCACACCCCCTTCAGGGTGGGGGTCCCCACTGGGGTGCCTGGCCAGCCTGGATGAGGGGATGATGGCTGTTTGCAGCTGGTCACACCCCCTTCAGGGTGGGGGTCCCCACTGGGGTGCCTGGCCAGCCTGGATGAGGGGATGATGGCTGTTTGCAGCTGGTCACACCCCCTTCAGGGTGGGGGTCCCCACTGGGGTGCCTGGCCAGCCTGGATGAGGGGATGATGGCTGTTTGCAGCTGGTCACACCCCCTTCAGGGTGGGGGTCCCCACTGGGGTGCCTGGCCAGCCTGGATGAGGGGATGATGGCTGTTTGCAGCTGGTCACACCCCCTTCAGGGTGGGGGTCCCCACTGGGGTGCCTGGCCAGCCTGGATGAGGGGATGATGGCTGTTTGCAGCTGGTCACACCCCCTTCAGGGTGGGGGTCCCCACTGGGGTGCCTGGCCAGCCTGGATGAGGGGATGATGGCTGTTTGCAGCTGGTCACACCCCCTTCAGGGTGGGGGTCCCCACTGGGGTGCCTGGCCAGCCTGGATGAGGGGATGATGGCTGTTTGCAGCTGGTCACACCCCCTTCAGGGTGGGGGTCCCCACTGGGGTGCCTGGCCAGCCTGGATGAGGGGATGATGGCTGTTTGCAGCTGGTCACACCCCCTTCAGGGTGGGGGTCCCCACTGGGGTGCCTGGCCAGCCTGGATGAGGGGATGATGGCTGTTTGCAGCTGGTCACACCCCCTTCAGGGTGGGGGTCCCCACTGGGGTGCCTGGCCAGCCTGGATGAGGGGATGATGGCTGTTTGCAGCTGGTCACACCCCCTTCAGGGTGGGGGTCCCCACTGGGGTGCCTGGCCAGCCTGGATGAGGGGATGATGGCTGTTTGCAGCTGGTCACACCCCCTTCAGGGTGGGGGTCCCCACTGGGGTGCCTGGCCAGCCTGGATGAGGGGATGATGGCTGTTTGCAGCTGGTCACACCCCCTTCAGGGTGGGGGTCCCCACTGGGGTGCCTGGCCAGCCTGGATGAGGGGATGATGGCTGTTTGCAGCTGGTCACACCCCCTTCAGGGTGGGGGTCCCCACTGGGGTGCCTGGCCAGCCTGGATGAGGGGATGATGGCTGTTTGCAGCTGGTCACACCCCCTTCAGGGTGGGGGTCCCCACTGGGGTGCCTGGCCAGCCTGGATGAGGGGATGATGGCTGTTTGCAGCTGGTCACACCCCCTTCAGGGTGGGGGTCCCCACTGGGGTGCCTGGCCAGCCTGGATGAGGGGATGATGGCTGTTTGCAGCTGGTCACACCCCCTTCAGGGTGGGGGTCCCCACTGGGGTGCCTGGCCAGCCTGGATGAGGGGATGATGGCTGTTTGCAGCTGGTCACACCCCCTTCAGGGTGGGGGTCCCCACTGGGGTGCCTGGCCAGCCTGGATGAGGGGATGATGGCTGTTTGCAGCTGGTCACACCCCCTTCAGGGTGGGGGTCCCCACTGGGGTGCCTGGCCAGCCTGGATGAGGGGATGATGGCTGTTTGCAGCTGGTCACACCCCCTTCAGGGTGGGGGTCCCCACTGGGGTGCCTGGCCAGCCTGGATGAGGGGATGATGGCTGTTTGCAGCTGGTCACACCCCCTTCAGGGTGGGGGTCCCCACTGGGGTGCCTGGCCAGCCTGGATGAGGGGATGATGGCTGTTTGCAGCTGGTCACACCCCCTTCAGGGTGGGGGTCCCCACTGGGGTGCCTGGCCAGCCTGGATGAGGGGATGATGGCTGTTTGCAGCTGGTCACACCCCCTTCAGGGTGGGGGTCCCCACTGGGGTGCCTGGCCAGCCTGGATGAGGGGATGATGGCTGTTTGCAGCTGGTCACACACCCTTCAGGGTGGGGGTCCCCACTGGGGTGCCTGGCCAGCCTGGATGAGGGGATGATGGCTGTTTGCAGCTGGTCACACACCCTTCAGGGTGGGGGTCCCCACTGGGGTGCCTGGCCAGCCTGGATGAGGGGATGATGGCTGTTTGCAGCTGGTCACACACCCTTCAGGGTGGGGGTCCCCACTGGGGTGCCTGGCCAGCCTGGATGAGGGGATGATGGCTGTTTGCAGCTGGTCACACACCCTTCAGGGTGGGGGTCCCCACTGGGGTGCCTGGCCAGCCTGGATGAGGGGATGATGGCTGTTTGCAGCTGGTCACACACCCTTCAGGGTGGGGGTCCCCACTGGGGTGCCTGGCCAGCCTGGATGAGGGGATGATGGCTGTTTGCAGCTGGTCACACACCCTTCAGGGTGGGGGTCCCCACTGGGGTGCCTGGCCAGCCTGGATGAGGGGATGATGGCTGTTTGCAGCTGGTCACACACCCTTCAGGGTGGGGGTCCCCACTGGGGTGCCTGGCCAGCCTGGATGAGGGGATGATGGCTGTTTGCAGCTGGTCACACACCCTTCAGGGTGGGGGTCCCCACTGGGGTGCCTGGCCAGTCTGGGTGAGGGGCTGAGGGCTGCTTTCAGGCTGGCGGTTGTTGACTGAAGCTCCCAACCGCTCCTTTTTTTTCTCTTTTTTTTTATTTTATTCTGGGCCAGCTTTAGCTCTGGCTCTAGCTCTGAGGCTTCGTATCTGGTTTGTTTGCCGTTCTATAATCGAAACAATGTATAACTTCAGCTCTGAGATCCCGGCAGGCTGAAAGCTGGTTTCTAGGGTTTTGTTTAGCTTCTTATTTGCAACATAGTACATTGTTGCTTAGAGTTGCAACTCAGAGGCTGGCAAGTGAGGCGGGGAACGTTGGAGTCTGCAGTCACTGAAGCAAGGAAGCCTCATGTTCGCTTCCAGCTGCCTGGCTGCTGGCTGCCATCTTGGCTGACAGTTAATTTGCATAAGGATATGCTGATTAGCCAATGGGAAGGGTAGCGGTCGTACGCCAATTACCATGTTTCTCTTTTATTAGTGTAGATATATATTTTTTCCCCATATGTATATTTTCTCCTCTTTCTTCCTTTTCCTTCTTTTTCTTTTCTCTTACCATTTTTTCTCTCCTTGATATCATTTGTGCTCTCTTTCTCTCCAATTCTCTTTTTTTCTCTGGTGGTCACTTATATTGGGGTTATTGGTGTTGTGAGTACATTCATGTTTTGTTACCTTTGTGTCATGTCTTGTCGAGTTGCATTTTGTCCTGTTTGGTCAGTGTGGTAGAGAGCAAGCCACATAAACAGATACCTGGAGAGGAGACTCCATCCATGAATGGGTCAATAACACTCCAGACCCAACTACAGAGGCAGGAAGATGGCAGCAGTGAGGAAGAGAGCATGAGTGAGCGAGGGAGCAAAAGGGGAATGTGTGGACGTTTCGGGTATGTGCATGTGTACATCAGTGAGGGACAGTTGGATCCCGCAAGACATTCGGGGGCAGGCAGACGAGGCTCGCCTATCCAGGCAGCCTCTGTTACCACTGCAAACAGTCCTGGGATGGCCAGCTCTACTGCAGAGGCCACAACTTCTTGAATGGGAGAGCTGCTGTGACTGGGAGACGAGCCTCACCTCCACCCAGGGTGCCCTCACACACCACCCAGGACTCTACATCCCCCCCACCGCCCTGCCAGGAACCTGCTACCTCAACTGTGGTCCCACGGTCACCGAGACTCCAGACACCCCAGCCACGGGCTCTTGTGAGTTCCAAAGTGCGCTCCCCTCTGGCCAGCCCAATGCTGTAGCCCAGGGCACCACAACCACATGAGCAGCAGCAGCACGAGCAGTTCGCCCCTGTCCAAAGAGCAGCAGCCTTGAAAGTAGCCCACCCCCATCCAAGGAGCAGCAGCCTCACATGGCCTGCCCTTGTCCAAGGAACAGCCTCCCCACGCAGCCCACCCCCATATGAGGAGCAGCAGCCATGCAGGCAAGCCCCATCCAAGGAGCAGCAGCCGCTTGAGCAGCCCAACCCCCTCCAAGGAGCAGCAGCCCCACAGGCAGTCCACCCCCATCCGAGGAGCAGCAGCCCCATGAGCAGCCTGCCCTTGTCCAAGGAGCAGCAGCCTCACGTGGCCTACTCTCTTCTGAGGAGCAGCAGCCCCACACAGCCAGCCACCGTCCAAGGAACAGCAGCCTGCCAAACAGCCCGCCCCCATCAGAGGAGCAGCAGCTATTCGCACCACACCCGTCTGAGGAGCAGCAGCTGCATGAGCTGCCTGCCCCAGTTCGACAAGCATACAACCTGCCCCTGTCTGGGGAGCAGCAGCAATGCAAGCAGCCCACCCCCATCCAAGGAGAAACATCTGGGCAAGCTGCCCACCCCATCCGAGGAACATCAGTGGCACACAGCCTACACATGTCCAAGGAGCAGCAGCCTGCCCCGATCCGGGGAACAGCAGCCAGGTGAGCTGCCCACCCCCACCAGCCAGAGGAGCCACCACTGCTGTGAGGAGCCACGCAAATAGTGCCCACCAGAGGGGCCACCGCCAACTTAAGAGCAGCCACTGCCGCAACCGCATGAGGAGCAGCCGCCACCCGAGGAGCTGCTGCCGCCTGAGGAGCAGCCCCCACATAACTCGACACCTAGATCCTTCGGTGAGAGCAAAAACAGGGAGACAAAGAAACCCCAAAGGGGCGGGGGAGGAATCACCAGAAAGGCAGCTAAGTGAAACAGAGGCATGTAATATGTCAGAAAAAGAATTCAGAATAAGGGTCATACAGTTCATAAACCAGATGGATGAAAAAATCAACACTTAAGTAAGAATTAAGAAGAAATAAAGAGTGATATAGCTGCAATAAAAA
>NW_005355016.1:0-1568 GCF_000412655.1 Myotis brandtii | reverse complement strand
GGAGGAATAAAGCCAAGAATACTCTAAGCAGCAAGCCTATATCATTCAAAATTGAAGGGGAAAAAGAAGCTTCACAGACAAAAAAAAAAAAAAAAAAGGCTCCGGGAGTTCACCAACAACCCAAGCCAGCAATGCAATAAATGCAGCAATGCAAGAAATGCTAAAGGGACTGGTGTCAAAAGAAGAAATAAAAAGGGAAGAAGAAATACAGGCACAAAAAAATAGAAATGGCTACAAACAAGTACCTATCATTAATCACTTTAAATGTACGGACTAAATGCTCCAATCAAAAGACATGAAGTGGCTGAATGGATAAAAAAACATTGCCGTAGACCAATTTCAGCATGTCATA
Organism: Myotis brandtii; assembly: GCF_000412655.1. Lineage (NCBI taxonomy): Eukaryota > Metazoa > Chordata > Mammalia > Chiroptera > Vespertilionidae > Myotis > Myotis brandtii. The sequence continues at coordinate 1,216 of NW_005355016.1, read as the reverse complement.
ATTTCAAGAGTTTCATCAAAAGGTTGATGAGACTTGGGGACTCAACAGGGTTGAGTCAAACATGTAGTCACGTGTTGGGAATGGCTAAAGGCATTTCCCCAAACCTGAATAGGAAACTGATTGTGGCTGCCAGACAGCTAAAAGGCATCTTAATCTACATGTTATTGCCTCCTACTGGCTAAACACCGGAACAGCTGTAGGCTAACTCCCCCATGCTGACAATGGACTCTGTACCAAACCCTGACCCTTTGAAATGTATATCTCTGCCTTGCCTCAGGACAAATTGTGTTCATAAAAAGCATGGGGTCCCGGGGACAGAGAACCTAAGACCTTAGACTTAAGATCTTTGATCTTAGCTCCTTTAGCTAAGCTCCTCTGACCCCCAATAACTTTCAATATTATATTTCATCTCCAGACTCTTTATTAGTCTCTGTATTCCTATGTCATCTACGCATAGCCCCTTCTCCAGATTCCTAAACTCTTCTTGATACTGGGACAAGAACCCGGGCAAAACATGACCCATATATATGCTCACTACAAGAGACCCACCTTACAACAAGGGACTCACACAGACTGAAAGTGAATGGATAGAAAAATATCTTCCAGGCAAATGGAAATAAAAAAAAAAGCTGAGGTAGCAATACTTATATATAATAAAATAGACCTCAAAGTGAAGGCCATAACAAGAGATAAGGAAGGCCACTTCATAATACTAAAGGGATTGATACAATAAGAGGATATAACACTGGTAAACATATATGCACCCAAAGCAGGAGCACCCAAATACATAAAAAAAACCTCCTCAAACATATCAATGGAGAGATCGACAACAATACTATCATAGTAGGGTGCTTTAATACACCACTGTCATCACTGGATAAATCATCTAGACAAAAAATCAGCAAAGAAACAGCAATCCTAAATGACTCACTAGATCAGATGGACTTAATTGACATCTTCAGAACATTTCACCCCAGAGACATGGAATATATATTCTTCTCAAGTGCACATGGGACATTTTCAAAGAGAGACCACATATAGGATCACAGGCAAAGTCTCTCCAAATTCAAGAAGATTGAAATCATATCAAGCATCTTCTCAGATCACAATGGCACTATAATAGAAATAAACTACAATAAAAACAATGCAAAAAATTCAAACACTTAGAAGCTGAATAGTATGCTATTAAACAATGATGGGGTTACCAAAGAGATCA
>NW_005355015.1:0-975 GCF_000412655.1 Myotis brandtii | reverse complement strand
TTTGAGGGTTTACTACCTTTGTTGTTGTTTTGTTGTTGTTTTTCTTAATTGATTTTTAGGGAGAGAGAGGGGCGGGGAGAGAAAGAGAAATCAGTTTGTTGTTCCACCTATCTATACATTCATTGGCTGTTTCTGGTATGTGCCCCAACTGAAGATTGAACTGCATCTTGGCATAACAGGATGATGCTCCAACTAACTGAGCTACCTGGCCAGGGCTACTACCTTTATTTTTATGTGTAGTGTTTAGACTAATTTGTTTAAATGTAAGTTTATATACTTTAATATTTAATAATGATTGTGTTCAACAATCAACTTGCAATATTCCTGGAATACTAACCATTTGTTTTATCAAGGTAATTCCAGCAAGCTCTTTATTTGAATCCCACCAGTCTAGTTCCACAGCCTATGCCATACTCTGTTATAAGGGTGCTGTGTTGTAGTAGAAAATGTCACTATGTTATAGTAGAAATTAATCCTTTTGCTTGCCCTCTGTTTCTCCTATATAATCACCCTTGACTTTTGTAGGACCTTCTCTTTCCTGTCATTTACATGGCCACAGTGGAACAGTCATATTTACCCAGGAAGACCTACTTCCTGGTCTCAGCTCATTGATCCAGAAGTGATCACCTGACCCAGGCTGAGCCAATCAGAATCCTTTCCTAAGAATCTGGAAGATCTAGCCTTGGGCTAGGAACTTCCCCAAGGAAGACAATTCTGTTCTGCCAGGTAGGCTGGGTGGCAGGAAAGCTGAATTATTGGGCAAAAAGGGCATGAAGGACACAGGAAAGAGGAACAAAGCATCCTGGTCGAGCCCCTAAGGTTCCTTTCATCCTTGCACTTGATAAATCCTTAGATTCTTAAAATAATTCCCCCATCTACAGGGTGGGGCAAAAGTATGTTTATATTTGTTTGTACACAATACAATAATTAATAAATACTAAGACAACAATAAACTCTGTGTTACCCATACTCAAC
>NW_005355014.1:0-545 GCF_000412655.1 Myotis brandtii | reverse complement strand
TTCTTCCTGAATCTCCGAGTACTCCCTGTTTTTTTCCAGTCACCTGGTAAATTCTGTAACAATTCAGTATATATGAGGCCCTATGATAAATACAGGGTATATGAATAAGGAAAGGCTGGCCTTCACCTACACACAGACAGCAGGAGAAATAGGCACTTAAATAAATGGTTGTTATAAAATAACCATTTTAAAAAAAAAAGGAGCAGAGATTAACTTTTATACTGATTCTTCCGAGGCCTATGTCTGTGAAGCCATCCCTGACCCCCAATCAGTTATATTCTCTTTATCTTTGGCTAACAGTCTGCTACATTCCACTTCCCCTTTATTTTTTTTTTTTTTTTTTTTTGGTCCTGTGTTCAATTTCTTATCAGCCTATGTATATCTTGAGAACAAGATCTATCTCTAATTCACTTTATAAAGCTCTGGGTCCTGGAAAAATTCTAGATACACAGAAATGTTGAGTGTGAAACAGTGCCAATCTCAGCCTGTGCAAAGATATATGTTCAATGATGTTAATTGCAATGCAATTAATAATAGTGGAAATT
>NW_005355013.1:0-513 GCF_000412655.1 Myotis brandtii | reverse complement strand
GCCATAACTGCTCACTCTGCCCGCCCTGTTGATCCCCAGGAACCCGCCCCACCCAAGCCTTGCACGGAGGCATTTGCTGGATGGCCCAGGCAGAGGCTAGATTAGCACCTCCCTAGAGCTCCAGGACAGAAGTTCTCCCACTGCAGACACATTTGATTCTCACAGCCAATCGGCCTGGAGGGCAATCCCTCCCAGTGTTACCTACAACAATCAAGGCTTAGCTACAACAAGACTGTGCACAAAGACCACAAGGGGGAGCACCAAGAGTGTCCTCCTCAGGTAATTGGGGAGGCTGAACCACTGGGCCCCAGAGGACACTTAGCACAGAAAACCACTTTATCAACACAAGGAAGCATAAAAAATGCAGAGACAAAGAAAAAGGACACAAATGACAGAAATGGAGGAAAGCAAACTACTGGATATTGAGTTCAAAACCACACTTTTAAGTTTTCTCAAGAATTTTCTAGAAACCGCCAATAAATGTTGTGAGATCCTCAAGAAATCTAGTGAGAC
>NW_005355012.1:557-1453 GCF_000412655.1 Myotis brandtii | reverse complement strand
GCTTTGTTTAATCTCTTCCTACCCCCCTCCTCACCCCGCTTCCCTCTGAGAATCAGTCTGTTCCATTTCCATGCCTCTGATTCTATTTTATTCACCAGTTTATTCTGTTCATTAGATTTCTTATTTGTTTATTTTGATTTTTAGATCCAATTGTTGATAGGTATGCATTTGTTGCCATTTTGTTGTTTATATTTTTGATCTTTTTCTTCTTGTTCCTCTTAAAGAATACCCTTCAACATTTCATATCATACTGGTTTGGTGGTGATGAATTCCTTTAGCTTTTTCTTATTATCTGTGAAGCTCTTTATCTGACCTTCAATTCTAAATGATAGCTTTACTGGGTAGAGTCATCTTGGTTGTAGGTCCTTGCTAGTTATCACTTTGAATATTTCTTGCCACTCGCTTCTGGCCTGCATAGTTTCTGTTGAGAAATCAGCTGACAGTTGTATGGGCATTCCCTTGTAGGTAACTAACTGCTTTTCTCTTACTGCTTTTAAGATTCTCTCTTTGCTTTTGCCCTTAGCATTTTAATTATGATGTATCTTGGTGGCCCTCTTTGGGTTCCTCTTGTTTGGGACTCTCTGTGCTTCCTGGACTCGTGAGTCTATTTCTTTCAACAGTTAGGGGAAGTTTTCTGTCATTATTTCTTCAAATAGGTTTTCAATATCTTGCTCTCTCTCTTCTGGCACCCAGAATGTTGGTACCCCTGAAGTTGTTCCAGGAGCTCCTTACACTATCTTCATATTTTTGGATTCTTTCTTCTTTTTGCTCTTCTGGTTGGGTATTTTTTTGCTTCCTCATATTTCAAATCATTAATTTGATTCTCAGAATCCTCTACTGTACTGTTGAATCCCTGTATATTATTCTTTATTTCAGTCAGTGTTTGCTTAATTTCT
>NW_005355012.1:0-432 GCF_000412655.1 Myotis brandtii | reverse complement strand
GCATTTTGGCTGCTTCCCTGTGTTTGTTTCTATGTATTGGGTAGAGCTGCTATGTCTCCTTGAGTTGGTAGAGTGGCCTTGTGTAGTAAGTGTTCTATAGGGCCCAGTGTCTCAGCCTCCCCAGTCACCTGAGCTGGGAACTCTAGGTACACCCTTTTGTGGGCTGTGTGCACAGTCTTGTTGTAGTTGAGCTTTGATTGCTGTTGGTATCATTGGGAGGAACTTACCTCCAGGCCAATTGGCTGCGAGGACCAGCTGCAACTACAGTGGGAGAGCTTCTGTGCAGGAGACACCCCTATGGAGCAGGACTTGCTGCAGTGGGGCTTTGGTGCTCACTGAGTCTTCCCCTTGAGTGTGTCACCTATGGATGTGTAGTTTTAATCTGGTATGTTCTGACACTGACCCCTGGGCACACTGGCTCTTGGGTCTCCA
>NW_005355011.1:363-736 GCF_000412655.1 Myotis brandtii | reverse complement strand
CAGGCCAGAAGGGAATTGAATGAAATATACAAAGTCAAACAACTCATACAACCTACAATGCAAGAAATGAAGGGACTGCTGCTGTAAAAAGAAGAAAAATTAAGATACCTAGGAATAAACGGAACTAAGGAGGTAAAAGACCTATACGTGGAATAGTATAGGACACTGAAAAAGGAGATAGAGGAAGACATAAACAGATGGAAGAACATACTGTGTTCATGGATTGGTAGAATCAACATCATTAAAATGTCCATACTACCCAAAGCAATCTATACATTCAATGCACTCCCCAACAGCATATTAAAATACCAAAGGCATATTTCACAGATCTAGAACGAACTCTCTAAAAATTCATCTGGAATAAAAAAAAGAC
>NW_005355011.1:0-210 GCF_000412655.1 Myotis brandtii | reverse complement strand
CCAGAAATCAACCCAAACCACTATGCTCCATTAATATTTGACAAAGGAGGCATGAACATACAATGGAGTCAAGACAGTCACTTCAATAAATGGTGTTGGGAAAATTGGACAGATACATGCAAAAAGAAAAGAAAAGAAAGAAAGATAAAGAAAGAGACTAGACCACCAACTTGCACCATACACAAAAATAAACGCAAAATGAATAAAGGA
>NW_005355010.1:0-777 GCF_000412655.1 Myotis brandtii | reverse complement strand
ATAAACAAAATCAGAAATGAAAGAGGAAAAATAACAATAGGCCCCACAGAAATAAAAAAGGACTCTAAAAAATACCATGAACACCATTAGTGAACTTACAGAAAGAGAGACTAAAAAATAAATCCCAATTAACATTGCACCAAAAAAATTAAGCTACCTAGGAATAAACTTAACTAAGGAAATAAAAGACCTATACGTGGAAAACTACAGGATAGTGACAAAAGAGATAGAAGAAGACATAAATAGATGGAAGAACATACCTTGTTCATGGATTGGTAGAATCAACATCATTAAAATGTCCATACTACCCAAAGCAATCTATAGATTCAATGCACTCCCCATTAAAATACCAATCGCATATTTCACAGACTTAGAATGAACTTTCCAAAAATTCATCTGAAATAAAAAAAAGACCCTGAATAGCTGCAGAAATCCTGAGAAAGGAGAACAAAATAGGTGGGATCTAAATATCAGATATCAAGCTGTATTACAAAGCCACTGTTCTCAAAACTGCCTGGTACTGGCACAAATACAGATATATAGATCAATGGAATAGAATAGAGAACCCAGAAATCGACCCAGACCACTATGCTCAATGAATATTTGACAAAGGGGGCAAGAACATACAATAGAGTCAAGATAGTCTCTTCAATAAATGGTGTTTGGAAAATTGGACAGATACATGCAAAAAAAATGAAACTAGAACTCCAACTTACGCCATACACACACTAAAAAAGAAGTCAAAATGAATAAAGGACTTAAATGTAAGACGGGAAA
>NW_005355009.1:205229-216604 GCF_000412655.1 Myotis brandtii | reverse complement strand
ACTGAACCTTGTGGTAACATTTGATTGAAATTTTGAAAAATAGCAAGACATTTTGAATTACCTGGGTAAGCACTGCAGTGTGTTCATAACCACAGCTGATGTAAGTCACATCTAGACTCTTTAGCCGACCAACTGAAAGAGGCTTGTAGCTTTGCACTGTTGAAAGAAGTATAAGAAGCAGACTCAGTTATCATGAGTTTTTATATTTTTATAGTTTTTAATATTTTTATTATCTTATAATTAATTAACATAATTTTTAGAAGTGAATAAATAACCAGAGGTTTTAGAAAACAAAGGGCAAGCCCTGCTTTGGGAAAGAAAAGCAGTCTTTTAGCATGTATTTCTGGAAACTATTTAATCTTCTTTCCTGAATCTATTGTCCTGGAAAGCTAAGCTTTAAGACCTTCATCCTAATTATAGTGTCGTCATCATGCTGAATTCATTTCTGTCACACAGTAGGTATTTTGCAAATATGTAATAGTAGTTAAGAAAATAAAAGAACCTACTTCATGCTGACAGAGTTAAATGAAATTATATGTAAGTGCTCAGCATGGTACTAGCACTAAACAGGTGCTAAAGATATGTTAGTTGAATGTACTAGTAAAAAATTTAACAGAGGAGGGCAGGGCCCATGGAGAAGACTTCACAGTGAGTTTTGTTTAAAGGTTGCCAAAGAAACTGGTTATTTCTCCTACTGCTAGCAGGCTTCTAATCCAGTGGTTCCAAAATTTTGCTGCACAGCAGAATCACCCATGAGATCTTTGTTAATGACTGATGCCTGACTTCCATCCCCAAACATCCTGATTTAATCGGTATAGGGTCCAACCAGGGCATTGGGATTTTTAAATGCTCTCATGGTAGACAGAATAATGGCCTCCCAAAGACGTCCATGTCCTTTTTTCCAGAGCCTGTGAACATGTTAGGGTACATGTCAAAGGGGAGTTAAAGAAGCAGATGGAATCAAAGTTGCTAATCAGTTGACCTTAAAACAGGGAGATCACAAGAGTCCTTTAACTGAAGAAATGGGAGGTAGACGTGTCAATGTCAGAATAATGTGACTTGAGAAAGACTTAATCAGCCAGCCATTGCTGGTTCTGAAGAAGAAAGGGGGCTGAGTGAAGGAATGCAGGTGGTCTTTAGAAGCTGGAAAAGAGAAGAAAATGGCTTCTGCCCGAGAGACTCCAGAAAGGAACACAGCCCTGCTGACACCTTGATGTTAGCCCAGGGAGACCCACACCAGACTTCAGACCACTGGAACAATAAGATAACACATCTGTGTTGTTTTAAGCCACTACGTTTGTGGTAATTTGTTACAGCAACCATAAAAATTAATGTAGCCTCCAGGTGATTCTAATGTTCCATAAAGTTTGGGAACCACTGTTCTAACCTCTGAGACCGCCCTTTGCAGAGTTGGTCTTCCAACTGGAAAGAAATAATAATTTATTGCAGGCACAAGATTATCTCCTTACCTGGGACATCTTTCCCGCTGAGGGCCAGCTGCCCTGCACTGTTGCTTCCCCAGCCAAATGAAGTCCCAGAGAGAGACAGGGCAAAGCTGTGGGCCCCTCCTGCAGCCACCTGAGCCAGGGGGATCCCCTCTAAGGACCTCACCCGCTGCGGGCTGGCTTGGGAGGGAACGTCCTTCCCCAGGCCCAGTTGACCTTGGCTGTTCTTTCCCCATGAAAACACTTGGCCATCTACAGAAATAAAGAAGAGAAATTCAGAATTGCAAGTAGAAACTTCCACCCTAATTCAAAAAAATCTTTAAAAAATAAAACAGGGTTAAATAAGGTTAAAGTATTCTGGCTAAAGGCAAAGGTCAAGATCACCTTCAGAGGTCCCTTCTAACAACATCCACTCCTCTTCTCCTTCCAAGTAAAGGGCAACTGTGTTCTTTCAGGTGCTCAGGCCAAAAATCTTGGAGTCATCCTTGACTCCTCTCTTTCCTTTATATCTTCCAACCCAGCAGATCCTAAAGCCTCTACTGTCAGAGTTTATACAGAATCCAACTACTTCTCACCTCCCCACTGTTAGCTCCTCAGTGGCCAAATCACCATCATTTCTGTCTTGGAAAATTACAACACCACCTTTCTGGACTCCCAGATCCCACCTTTGCCCCCAGCAGTCTGTTCCAAAGAGTAGCCAGAGTGAGTGACCTTTTAAAGATATGAGTCAGGTCGAACCATTCAGGAGCTTGCTATCTCACTCAAGAAAAGACTGATTCTTGCTACAGCTCACAAGCCCCACGTGCCCAGTATTTCCCACGACCACTTCTCAGACCTCATCTGCCCCTTCCTCATGCCTCTCCATATATCCTGCTCTTGCTGAGCACACCACTGGGCATGCCCCCTACCTCATCACCTTTGTTTTGGGATCATTCTTCTGGATCATGGCCTTAGCATCATATCTCCTTCCTTCCCTTTTGGTCTCTGCTCATATGTCACCTAATAAGAGATAGCTTCCCTGACTTCCTGTATAAATAGGAAAACCCCTTTCCTTCACCCAAGCACTTGCTCTCTGTCCTCTTACCCTCACTCACTTTTCTTCAGACCCCTTATCCTTATCTGTTATACTACATAACTATTTGTCTCTGTGTTTAAGGGTATCTTCTCCTACTTCTCTTCCTATCTAATAAAGAGGGGATATGCAAATTGACCATCATGCCATCACAAAGATGGTGGCGCCCATAGCCACAAGATGGCGGCACCCCGTCCCCTCAGGCCCGCCAGAGTCCCCTAGTCCTTTCAGCCCAGCCAGAGGCGTGGCAGGCATGCAGTGAGGCTGGACCCACCCTCAGCCCCCCAGCCACCCAGGGCCGGCCCAAGGTGCAGGCAAGCCTTGGATGGCGGCTGCCTAGCCGTCCAGGGCTGCCTGAGGCTTGCGCTGCTGGCAGTGGCAGCAGCAGAGGTGTGATGGGGGCATCGCTTTCCCCTGATCGCTGGGTCGCCTCCCACCACTGAGGGTTCCCAGACTGTGAGAGGGGGCAGGCTGGGCTGAGGGACACCCCCTCCAGTGCATGAATTTTCATGCACCGGGCCTATAGTCTGAATATAAGCTTCCTGAAAGCAGGGTCTTATGTTTGTTCACTGCTATATTCCTTTGTTAGAAACACTGCAGGCACTTGGTAAATATTTGTGAAATGACTCCATGGCGGGGGAGGGGACGGGAACCAACATTTTATGTTGAATTTGACCAGAGAGGGAAAATTAGTATCAAATTTTTAAAAAGCTGCTCTAATGCTTAATTATTTGTCCAGAGAAATGCCACACATCTCAGATTTTTAAGTTATTATATCTAACTTTTATTTTGAACTCTTCTAAGTTATTTCTATCACTGAAAATAATTTTTGAGAACATGCTGCAAAATGTCAAACTGTCATGAAAGTGTATGAGAACTCACAGTTCACCATAGCAAATGCATTGAGTGCTGGGTTCTACACAGCTTTTACATTCCAGATCAACATAAAGACAAATCAATGCTCCAAGGAAAAAATTCAAATCATTTCCATAATTAAGAAGTTCCATTTGTTCAGTGGTTGAGCATCAGCCTATTATGAACCAGGAGGTCATGGTTTGATTCCTGGGTTAGGGCACATGCCCGGGTTGCAGGTTCAATCTGTAACAGGGGGTGTGCAGGAGGCAGCTGATCATTGATTCTCTCTCATCATTGATGTTTCTATCTCTCTTTCCCTCTCCCTTCCTCTCTGAAATCAATACATGGATGTATTTTGAGGGCATTATGCTATGTGAAATAAGTCAGACAAAGACAAATACTGTATGATCTCACTTAATGTTGAATCTTAACAAAACACACCAACAACTCATGGATACTAAGAACAGAGCGGTGGTTGCCAAGAGTTAGGGATAAAATGGGTGAAGGGAATCAAAAGATACAAACTTCTAGTTATAAAATAAATGTCATGGGAATGTAATGTTCAGCATGGCCACTAGAGTTAATAATACTGTATTGCATATTTGAAAGTTGCAAAGAGAATAAATCTTAAAAGTTCTCATTACAAGAAAAAATTCTGTAACTGTTTGGTGACAGATGCTAACTAGATTTATTGTGATTATTTCACAGTGTATACAAATATTAATTATTATGTTGTACACCTGACACTAAATAATGTTGTATGTCAATTATACCTCAATAAAAATATACATTTTCTAATTTTAAAAAAGAAGAAAGGAAACGAAACTAATATTTATTGTACCCTACATGCTATGGACTGTTCAGGATAAATTGTGTACCTTTTCTCACTGAATCTTCTAAACAACTTTTTTTTTTTTAAATATTTTATTGATTTTTTATAGAGAAGAAGGGAGAGGGATAGAGAGTTAGAAACATCGATGAGAGAGATCGACCAGCTGCCTCCTGCATGCCCCCCACTGGGGATATGCCCGCAACCAAGGTACATGCCCTTGACCGGAATCGAACCTGGGACCTTTCAGTCCGCAGGCTGACGCTCTATCCACTGAGCCAAACCTGTTCGGCTCTAAACAACTTTTAAGCTATGCATCAATATTCCTACAGGTGAGAAAACTGAGACTCAACCAAGTTAAATAACTTGCCTTAGATTAAATAGCTAGAAGTGGTAGGTAGAAGGAAGCACACTATAGCCCTGGGATTGTCCTGGTTGCATAGCCTACATGGTACAGTGATTAAGAACGTAAGATTGGGATATAAACGTAGTGAAAGTCTCTGAGCCCAACTATCCTTATTTCTGAAATAAGGATACAAATAATACCTAGGTTCTGTGTTTTAAAATATTTTTATTTATTTAAAATTTTTATTGATCTTGAGAAAGTGAGAGAGAGAGAGAAACATTGATGTGTGAGAAACATTGATCGGTTGCCTCCCGCACGCATGTGGCCCAACAGGGGATTGAACCTGAACTCTGGGTATGTGCCCTGACCATGTGGAACCCACCACCTTTTAGTGCATTGGACGATACTTCAACCAACTCAGCCACACCAGCCAGGGCCCTAGCTTCTGTGTTTTAGGCAATTACATGAGACAACACACGTAAAGCATTTAAGAGTAGCACATAGAAGGCAACTAAGAAACGTTGGCTGTCCCTGGCCCCGGTGTCACAATGGCAGTTATGCACACGAAACCACCAGAGGGACACACAAATGTCAGATGTCTCTTGAAGGGGACCAGAATATGCCCCGTTTGGGAGATTATTTTGAGCTGAAGGCAACTGAGAATAACAGTTGCGGAAAGGGTTCTCTGCCCTCCCCTTACCCACCCGAAGGCAAGGCATAAATTTCCTTTTGTGACGGCGTCCCCTTGGTACCAGGAATGGGAGAGGGACTCATCACCAGAGATGGAGAGTCAGCATTGGCATGAGGGTGCTTCAACCACCCTTAGCGAAATAACCCTCATCTTTCATTAGTTCCCCCCACATTTTTTCAAGTCCCTTTCCCACAATATCTCTCCCCTAACCCAAACCTCCTTTCCTTTGTTCACATGGTATATAAGCCCCAGAATCCAACCACTTCTTGGGTTTCACTTCTTTTCGTGAACTCCCATGCCCGAAAGTATCAATGAAAATGATGTGCCTTTTTTCTTAGTAATTTGTCGTTTCTTATATTTGTAGCCCTCCAGGTACTGAAACTAAGGAGTAAAGGAAAAGTTTTTCCTCCCTGACACTTTCCATTGAAATTTGGCAGGATGGACAAAGGATTGAGGATGTTGATGATTAAAAAAAAAAAAAAAGTAGTCATGATTTTGATGTTTCTTTCTTTGATCTAAGTAAAAAAGAGAATAGGCCTTTGTCTACCTGAATTTGCCAGTGAAGACAAGCCATTCCACAAAAAGGGCAAAATGCTGGAAATAAAACCACTACTGGGTTCTGAGAGAGTCAGCCAATCAGATCATGTAAGCAGAGATGGTCTTTATGGCAGTGAAATATGAATTAGGCAATAGTTAAGAGTATAATAAGAACAAAGAAAATTGAAAAAATATATGAAAACAACATCTTTTCTGAAATCTGGAGAGTTAAAAACTTCTAAATGCATTAAAGTGAACCCCAATGCATTAAAAGCCAACAGGAGATCGAAAACACCTTTTTTACCTTCTGATAATGCCAGGGAATGGTAGTCTCCACAGGAAACTTGTATTATTTTTATACCATCCAGAGCTTTTATCTTCCTGTATTAAAAATGAAACATAAAAAATATACAAACTCTATTAATCGTTCTTTAGAATGTATCACTAAGTGGGCTACAGATATCTAAAACATCCCAGGTAATACATTTGGTTTAGAAAAACAATTTAATGTTCTTGTATTTCTGTAGTATCTTTTTTTCAAAGCTTTGAACTGTTTTTAACATGACATCAGCATGTACAAAGGTGCAGGGCAGAATTCAAAACAGTATATAATGCAAAAGTGACTTTTACTGGACTTTTAATGCATTATTTAATGTACCAACTTTTATTTTATACTTATTGATGTAAAAGAAAAATAACTTTCTTCATACACATATAGCACAGGGCTTTAGAATTTATAGGATACTATTTTAATCCCTGTGAGAAAAACAAAACCATTGGGTTGAATTGCCTCTACAGGATCAAAACGTAACTATCCGCAATTTCACATGGTTGAACCTAGAACTCAAAGAAGTCAGATATGTTTCAAGTTGTAGAACTAGACTCAAACCTTGGTCTTTCTGTTTCAAGTTCAATGATCATTCCTCAAGCCACAGCAATTTCTCACATGATTTAATGACCACAGGGGGTAACAAGGTAACTTCCTGGTATTAGAAAACATGCTCTTGACCATTTCCAAAGTATGTATAATTCATGAACACAAAATTCAGACTGCTTGTCATATCATTTGTCCTAGAAAACTTTTTGTGAGGATATGATTTCCCCCCTCTATTTGACTAAGTAAAATATTAGGACCCAGTGATTATAACAAAAAGGTTATGTTGAAAGAAAAACATTTCTTTTTCTAATTTGGGTGCAGTGATTTGAGGACCTACAATTAATTGACAATAGACAGATTAACCGTAGAAAAGACATGGCTTATTTATATGTACACATGGGAGCTACCAGTTATAGAAACTTTGTGGAATAACCAGAGTAAAAGTTTATATATATCAACATAACAAAAGTCGGGATTGGAGGAGGCAGTTAGAACTTCCATGAAAGAGTATGGGAGTTTCTATTGTGGGTTTTGTTTTTTTGTTTTTTGGGTTTTTTTTTTTGGTGCTGATAGGGCAGCTGAATTCACAGGAAACTCCTTGCTAGGAGGGTTAATGGCAGCTGAATTTTAGGAGGCACTGCTTTAGTCAGAGAGGGAAATTCAGATAAATTGCTTTCTGCATCTTCAGTAGCTCAAATGTTTTTACTTTAATCTTTATGCCAACTCAGGGGGTCCAAGTTGTATAGGTATTTCCAATAGATTAGATTAAGACCGAAGGGTCACATGTTCACATTCACCATGCCCTTCTCTTTCATAGGACTTTAAATAATAATTGATGTTACAAGTTTTTCCCCAGCCTCCTCCCTGCAATATACTGTAATGGTTGAGGTTAGAGACTGTGTTTGTTGGCATAGTCATCTTTCTACCCTGGCATCTTGCATGGTACCTAGCAGGTGGAACTCAAAAATATTGAATGAATGAATGAACTGAAATACTTACTTAGGCGTAAAAATTATTTCCTTAAATTCTCCAATCCCCAGTTGTCCTTCAGAACCAGCTCCCCATGCAAAGACCCTTCCTTTGTGACAAACAGCCAGGGAGTGCTCCTTTCCACAGCTCACAAAAACAACGTGTAGAGTTTCCAGTGCCTTAATGGGTTCTTCAGGAACAAAAACAAAGCAAAACAAAACCCCCACAGATTATTAATTTAACAGAAAGTTCAAAACAGTACTTTTCCTTCAAAAAGAAGGGTCATTCAAATTGCTTATCTCTTCCAACAGGCCTTTAAATCAAGGCCTAAAGTCCATGCTAAAGGTCTGAAGGAATTAGCTCAGTGTGTATACTTTTCCTTCAAAAAGAAGGGTCATTCAAATTGCTTGTCTCTTCCAATAGGCCTTTAAATCAAGGCCTAAAGTCCATGCTAAAGGAAATAGCTTAGTGTGTGTTATACTGTCTTTATGGGAATATAGCTGGTATTCAAAAGGGTGGGCATCATGGAAGAGGGGAACCTGTAGGAACTATGACACTTGAGCTAATGTTCTTTTCTATGATGGTGGTAGTAAAACCCAGCAAAATGAAGGGAGTTGGAAAGAAGATGGGATTGCTTCTCTACTCTTTTGGATCCCCAGCCCTGAACAGTGAGAACAAGGAATTAATCCCTTGCTCAGGAGGAAAAAGCAGGGAGCCTGTCTCATGAGTGTGGGAGGCAGAAGCCAGATCTCACAATGAAGAGTGCAGTGGTATGCCTCTAAATGGGCCAAGTGGGCCCACAAATGGAAACCTGATCACATTTCCCTGCAAGCCAATCTAGATTCTTTCCCAAAGTGTTGTCTCTGAATTATCAAAAGGTTGGAGTTAAGTAGAATAATTATAAGTGAAGTTTTTGTTAACACAAATTTTCTTTTTAAAAATCTTTGTGATCTTATCCTTTCCAATGATTTACTTTCAAACTACGCAACAATTTAAAAATTTCCCAAAGATTGATACACTCACAAAGGTAGAAACTGGTTCTGAAAGGAGTTTTAGGGATAAAATAGGCAGGTTTAGGGAGTTTTAGGAATAAAGAGGCTCCATGGGGGAGGAAGGCATAGGTGAGGGCTTGGAGTTGCCAAAAGGCATACATTCACAGAGGAAAAAAAAGGATTCCACAGGATTAGCAGAGAGGAAGACATCCATTCACAGAAGATAGGGAAAAGCCACAAGGTATGGGGAAAAAAGGAAACAAACTTTCACAGAGGATAGAGAAATGCAGACAAATGAGATTTTCACAGGAGACAGAGAATTTGTTGTAGTAATATATATAGAAATGTTTAAAAATGCTTTAAAATGTATAAAAAATGTTAAGAAAGGTTTAAAATGTTTGAGTTAATTTTCCTTGAAACTTAAAGTATGATATTAAGGACACATTTCTCATTGCCCTGAAGCGTGTGTATTTTATAGATAAGGATTTGAACTTTAGTTATTGACTCAGAGTGACTTGTCAAGATAACCATTTGAGTGAGTGATGTATTTTTCCTAAGATAATCACATGTAGCCCCTTGCCCTGTTTGAGATTAACATGTGTGCATTGACGTAATTTATTGATAGCCACCTGAACTGTTGCCAGTGCGGTACAGGCTTTAAAAATGGGGGTCCTCCCTAGCTGGTTTGGCTCAGTGGATAGAGCGCCAGCCTGTGGACTGAAGGGTCCCAGGTTCAATTCCAGTCAAGGGCACATGCCTGGGTTGCAGGCTGGATCCCCAGTAAGGGGCCTACAGGAGGCAGCCGATCAATGATACTCTCTCATCATTGATGTTTCTATCTCTCCCTCTCCCTTCCTCTCTGAAATCAATAAAAATATTTTTAAAAAATGGGGGTCCTGACCAGCCAATGGTGCTTGCCTGTCGAGACAGCCACAAAGGCACGTCCTCTTGTCAGTCCGGCAAGCAACGCCATTCCATGTTTCTTTTCTTGCCAGACGACAGAAGAACGGCCAGTACCTCTCGATCAAGATGCAACTGAGCTCTCGAGTGAGGAATGCTGGCCCCCTGCATCCAGACTGGACCAGCCCAGCTGCCGGACCCCAGAGGACAGCGCCACCGGGATTCCCATTAAGCCTGTACCCACAGCACCAGGAACTTGTGTGAGTAATAAAGTGCTGTGTGATTTGCAACTGCATATGTTTCATGTGCTGTAATTCCTCCGGCAGTTAACTGAATTATTTTGCATACGCTCAAAATTAAAATGAAAGCTTCTGGTCTTTTCAGTCCTACGCCTGCCCTTGGTTCTGCTTGCATAGAGTAGCCTCTTCGCTAGCAACTACTTGAATGTACCACACCTGCACGGTTAAAGTTTATTTCAAGGGACACCTTAGATAAACACCCCAGATCCTTTCCCAGGATTTACTTGGGACAGAATTCTAGCACTGAAGGAAAAAAGGAGCTTAGTGGGTTACTCCCTTGGAATCCCCTTCCTACTAGTGGGAGTCTGTATTTGCTTCCAATAAATTTCCGCCCTTTCATTTACCACCTTTTGTCCAGTGGCTTCATTCTTTGAAACCATCTGGACAAGGACCGGAGAAAGAAATTACTCTTGCATCCTGCTCAGGAAAACAACCCGAATCAGACCACCTTCCGGAAGAACTGGACGTATCATTAAGTATCATGATACCCCTCATTTCCACCTGAAGGGAATCAAGATGTGCCACCCCAAAATGTGCTGCTTTGGCATAAGGATTGTTCTGAGCAGAAGGCAACAGCAAATCAACAGATGCAGGAAGAGTTCTCTTCCCTCCCCTTAGCCACCTAACAGCAGGCATACATTTTTCCTTGTGAAGGTGTCCCCCAGCAAGAGTGACTCATCAATGGAGCTGGCATTGAGAAGAGCCTGTATAAACCACCCTTACTAAATTAACCTTTGCCTTCCATTAGTTCCCCCCATATACTTCCAAGTCACTTCCCCACAACTGAATATCCCTCAAAGCCCAAACGCCCTATTTTTGTTTAAATTGTATATAAGTCCCTGAATCTCAGGACTTCTTGAGTTTAACTTATTTTCTGTGAACTCCCGTGCACCAAAACTATTGATAAAATTGTATGCTTCTTCTCTTGTCTAAGTTTGCAGATCCTCCTGATTAAGAAGGTAGAGGAAACGTTTTTCCTCCCAGACACAACCCTTAGAATTTATTCTTAGTAAGGAATTAGAAACTTCATCAAATAATATCTACAGTAATGCCAATCATAATATTATTTATAAAAGCCCCTAATGAAAAAACACATATACTAATTTCAACAAAAGGAGAATAATTTAAGAGCCTGGAATGTTATGCTACAACTTGAAATGTATTTTCAAAAATATGTAACAAAAAGGCAATAAGTTCATGATACTATGTTCGGTGAAAATGCAATTTAACAGAATTATATAAATACTGGTTTACAAAACTGTATAATGACATGATTTCATAAAGATTAAATACATAATATATAAAAAAAGCAAAAAGGCAATGCAACAAAATATTAGCAGTTGTCTTTGGGTATTGGAACTATCGGCTATTTCTTCCCCTTTGTTTCCACAACAACTAGTAATGGTAAAAATGCTATTACATATATTTTTAATTTTAAGAAAAAAGACGCCCATAATTTCTGGGAGAAACCAAGATGGCGGCATAGGTAAACACCTGAAATTGCTGCCTCGCACAACAACTTCAAACCTCCAATAAAAAGACAAAACAGAAATAATCAAAAAC
>NW_005355009.1:202586-202953 GCF_000412655.1 Myotis brandtii | reverse complement strand
TAAAAATACTTAAAAAAAAAAGAAGAAGAAGAAAGACGCCCTAGGGTATTGCTGAGGGACTCACAGGTATCAAACCCCCAAAACCACATTTGGAAGGTCACCCTTCCGGAGAGCTTCGCGCAGACAAGGACTGGTCTCCAAAGAAAAGTGGGAGGGACCACAGCACCCTCCAGGGGAGAGCGGTCCAGTTCAGTTCCACTGATGGTTTCGCTTTCATTTTTTCTTTTAAGGGAAACTGGAAACCGAAACTAGCCCGAGGCGCGTCTGGGAAAGCGAAACTGACGAAGTTGTGCTCTGCCGGCGCGGGGCGCCGTTTGCAGGCTCCAGGCTCCTCCGGCGCAGAGGACCCAGGGCTCCCAGGCCCCAC
>NW_005355009.1:178663-202387 GCF_000412655.1 Myotis brandtii | reverse complement strand
GGGCTCCCGGGGCTGCAGCCTCCCGGGGCCGGGGCCGCCGCAGAAGTACATCCCGCTCCCGCGCTGGCCGCCTGCCCAGGTCTCGCTGCCCGGACTCCTCCGGCTCCCGGAGGTTAGTGACCTGGTCTCGGCCAGCCAGCTGTGGAACTCCCCCCAAAGAGGGCTGTCCGGGCGCACTACGTCATCCGGGCGCCTCCCCAGACATTCTTTGGGGGTTCAAACCGGAGTGCCAAGTGCCCAGGAGCAGAGAGGAAAAAACACCTAGATTGACATCCTCGCTAAGCCGCTTATGAGCTGTGGGACTTTGGGTAGGTGACGACGATTCTGTGCCTCACCTACCATGTCTCTGAAATGTGGACAGTAACACAGCAAAGCTAATACGTCAGGACAATGTCGTAGCTCATTAGTAACGTGTTAGTTAGAATAATCCCAGAGTGCTTTCATAAAAGCTTCCAAGTGCCAACCTTCAACTGTTTTTGGCAATAGAAATGCAAAATCCTCATGGTGCTTCCATTCCTCTATTTATAAACAGGTACATACTTAGCATAAGGTCAAACAACTTAATGTTACTTAGCAACATTAAGAAAAATACAACAGTAAAGGAATAGAGGGTGGGGACAGAAGGAACTATTGTTTTTGGTAAGATATCAGAGAAGGTATAAAACGGTGGAACGTGGGAATGAATCATGCTCATATCTAAGGGCAGAGGTTGCAGGGAGAGCAATTGAAGTTTTGAACAGAGAAGTGACATGGTCTGACTTTATTTTTAAAAGAATCATTCTGGCTGCTGTGTAGAAGATAAGAGAATAAACATGGAAGCAGAAAAGCCAGATAGGAGAGGCAGCTGCAGGAGTCCAGATCACAGGGATGATGCTGGCCGGCACTAAAGTGATGTCCTAGAGGGCAGGAGAGAAGAACTGATCACAGTCAAGATGTGTTGAAAGCCAGAGTCCACAGATTTGCTGCTGGATTGGAAATGTGAGGAAAGAAGGAAAAGAATTAGGATTTCTTCAAGGTTGGCTTGAGAGACTGGGTGAACAGTGGTACCCTTTACTGGGAGGGGGGACCTTGAGGGAGGTGCCAGTTTAAGACTGGTGGATCAGGAGTCCAGTCTGGTAATACCTGAGAGATGCTTGGTATAAAATGAGGCAATAAGATAAGCCATTTCAGAGTTGTGGAGAGAAGTCGGGGTGGAGCCCTGCTATTTGCAGTCCTCAGTGCAGAGATAATATTGGAAGCCAGATGGCTGACTGAGAGCAGGGGGTGGGTGTGGCTAGCATATAACAGAGAATGGATCCTAGAAAGAAACGCAGGAGGGCTGGTGTGTGAGAAGCAAGTGAAGAAGGGAATGATCAACTCTGTCTTTTGTTTGTCTAGCAAGTTGATCTTTAGGTTTAGCAAAAATGGAGGTCATTTTTATAGTATCCTTTATATACTCTCAGCTCACCTCTCATTACTACTACATTTTAAGTTCTTTCAAGATGAGAATACATGTTTTTCACTCTTAAGAGTGCCTGGCACATAGTGGTGCTAATAGGCATGTATTGGACAAATGGGTTGATGTGTGGTGAGTAAAGGAATAGCATTCATACTTCTGGCTCCATTTTACAATATGCCATTTACTATCTACCCTTTTCTGAATAGGAATTTCCGAAATGTGTATTACTTTCCTCAGACACAACAGTAAGAATTTGATATTATCAGCCTAAGACACTGAGCCCTCGTATTAAGTTATTTCTTTAAAAAAAAATTACTGAACTACAAAGTAAATGTATTATGCTCATTTTGTGTCACTACCACACAGTATAGTGTCTACCACATTAAAATAACTCAATACATGTTAGTGAGTTAAGTGAATCAAAGGTAAATTAAATAAATTGATTGTACTTTTAGTGCTTGAGAAAGATATAATTATCCATTCAGCTGTGTTCATGCACTTGGAAATAGCTCCCATTTATTGAATGCTTACCATGTGTTGACAATTTTATATAAAATATCTAATTTAATTCTTTAATCTGCTTTTTTAAGTTAAGACAGGTTTGATTGCAAGTGACAGAAAATATGACCTAAGCTTGCTTAATCAGAAGTTTACTGATAGATTGCATTATTATTTTTCAAAAATATTTGCTGCCCCTCTCTTTCTTATGGCATCAAGCTTGAGCACATGAATTTATTCTCGCCAGTGACGTGCAAGCAGGAAGCATCTTCCAGGCAGATGGTTTAAGAGCCAGTACTTATTCTCCTACCCTTGTCCCCCTATTACAACAACTGGTGGTTTCCAGATAGAGATTACTCCATCATCCTGGGTTCCGGATTAAAAAAGTAATTTAGCAGAGTTGCAGCTAATCTATTTAGCAAATGTGAGAAATGAATCTTTGTGGCTGTCAGGCCCTGAGATTTGGGGGAGAGGAGGGTGTTATTGCTCTGATAGCATAATTTAGCCTCTTCTGTCAGTCCCATAATTGAAAGTCTGTCAGCATGGCTGATTGGCAGGGATTGCTTCCTGCCAACAATGACCTAATGTCCTAATGACTCCATTTCTCTGTATCCCTTTACTCTGCCTCTTGCTATGAGGGCTTCCTCTTCAGGCTCCACACAGTGTACTCCACGGTTCCTGAATCTCCTCTGAGGTGGCAGGTTTAGTTGTGATGCCCTCAATGGCCAAGTTTGGGTCACAGGTCTACGCCTGAGCCAGTCACTGTGGATGCAGGTGATGGAGTCAATCACCTGGCAGGTCATTCTGCTGAGGAGATAAGCAACGTGTATCCTCTACATCAATCATGTAGAATAAGTATTAATATAATTCCTGTTTTGTGGATATGAAATCAAGGTTCAAAGAGTTTTGGTAACTTGTTTGAAGTTACATGGCATGTAAGTGGCAGAATTTTAACGCTAGTCAATTTGACTAGAAAGCCTATATAATTTCCACTCCTTAGTCCCTGATGCCTCCTTTAGTGTCCTCTTCAGGTTAACGGCACATCCTCACAACTATTCCATCTAGAAAATTACAGTCCACCTTATATTTCCTCCCCATTAAAAAACCTCCCCTAACCAATTAGCTGAAGGATGTAGGCTCATATCAGCCGCAGCTCATTTTTTATTCACTTTATATCCCTGCCACTCCTACCCTAGTTCAGGTCTTTTGCAATAACCTCTTGCATGCCTGTATCTCTAATATGTGGTATATCTAATCTATCTATATATGTAAAAGCCTAAGTGACCTTTACGACCGAACAACTGGAATGTCTGGTTGACCAGTTGCTATGACATGCACTGACCACCAGGGGGCAGACGCTCAACACAGGAGCTGCCCCCTGGTGGTCAGTGTGCTCCCACAGCCAGCTTCCCACGGCCCCTCCCCCTGGCCCGCCGGCCAACCTCCTGGTGTCCCTCCCCCTGGCTGGACCGGCCCCCTGATAGGCCTTGATTGTTGGCCAGGCGAATTCGTGCACCAGGCCTCTAGTCTTTTATATTCTAAGAGTTATCTGCAGGAAGCACAGTTGTGATCACATCACACACTTTCTGTAATGATTGTAGGCCTATTACTACAGAAAAAATCCTTTGTGTATAATTTCAGGCCCTCCATGATCTGCTTCTAACTGATCTTTACAACTGCATTTCGCCAACAATTACAGGCATCACACACACACACACACACACACACACACACACACACACACACACTGGGACTAGTCACAATGAACAACTTGCCTTTTCCTACTTGCTTTTTTCTATATCCATGCCTTTGTCATTCTGTATCTTTGTCTAGAATCGCCCCCGCCCCCAATTCTGTTTACAAAAATATAACGTCTCAAATACCTCATCTCTGTGAAGCCTTGGACTCCACACATCAATTACTCCTTTCTGAACTCCTACAGCAAACAATGTCCTTAGTCTGCACACGCTCCCCGACATGATACTAATTACACTCTGTATTGCTATATTGTTCTGGCTTTGCCAGCCAACTTTGTGAGGGACCTTAATCATCTTTATAGCCTCACCAAAGCCTAGCAAAGTGTCTCTTACACAAAACATGCTGACTAGAGTGCCTGGCTGGAAGACGTGGGGGATGGATGCTTAGGAGATAATCAGCACTCAGTGACTATGAGGTAAATTAATTAGGTAAAACTCATGGTTAATATATTTTAAAATCCTTACTGAATGTCCATTATGGGTAAGTCATGAAGCAAACAAAATGTAATAATTGCTCACATTAGTATTTACTTTAGGCTTTACAGAATCCTTTCAGCTATTTTAACCTAAGCTTAGAGGAGGTGGGCATGAGAAGGAATACCACCCCTATTTCAGGGATGAAGAACTCAGGCTCCCAGGGTAAAAGTGATTGGTCTCAAATGACAAGTAAGTGCAACAGCCCATGGCTTTCCTTTCCACTATGCAACCATGTCTGATGAGCTTCCCTTTCTCAGAGAACATTCAGGTAAAAAAGGGAAGCAATAAAAATGGACTGTCATCATATCCATGAAATCACACTTTGAAGATTATTGATAGCTAAATCTCATGCAAGGAGCCTATTTTCCTTTCTTTTTTTTTTTTTTTTTAAACTAATTTTTCCTAACTGTTTTATGGAGGACAGGAGAATGAGAGAAGGAAAAGAAAAGAAAAATTTCTAACTACCCACCACATGCTGGTTTCTTTTACCATACATTTCCCAGTTAAGCTTTGCAACCACCCTGCAAGGTCCATATTACATGTTCCATACAGATATGAATAACTTGAATCTCAGAAAATCGTAGTGATGTGATAAAGGAAAATGGTAAGGTAAATGGGGGACCCCAGGTTCAAACCGTCTCTGCCTGCTTTCCACCAAACAGCACTGACTGCACAAACAGCGAGGTGAGAAGGATGTTGGAAAGGGGATGAGAGAGAGGGAGAACTTATAGAAGGTCATTGTGGATCACATAGGTTTGAGGAAAGAGCATAAACTAGACAGAAGGGGAAGAATTAGGTCTGAGGTCAATCCTTGAGGATCAGCTGGAAGGACATGTGAGAAGGAGTAGAGACCTTGTAATTATATTGCTTTTCTCTACCACCCTCTTCCTAGCCCTGCTTCTGAGTTCAAAGCCCATCCTATGTGCTACTTAGCCAGGACAGCCCGTAGACTGGACAAATGGCAAATGGAATGCACTTCATGTATTATTTTATGAGGACACTCCATATGCCATCCCAATTACCTCCAGATGGCCCATGGCAGATGTCATCCAGCGGTTCTCCACAAATGGACAAGACAGGTAGGATAGCCAGTACAAGTTGGGGAGAAAAAAAAAAGAGAGAGACCTGTTCAAGTCCCAACCTTTCAGTCTCCTTATTACTAGATAAGAAATAGTAATTTTGATTTTTAACTCTAGATGGCAGTATTAGTCAACTTGAACTCTTTTTTTTTTAAATTGAATTTATTGAGGTGATGGTTAATAAAATTATACAAATTTCAGGTATACAATTCTATATATTGTGTTGTGTTTTTATCACCCCAAGTCAAGTCACCATTTACCCCCCCTTTACCTCCCATCTCCCCCAACTCCCCTTCCCTCTGGCAGTCACCCATACTGTTGTCCGTGAAGCTCTTTTCTTTAATCTTAGGAGACAACTTGACCTATCTTTTTTTATGTTGACAGATTAATGGTTGACATCTCTTTTCTATATATAGTCTTATAATTATCCATAAGGATTTTTATGATTTTCTTTTTTATGCTTATTGGAGATATTGATATTTAAATTACTTAGGAAACTACAAAATGTTATATTCACATATTATATTATTACTACATTATTGTCATAACACATTTCATTATAGCACTGCTTTTATCTGGAGTCTGTCAGCAACCTCCGAGAAAAAGTACCTCTGAATCTTAGAAATGGTTGCCCCTCCAGCCAGGGGCTTCTAAACATGCCACCCAGTAACAAATTGAGGACAGGGCAAGACTTGTATTTTAACATTGTTTAACTTAATTTGTTAGCCGATGTGAACTAGTGGAGTGTTCTCTTGTAAATTAGAAAATTTCACCTGCGTGTTGTGACACTGTCAAATAATAATGGTTAACAAGATTCAAGTTTATTTCTCTCACACATTAAAAAGTCGTTGAGGTAAGCAACCAAGGCTCCTGTGGCAGGAACTCGGGCACCTTTTATCTGTTTCTTTTGGGAACTTAACGTCCACCTTCAAGGTCATCTTCAAAAACCTAACGGCACATCTTCACGTTCCAAGATGGCTACTGGAGTTGTAGTATCACAACACTGTTCCCAGGCAGCTAGAAATGAGGAATGAGGTTGCTATTCCCAAAACCCATACAACACTTTCTCATATGTCTGATTAACCAAAACTTGTTCACATGGCTATAGTAGCTGCAGAAGATGCTGGAAAACTTAAATGAAATTGGAGTTCTGTTACTAGGGAAGGAGTGAATTATTAGGTTGCACTGAGCAGTCTCTCCACAACCAGCAAGGAATTTGAGATGTTTGGTTCCCACAGATGGGAGGGCGGCATCACCGGGTGTGACAAGTGCAGTTAGTTGCCTAGGGCCCTTTCAGAAGGCCTGCACTTAGTTTAATGTGCTGCTGTCTCTGTCTTGAAATCCTTAACAATTTTCTCTTTGAACCTGTGTTTTGTAAGTCAAGTTTGTTGGAACACTGGAGTATGTGTGAGAGCAGAGGAGATACACGCAATATGTCTGCTGTTGCTTGCCACCCTATTTGCATATGGTATTCAAGATGCTGCCATAAGCATAAAATTCCATTGGATCCATGGTGTGTGAGTGTTCAGTGAGGCTCAAAGCTAGGATAAGGTAAGTAGGTTACACCTAGGACTGAGTAAACTAGGACACTGACAGCCCCTAGAGGCCACACTTTCCGTTTGAACCAGAACTTGGCTTCCAATCCAGAAAGAAGGCAATGGCATTCGAAGAAACACAGATGAGCAAGGAACCCTATCAGACCCTTTCTTACTCCTCATTTTTCTCAGTATTAGCCAACAAGTGGTACTGAAAGTGATATAGAAAGAAAAGGAAAGTTAGGGCAACCCCTAATTCATTTTCCTTTCAGTCCTCCCTTATCCTTCGGCTAAAATTAGAGTGTTAGTAGAACATGCAGGTATCAAGAAGTGGAATAAAACAGTTGGGTTAGTTTTGTGCAGTGTCTCCACCATTCTGGTAAGAATGAAATGCACATGAATATAAGAGCTACAAAATAGAAATTACATAGTTTTGATTCTTTTGCTTATGAATTAATAGCTTATGTGTGCATTTAAAATTGGCATTGCACAATTTAAAGATGAATGGTAAAATTTGTGCTCATAACTTAAAATTCTAATTTTCTTTAGTTAGAACAACATTAAATAGCAAATAAAAACACCATGACAAATTTAAAAAGAGATCGTGGAAGAAAAGAAAAAGTTTTATATTTTAGTACCTTTAATTTCCTTCCCCCCCCCCCCCCCCCCCCCTATTTTTTGAACAAGGATCTCTGCATTTCGTTTTGCGCTGGGCCTCCCAAATTATGAAGCTAGCACTGATGCAGGGTTTAAAAATTCAGTCAGACTGTGCAAAAACATTTATTTTCTAGAACTTATCTAAATTGATTCTCAAGCCTCTGTACTAGTGTTTGGGCAGGGATCTTAAACTCATCATTTAACACTCCCCCATCTCTTCTTGTTTGAACTGTTGTTTTCAGGCAAATACTGCATTTTCTAGATGTTTTTCTCCCTTTCCACTCCCCCAAGTCCTTTGTTATTATGGGAACTACAATAGAAGGTTGAAGGGGAAGGATGAAGCAATGTATACAACTTGAAATAAAAGGCTGTTCATATTATAGTGTTCACCAGGAGAGTTCATCATTGGGTCATGAAGTTTATGAGAATTTTCTTCACACTTGTGTCCTTTACCACCAGTTTCTAACATGTAAGAGAAGTTGAATCAGAATATAGAAATTCAGGTAGTCGAGTTAATGGAAAATCATTTAAGGGATATAATAAATTGCCTCCTGTTGAAGTCTGAGGAACTCAAACCATGATACATCTTACTTCTGCTGCCCACTAGTTAATACTTAGTAAGTGCTTTCTAAGTGACAGGCACTGTCATTAGAGAGTCACATGGAATATCCTGTTGTATCATCACAACTACACTATGAAGTAGATACAATTATTATCCCTATTTCACCTAAGATGGAACTGAGACATTAAGGAGTAAAGTAATTTGCCCAAAGTCGCACAACTAAGTGGCATGGCTGGTATATTATCCCAGACAGTCTAATTCCAGAACCTCCACTCTTGGTACACGTAAAGTGTCCTAATCTTTGCAAGGAAACACAGGAATTTATAATTAAATTAAATTTATAGAATGTATTTCCATTAGTGTATTGGCTTGACTGTAATGGAATCTTAAAGACTTGCAGAGGTATTTGATGGATATAAAATCATATCATCAAAAAAGTCATAAATGAGTCACAGTTTAAATATATGGGGACTTATGTGAAAGTGTGAACTTCAAGATGCACTTAAATCATCAAACGTCTGGGGAGCTTTGGACTGCAGGAAGACCAGAAAGGGACTATGGATCCCAAGAAACTACAGTAACTTTGAAATAATAGAGACAAATATGGGACTGCCTAAAAATCCTTCTTTATAGTTTTGTAAAAATTACATTATTTTTCTTGATATTTCTTTAAAAAACAACAAAACAAACACTAAGAACCACCATGCATGAAATAAATAATGGATTCAGAATAGAAATGTACCTGTGTGTCTCAAAAACAATTCAGTCTTTCAAACACCAATAGCTGTGTTGTATAAAATTAAGCCTGAACTGTATAATTCTATATAAAATAATGGATTTCTGATATTCTATTTAAGAAAAAACTAGATGCGGACACATTGGGATGGGTGTGTAGATAACATAATTGTCCCCAGTGACTATATCTATACTATACCTCCTGACTTCAACTCAGTAATAATCTGTTTTCTCTTGGTTACAAGTGAGTGAAGAGTAGCAGAATGTGCCACCCCAAAACATGACTAGGAGTTCAGGACATGCCACCTCAACATATGGCTCTTTAGCATGTTATTTTGAGCTGTAGGCACATGAAAAACAGCAAATGCATGGAGAAGTTTTCTCTGAACTCCCTTATCTGACTAAAAACAGATCCTCCAAAAGGAACTCAGTTGTTTGAAATCCTCTTCCCTGAAGTTTCATCAACCAGGGCGGATTGACTCTTATCACAGGAGAGGAGACTAGAAGTCGACACCACGCCTAGGCAAACCTTGCCACAAACTATCATACTTCCCATCTAGTCTTCTAAGGGCCCATCCTTGTTCCCTAAAATTCATTTTCTCTCCCATAAGAGGCCTACGTTCCCTATCCCTACTTCCTTTTCCCATTAAGATGGTATTTAAGCCTGAATTCAAAA
The DNA here is from genome assembly GCF_000412655.1 of Myotis brandtii. Taxonomy (NCBI): domain Eukaryota; kingdom Metazoa; phylum Chordata; class Mammalia; order Chiroptera; family Vespertilionidae; genus Myotis; species Myotis brandtii. The sequence goes on along the minus strand of NW_005355009.1, from coordinate 192,973 downwards.
CCACTTCAGAGAGTTACTCATCTTTCCCTGGGCATCTCCATCTATATATGAAGTATCTATACTAATAAAAGGGTAATACGCAAATGGTCAGGACGCCCTCATGTGTAACGACCGATCAGCAGGTGCGAGTAGGCAGGGACTTGCAGCATTGGGAACTTGTGTCATGCTGTCACAATCCATCACCAGGAGGCCTGGGGCCCAGCGGAGGCCTCTGCACGGCTCTGCCAGGGGTCTGGAGGCCTCCGCATGGACCAGCCCAGAGGCAGGGCCTGGAGGAGGCCTCCACGCGGCGAGGCCTGGGGGTCCTGCGGCTCCATGCGGCGTGGAGGTGGGACCCCCGGCTCCGGCCTACCTCTTTGGGGCAATCAATCGAGGAGTCCCAGATAGGTGGGGCCTACCTCTTTGTTGCGATGGATCGTGGGGTTCCCGCACTATGACAGGGCACGGGTCAGGCTGGGGGACCCCCCATCCCGCTAGTGCATGAATTTTGTGCACCGGGCCACTAGTACCTATTAATAACTTCCTATCTTTCTCTCATGAATATGTCTTTTGTTACAGGTGTCTCAGCTAAGAGCTCAGGAGGATAAAGGGAAAATTATTGTTCTTTCTTACATGATTACAAGACCCACTGGACAAATTATGATGCTAACTCTCCTGGTCTCTTTACCTGGGTTCAAAGAATGAACACAAAACCCAAATCAGGCCAATCAGAGTATTTTTTTTCCCTTGGGATTTTAAAAATTTGAAGCTGGTAGAGAAGTACTCATTTCTCCTAGGCTGTAGGACTTACCTCAGATTGTCTGCCTGCAAGGAACACTGAAGTACCTGGGATTGCATGCCCAGGGGCTGCCCTTAACCAAGGACTGGCAAGATGAAAATACTTCAGCTCCCTTATAACCTGATCAGCATAACTGAGGAATCACCTAGACCTATTCTGTCCAATACAGTAGCCAGCATATGTGGCCACTGAGTACTTGAAATGTGAAATGTCTATATCGTGATGTGCAGAAAGTATAAAACACAGACTAGATTTCAAAGAATTAGTATGAAGAATGTAAAGCATCTCAATAATTTTTATGTTGATTAGATGTTGAAGTGATAATGCTTTTTATATAAGTGGGTTAAATAAAACATTAAAATTAATTTCAACTTATTTTTGAGTTTGGATACTTCAACATTAAAAATGACATATGTGACTTGCCTTGTCTCCAGGACTTATGGGATTGAGCCACAGTTACCCTCCAGAAGACTTTGCTCAATATCTATCCCTTCTTGGCCTCCCCTTCCCATTTTCTCTTTCCTATTCTCACGGACTTTTCCTGGGAATATATCACAAGTCACTTTCACACTCTCAGTCAGAAACTGCTTACAGGACAGGTAGGAAAGAAGTATGGTTTGGTTAAAGGACTCATTTAGTTACATGTAGGCCCTGACCCAGTTAGAGTGTCATCCTGCCAAGGTTTCAGGTTTGATCCCTAGTCAGGGCACATATAACAATCAACAAAAGAGTGCATAAATAAATGGAACAACAAGTTCTCTCTCTCTCTCTCTCTCTCTCTCTCTCTCTCTCTCTCTTCCTCCCTCCCCCTCACTCTCAAAGCAATAAAATAAAATAAAAACACGAATTATATATAACAACCACTAGCCACCCGCCTTGTGATCAGAAGCTGAAGATTATTTATTCTAAGACCACCCCCCCCCCACGTTTGAAGCAGAGGTCTCATTAATATTTACTCATCACTTCTATTTTAGGAGTAATGCTAAGGACTCAAATACTATTGTGTTCTGATGAGCTGCACTACAATGTGGTAACTTTGCTTTCTTATTGTAATATTTGTAGTAAATAAACTGATTGACACTTGTTCTCCTTTCTGAGCTGAACTTTAAAATATTTCCCTCTTTCTAGGCTGATGTCGCTCAGTTCTATCTCTTTCCCCATCCTCTCTCTGAAATCAATTTACAAAATTAAAAAATTTTTTTTTATTGAATTCAGAGAGGAAGGGAGAGGGAGAGAGAGATAGAAACATCAATGATGAGAGAGAATCACTGATCAGCTGCCCCCTACTGGTGATCGAGCCACAATGCAGACATGTGTCCTTGACTGGAATCGAACCTGGGACCCTTCAGTCTGCAGGCCAATGCTTTATCCACTGAGTCAAACCAGCTAGGGCCAATTTACAAAATATTAAAAAATATGTTTACCTCCAAATTTCAGGTTTTATCAAAAATTGTTTCCTAGCTAAAAAAATACACACATATCACTCTCTACTAAGGAAGTATTGGCTATAAGTTGTTTATAGAGTACTTTAGTGTCTTTTCTCTAAAATGGGGAGTACACTACCAACATCATTCTTGTGTTCACTCTTCATTTATTCATTCATTTATTTAATTACTAGAGGCCCGGTGCACGAATTTGTGCACCAGTGGGGTCCCTTGGCCTGGCCTGTGGGATTGGGCCAAAACTGGCTCTCCAACATCCCCTGAGGTGTGTGTTCACCTCCCCAAGTCTTTTTAAAAAAAAATACATTTTTATTCATTTCAGAGAGGAAGAAAGAGGGAGAGAAAGATAGAAACATGAATGATGAGAGGGAATCATCTATCGGCTGCCTCCTGCACACTCCCCACTGGGGATCGAACCTGCAACCCGGGCATGTACCCTTGACCAGAATCGAACCTGGGACCCTTTATTCCGCAGGTCGACGCTCTATCCATTAAGCCAGTGGTTCCCAAACTTATTTGGCCTACCGCCCCTTTCCAGAAAAAATATTACTCAGCGCCCCCTGGAAATTAATTTTTTTTTAAATTTTAATAGCAATTAAACAGAAAGATATATGTATTAATGTTTCTACCTTTTTCGTAAAATATAGTAAAGAAAGGTGTAAATTAGAAACATTGAAGTTTGAAATTATGAAACTATTTATTGAACTCAGAATAGAAAGGTAATACAAAAAAAGTTAAAACAAATGCACCTGTGGCCATCACCGCCCCCCTGGATCGCTGCAGGGCCCACCAGGGGGCGGTAGTGCCCACTTTGGGAATCACTGCCTTAGCATATCATTAATATATTATGCTTTGGTTGGTTGAACGGCCGACCAGATGACTGGACACTTAGCATATTAGGCTTTTATTTTATAGGACAGTGATTCCCAAAGTGGGCACTACCGCCCCCTGGTGGGCCCTGCAGCGATCCAGGGGGGCGGTGATAGCCACAGGTGCATTTGTTTTAACTTTTTTTGTATTACCTTTCTATTCTGAGTTCAATAAATAGTTTCATAATTTCAAACTTCAATGTTTCTAATTTGCACCTTTCTTTACTATATTTTACAAAAAAGGTAGAAACATTAATACATATATCTTTCTGTTTAATTGCTATTAAAATTTAAAAAAAAATACTTTCCAGGGGGCGCTGAGTAATATTTTTTCTGGAAAGGGGGCAGTAGGCCAAATAAGTTTGGGAACCACTGATATAGGATCATTTGCTGAGTAACCCACTCATACAACGCACCACTTGAGAAACTTTAAGGAATTTCTGCTTAGAGATGATTAAATCTAACAGACCAGAGGAGATATGGACACTAATAACTATAGTAAAGGTTATCTGTGAAGACTGTCATGTTTGGGGAATAAACAAAAGGTCTGGACACTCAGAGATGGATTGGGGAGATCATTTTCTGCCCAGGAGATCAGGTTAAGTTTCATAATGTTGCCACTGCAAAGTGCCTTAAGGAATGTAGAAGATTTCAACGGACAGAAATGGATGCAAAGGAATTAGAAATGGAGAAATGGCATAAACAAAGAAACACAGATAAGGTGAGATACATAGAGTGTTTTCCTAAATAATATTTATGCTTTAAAGTAAAACAGTCAAAGAACTGTAAACCCTTTTGTCTGAAGAGGTTGACTAGACCAATTTACTTGGGGCTGAGAATGATTATGAAGTGTGGGTGACCATCTGGAAAGAGAAGAGGCCATGGTAGATTTGACAGGCCAGGCCTCAAAATGAACTTACTAAACTGTAGGGAACCGGTGAAAGGAGTAGAACACAAGAACACCACGATTCAGTCAAATGAGACCTGATTATTCTATATTTAAATCTAGAGAAATTTCTCAAAAGCCAATGTAGTTCCGCAAGAATTTGCAGAGCAAATATCAGGTTCTGGGTTACGTGCCCTGGAGCTCATACATTTAAATATTTGCCCTTTTGACTTTCTACCCTGAATGTAGTTTGATAACTCATAATATTAATTAGAATTTAGAAATGGGTTTAAAAGAGCCACTAAACTTTAAAGAGGTATATAGAGGTTGGGGGGTAGGGGTGGAAGAGATTAAGAGGGAGAAAACAACACTTTTGGAATGAGAATCATGTGTCAGACTCTGTGCTATGAGCTTTACACATCTATATATATAAGCGCCTACGTGACCGTCGCACCCGAAACAACCAAACAGACTTCTTCAGGATGTTGGGGTCCAACCCCAGCAGGTCCAGGGGTTCCCAAAGGTGTGGACGAAGTCAGCGAAGAAGGAATAACACAGAGACAGCGTTCAGTTGATCAGCAGCCTAGCCACGTTCTCCAGCCAGGTTCGGTCTTTATTGTCCTGTTACATCTGTATTTATACCAGTTGATTTTAATCCTATCCATTCTATTCCAAAGGTTAGGGCGTTTGTTATCTCCATTCCAAAGTCACTATTGTTCTGTTAAGCTACAAGGAAGTAACTGAAGGAGATTATCCTAAGTGATTGTTCGTAGTTAAAGTGATTAATTACCCACCTGGCACTTAGTTAAGGGGGTTTATTCCCTTCCTTAGTCCTGTTAATCCCTAACTCCAGGGAAAAAGCCCCACCTGGAGAAACAACCTTTCTCGGCGAGGTGACCTTGGTTAAAACACATAGCGTTAAGAAGGGGAGCAAACATATTAAGAACAGTATGCCATATACGCCAGGTCCCTTGAAACATATGATGTGCAGATGTTTCTTCCCTGCAGCGACTGTGTCAAGCAGCAAGGATGGACTGGCTTCTGGCAATTATCTATAATATAGATTCTATATTATAGTCATTTTGGGGGCTTTTAAGGATTTTTTTAAAATTTATGCAATGAATACATTTTTATCATAATAAGAGAAAAGGACTACTTTTTATTACAATGAATTTTCTTTAGATAGAAATGGTTTCTAATAGTCACTATGGAATCTACAGCAAGGTACCTGTTACAGTAGAATGGAGGTCAGGTTTGAGAGAGGAGGGCTTGTTTGGGTAGTAGTAACAGTAACAGGTGAAACTTGCATGCCTGTGTGGACCATCACAGAGAGAAGCACTGGACAGGCCTGACTATGACAGGAGAGAAGACAGAAGGGAGGCCAGGATGCATAGTCATGAGAGAAGAATGAGTCCATTCTCTAGTGAGGCAAAAGCAGGACATACCAGTGTATCTTGGTCAATAAATAGTTGTGGAATGGATTGATGGATGGTTATCAAGTTTTTGCAGTTACGATCAGATTGTCTGGACTGCAGAGAATAAATTAAGAAGAAAATCCTTCACTTATCATTTTGGAGAGGAGAGGACTCTGAATTATGGAGAAATTGTATGGGAAAATATTCATAATACAATTAAAGGGTGTGTAGCAGCATAAATGGTATGATTCATTTATTCATTCAGTAAATATTTATTGAGTGCCTATATCACAGATCAAGATTTATCTTGTTGTGAATCTGGGTAACTTTGCCATCTGACCCAAAGGTGTATGATGTTCTCGTTCACAATGTGTGCGGAAGTTTAAGAAGATCATTTAAAAGATCTTTGGAGCTTACCCAACTGGATGAGAGGCTAATGAGTTAAGGTCAGTAAGACATCGCTATCTGTAGCTAAGCAGTGCGATGCAGCACATACAGGTGCAGGCCATGGCATCAGATTACCTGGGTTTGAAATCCAGCCCTATAACAGTAGGCAGGTTTCTTCATCTCTCCCAACTTCCATACTCTCAACTGTGAAATGAGAATAGCATTTGCCTGAGAGACTTCCTCTCTCCAATTAGGAATTGGTGAAATAACATAGAGAATGCATAGCATACTGCCTAGCAATAGCAAACACCAACACCCAATAAGTGTAAGCTATTATTATTATTTCCCCTTGTGTAGGCCTATAAAGGAGCAAGTTAAAATGGAGCAAACTAGAACCAGGCCGGAGAAAAAGGCAATCAAAGGTGCCAGTACAACCACTTGTCTGGCATCTCCTGCTCAAGACAGATTTCAATGGCTAACCTCTCCTACAGAGATACTGCAAATGGATATTACTGTTTTGTGTATTTAGGTTTGGCCTTATTAAGGGGCATAGTTCTGGAACCATATGTCTACTATAAATAGTCCTCGTAGGGATGACCTACACATAGAGAAGGGGATAATCATCAACATCCTGGGGAAACTCAAGGGGTCTGTGGTCAGGAGAGCTTCCTTGAGAAACATCCACTCTTACTCACCATAGTGCTGTTTCTGGCAGAGGGCAAGGCAGCTGTGGACCATGTCAGAGAGCTCCCTTGCCTTGAAGTCCTCTCAGGGTACAATGAGATTCTTTCCACTCATTTAATTTGTGCTTATTGAATAACTTCAGTGCCAGGCAAGATGCTATGGGCTAAGGATACAACGTTAAAAGAGAACAATGATCCCATCTTCCCTTGTCTCATGGACTTACAATCAAGAGAGAGAGAAAGACATTAGTCATATGGTTACCTAAATAAATGTAAAAATATAACCATGATAAGTGCTATTAAGGAAAGGTATTGTTGCTCTGAAAGCATGTAATAGAATGACTTGATCTAGTAAATGAGATCATGAAGGCTTCCTGGAGGAAATGATGTCAGTTTATGTGGGAGGGATTAGTGCCTAAATAAAACCTACAATGAACAAATTGTGCAAAGGTCCTATGGTGAAAGGATGTATAACACTCCTGAGGGAAAGCAAAGCAAACTCTTTTAGTTCATAAGCCATTGAAGATAAACATTATCATTTAAATTCATGAGTGAAGGTTCTTTCTCATTTCAGAGTGATTGAAATAGTTAAGATACGCTAATAAGAGCTAACATTTGCTGCATACCTACTAAGTAATCCCTAAGCACTTTACATTGATCCTCACAATAATCCTAAGTGGAAATATTAGTATAATTCTCATTTTACAGATGAAGAAACTGAGGCACAGAGAAGTAACTTACCCAAGGTTACACAGTTAGTAAGTGGTAGAGTGGAAGTAAGATTCATTTGGAGAAGTAGAACAGGACCAGAAGATGAAGCAATTTATAAGCCACATTAAAATTTTTTTTATTTTTATGATAAGAATAAAAGGAAATCATTGAGTGCAAATGAAGGAGAAAAGCTGTGTGTGTGTGTGTGTGTGTGTGTGTGTGTGTGTGTGTGTGTGTAACAGGAACATAGTTACATTTCAAAACAATCACTTGGGTATGAGAACTAGTTGGAAAAATAGAAAGAGTAGATATTGAGAAACCAGTAAGGAGGTGACTACTGTTGCCTGGGCAAGAGCAAGAGGTCATGGTAGCAAGAGGTCATGGTCAAAGTATATCTCAAACACATCCACTCTGTCCTCTGGGTCCAACACCCTCTTGCCCTATGGTGAAAGGATGTATAACACTCCTGAGGGAAAGCACCCAGAGTGTTGGGCCCAGAGGACAGAGTGGATGTGTTTGAGATATACTTTGGGGAGAAAGTGGATGAAGAGTGATGAAGGGATGAGGATAATGATGTGTCAAGGGTGATCCCTTGGTGTCTGGCGATAGAGAACACAGAAAGAGAAGCAAACCTGAGTGGGGGAATGAAGGCTGTGAATTTGAGGTATTTTGAGATATCTCCAATTGGCAATGTCAAGAAGATAATTGTATTTATGGGTCTGGAGCTCAGATAGGTCTATGCTGAGATTTATTTTGGGAGTCATCTGTAATAAGTGGTAATTGGAGACATGGAAATGGATGAGATTTAGTAAGGAAAGGAAAGAGTGAGAAGAGAAGATTGCCCAATACACAGTGAGGAAGCCAAATTTTCCTTGGCCTTGACTCAGCTCTTTATGTCTTTTTTTTCACTCACTAATCCAAACCCTCTCTTCTGTAAGAGCAAAACAAGTCCAACTGGTAATCAGAAGGAGAACCATATCAAGAAAATGACATAATGAATTAACACTTGAGATATCTTCAGTTGCTTCTTTTTAACCATTTCAAGCATTCTTTCTAAAAGGAAATAATTAATCTAGCAATGCTAGTATGCCTTGATCCCTTTAGTATGTCCTTAATACTAAACAAGCATTTTCCCTATAAAATGAAAACTTAGATTAAGCATGCCCAGAAAGTAACTTGCCAAATAATGCTCCACTAAAGGCTTGGAAGAATTACTTCAGTTTCTACAGGAGGGTGTCTTACAGATATGGAATAACTAGAGCACTCAGAGAAGTTGGCTTTTTTTTTTTTTCAACTTGTGATTACCAGAGTTACTACTTTATCCATAGCCTGTTAGGCACTGAACACTCACCAAGGAAAAATACACATTTATCTCTCATGCCATCTATTCATGCTATTATTCAAATAGCTCTGGCACAGATACTTATCTAACGTAAAAATTTTTATGAGTTAAAAATCTGAGCTTTAAAGGAAAGCAATGCAAACTCTTTTAGTTCATAAGCCGTTGAAGATGAATGTTATCCTGGTTTAGTGAAGGTTCTCTTTCATTCTGACAGAGAATTATGAATTAACTGAGCGATGCCGTGGTGAATATTAGAGGTGAGCAGAGTGAGCTATGCCAGTGTGCTCTGGACCCTTCAACTATCAGTATCAATAAGGCAAGTAGTTATAGCTCCAGTTTTGTGACAATCTGGTTACATTTAGTAGGAGCATGTAGAGTAAGTCAGACACATCCTAGCAGAAAACAGTAAACAGATGGCTTGCTCAAATTAAGATAGTCCAAATAACAGCATCGAACAGACTGTCAAACTACAGCGGGAAGGCTGGGGAGGGTTAGGGGCGGGAAGCGGGGGGAAGAGATCAACCGAAGGACTTGTATGCATGCATATAAGCATAACCAATGGACATAAGACACTAGGGGGTAGGGGAGCCCGGGGGAATGTCAAGGGGAGAAAAAAAAAGTAGACCTATGTAATACTCTTTGTAATACTTTAAGCAATAAAAAAAAATAATTAAAAAAAATAAAATGCTCAAAATAAAGAATATATGTCAAGTATAAACAACAACAAAAAAAGATAGTCCAAATAAGTTGTTAAAGGGACAAGAACACCTCAATACCCTGGGGCTATCACTCTTACGTCTGAAGGGACTTGTGAGAGATCACTTAACCAACCCAGAAAGAGGAACTCAAAAAAGTTTTATAAAGAAGATCACGTTTAATGAAGGGACACAGCCAGCTTTAAATCATCCTGCAGGGAGACCACCAGCAGAGTAAATACCCTCCCTTCACATGCCTTCCTTGCTGGGAGCCCCATCAGCCACGAGCTGATTTAGTACTTTCAGGCCAGCCTCCAGCCTCAGAAAGCAGGGTGGAGAAGGGTGGGGAGGAACTGGAGAGAGAAACAGAACACAGTGAGCACAAAGAGGAAGAATGGTAAATAACTAACTAAAATAAGTGGATAAAAGTTACTGGAATGGGGGTGGGGTGGTTGCAATAGTTTCATATAAGGAAGCCAGAGAGGCTGGCTCAAAAACTTGTACAATAGTTTTATGTGTCCATGCTGAATATGGCAATAGAAATTCTAAAACCAGTGGAGTGATCATACTAAAGTTGGGTGACTATTATTACCAGTCCAAAGTCTGTGTGCCCACTGTTTAGAAAAGCCCAAACTCAAAACATCAGAGTTTGGAGGAAGAAAGTTTTATTGATTGAGAAAGATCAACCATTCCAACCAAAAGATGGGAGCCCTAGTCGTTCCTCGGGTCCATCTTAAGAAAGTATAGAATTCAGGCTTCTTTTATGTCAAGGGAAGGGAACATGGGATGGCCTATTTTTGTAAAAACTCAAGGCCTCAAGCAGAACTCTTCTAATGATTAGCATGTCTACACAGGAGCTATAGCCTGAAAGTCCTGGCAATGATGTAGACTTGATGGAATCAGAGAGACAGAGCACTTCACTCTGTTATACCATCTCTAGGAAATTCTATAGAAATTAGGCAGAACTGTTACTTCCAAGGTACTTATCAGACTTTTGTACTTTGATCCTTTATTTGTTGAATAGAAAGTCAATGTCTCGGCCAGGGTATTATAGAAGTTCAGAATGAGCCACCCCAAGGTGCGCTTCAGTGGCATGTGGACAATTGTGAGGTAAAGGCCACCAAGACCCTGCCCCTAAACTTATCTAGAAGAATTTAATTAGGAGCCTGGCCCACGATAAGAGTGATCACCAGAAATACTTTGCACCTATCTTCTATACATCAGGGAAGTAAGCAACTTGCCTTACAAGCTCAATTTCCTTTTCCCTTTAGAAACTGCTCCCTCCCAGTATTACATTTTATAATTTAGATGGAGTTAAATCTACTGGCTCTAGAAGTGGGAATGTTATCCAGACCAGCCTTGGAAGAGTAACAACTCTGGACACAATTATTTGTTCAGAGGTGTGCATACAAGCCAAGCTGAGACGGGGTTGGGAGAGGGCAGGGGAGGGTGCTAGCACTATGGTGAGCTCTTACTGGTGGTGTTGCTAAACTAAAATCTTATAACTTAAAGTCACTTCATAGTTACCTGCGAATGAAAAGAGAAAAGTACAGGCTAGAGATGGGTGGGAAAGACAATGTCCTGAGGCCATCATTTGAGTGCCCGGATCACACCTTACAACAGGAATCCTGACATGTATCTTTTATGTTGCCCTCTACCACTTGATACTGTGAGTGAATAACTTTGAGTCTTGGGCTTTCTCTAGCTCTCCATGCTAATGTTAAATATGCAAATATGATTTCACAATTATGGCCCACTTCTAAAGCCAGTAGATTTAACTCCATCTAAATTATAAAATGTAATACTGGGAGGGATAGTTTCTAGAGGGAAACAGGAAATTGAGGTGCTTCTAGCAGAAGTAGGACTAAACATTGGCCATACAAGTACTGAACAAGTACTCTCCCTGCAATTACCTTCTGAAGCTCAAGGTGCTTTACCTCATCCCTAGCTCGAAATGTCCTATGTCCCACTTCTGTCTTTGAACCTCTGTTGCATGTGGGAGTCTCTGACTCTGTCACGTATGTGGAGTTCCCATACATATGTACGTATTAAATCAGGTCATTTTCTCTTGTTAATCTGTTCATGTCTATTTTATTATTAGACCAGCCAAAAGTACCTTGAGGGTAGAGGAAAGTTTGTTCCTGCCCCATAGTACTAAAAGAAAGACTGTTTATTTTTAGTAAAATGGATATTTGAAAACCCATTTACTAAATTGATAAATTTGTGAATACACAAAGGTATTCACAGAAAAGAGCAAAATCTTGGAACAAGCTTCATTTCTAACAATTGAAGAATAATTAAGAAAATTATAGTATGTTTTTCATACTATATATGAAAATTTATGAAATATTATGCAGGATCAAATAATTATAAATACAAGGAATCATAAAACAGCATGTAAAATGCATATTTATAATGTTAGGTAAAAAAAGCAGGATCTGAAATTTTATATATATTGCTCTGCTTACAATTGAAGAAATATATATATATATACACACATATATATATATGTGTGTATATATATGTACATTTATTTGAAAAAAGACTTGAATGAAGTTATTGGAAATTAAAATATTTTATTAAGGTGGCAAAACATGGTTGATTATTTTCTTCTCTTAATTTTTCAAGTTTTCTGTAATGTTTGATCACATTTTATTTAAGTATTTTAACAAGTCAAATACTTAAATATGTTTTATTTATTTTAATTATAATTTAAATGTATTATTCTAAAATGAAATAAAAGTTGTACCTTATGAAGGACTACATGTTGATCTGAATGAAAATTACCTGGGTGTACATATGCATATTAAAAATTGATTGAACTGCATATTCATGATTAACAACTTGTGCATATGTGACCATTATGGTCGACCAGTCGCTATGACGATGCACTGACCACCAGGGGGCAGACGCTCAACACAGGAGCTGCCGAGCTGTGATGACTTGGCACCAGAGGTTGTTGGATGATGCATCTCGGAACCAGAGAGGAGGGAGCCTGATTCCTCACGGGGCCACCTGATTCCACCTTCAGCCATGGGTTATGTTGTTGCTGGGGCACTGTCAGCCTTGAATCTGGTTTACTGCACACATTTGTGTTCCATACCCTGTATGACAGCAGAGTTCCCTCTTGCACTCTGAGACCCCTCAGGGGATGTTGGAGAGCCAGTTTCTGTCTGATCCTGCAGGCCAGGCCAAGGGACCCCACCTACCGGAGGGACCCTGCTAACTCTGAAGACACCCTTTGAGCCATGGGGTGATGCCCCAGGTGCTACCAGTGCCTGGGGAGGGACTGCAGGAGGTTGGCTCCAGGTTGTGTCTGGCCCTTCCTGTCCAGTCCCGCCCTGGCAGCCACCACCCGGGACTGCCTGCATTAGTCCCTGCACCGGAGCCAGCGCTGCAAGCCAGAAGACCCCAGTGTGAGTTTTCTTCCCCTCCTCCCTTCACTCCAAAGACACCCTTTGAGCCACAGCGCTGCCCCAGGAATTCTAATTCATTTCCATTCAATGTGCATGAATTTGTGCACTGGGCCACTAGTTATAATTATAAAACAAAAGAAATGCAGTAATCAAAAAGAAATAAAAAGAAGAAAGCTGGGAAGAGAATACATTTAAAATGCTCGTGATACTTGCATTTAATAGTAAGATAAACTTTTTAGCTTCTGTATTTTATATTCTCTATGGCAAACATGTATTTTTCATAATTAGGAAAATTTAAAAAATAAAATGACAACCTTTTCATACATGTATTTGTCAAATTTTTCGTACATATATTATGACACATGTTCCAATGTGGGTCTTTACTCATGAGCAAATGGCAAATTTCAGAATCTGAATTATAAACTACCTTCAGAAAAAAACCTATATGAAAAAAAATAGGCCTCGCAACCTCGGCCATTGATGCATACTTGGTTTAATTTCTTTTTCAAAGTTATTTAGAAAAAATATTTAGTTATGTACAGGGTTGCTTTGCAAAAACTAGAAGTAATGACCAGAAAGATGCTGTTCAACTATTATGTCTGAAATCAAACACTTGGTAAGTATTTTCAAAACAAGAACTTCAAAATCTGACTTTCTTTCCCTGTGGTTCCTTTTCTTATCTCCACTTGAGTATCCTTGAGATACCACAAACAAAACAGGCCCCAAATCCAATCCAATATCTTAGCTGCTCCACATTCTCAGATTTCTTCTCTTCCCACCTTCCTCTGAAATTAAAACCAGGATTTGATTCTTTCCAGAAAAAAACCCCCAGTCAGATCTGGAAAGGATTTTACTTCCTCCAGGAGGGTTTCAAGGCCAGGAGGGTCACATTCTCAAAACGAAGTGAAACATCAACTGCCAGGCCGAAGGAGGAAGCTCTCAAGATCAGTGTACATTAGATTCCACAGATAAGTGAGGTCACGTGATATTTGCCTTTCTCTGAGGGCTTATTTCACTTAGTGTAATATTCTACTGACCAACAAAATAGGTCCAGAGGCACGGAGGCAAGGAACAGACTGACAAATCTCAGAAGGGCAGGGAGGGGGATTGGAAGAGATTAATTAAAGAATTTATATACTTATATGCATAGCCCATGGACACAGACAATAGTGTGGTGAAGACGTGGAGTGGGGTAGGGGCTGGGTAGAGGGGGGCAAAGGGTGGCAGAAATGGGGACATCTGTAATACTGTCAACAATTAAAAAGAAAAATATTGCCTGGCTGGCATGGCTCAGTGGTTGAGCATTGACCTATGAGCCAGGAGATCACAGTTTGATTCTGGTCAGGGCATATGCTCAGGTTTCTATATATTAAATAAGTAAATAAATAAAAAGGGGAGGGGAAAAAAAAAAAGAAGAACAGTGTAGCAGCAATAGCCCCCTACAGCAGAGGAGAAAGAGATTAGTAGCCACAGTGAGTGTAAACTTTGGGAAGAGAGAGAGAGCTGTTTAAAGGGGATTTATAGCAGTGATGGCGAATCTATGACATGCATGTCAGAGGTGGCACGCGAACTCATTTTTTGGTTGATTTTTCTTTGTTGAATGGTATTTAAATATCTACACTAATAAAAGAGAAACATGGTAATTAGCATACGACCGCTACCCTTCCCATTGGCTAATCAGCATAT
>NW_005355009.1:166906-177320 GCF_000412655.1 Myotis brandtii | reverse complement strand
TGTCAAAAATATAAAACTTTGTTTTACTATGGTTGCAAATATCAAAACATTTCTATATGTGACACAGCACCAGAGTTAAGTTAGGGTTTTTCAAAATGCTGACACGCCAAGCTCAAAAGGTTCGCCATCACTGATTTATAGGAAAGTTTGCCTGGTAATGTGCTGCACCCTCCAACCCCATCCCCAGCACAGCACTCCACCCTTATTCCTAAACACTCTAACAAAGCAGTACTAGTATGCAGACAGACTGCCAATTTGAGATCTGACTCCTCCATTTACTGACTAGATGGCTTTAGGCAAGTCAGTGTACCTCTATGTTCATTGATTTTTCTCATCTGTAAAAATGCTGAAATGGTCATGCATACTTTACAGGAGTTGTGAAGATTAATTAAATTAATTCTGCTCCATAATTGAAACAACGCCTATGTTCTCAGAGCTACATAGCTATCTATGTGTGAGTTAGCTATTATTTTTCTGGGCCTTCATAATCCAATTGATGCTGTTTGAATGTTACTTGAGCAGATTGTGGCTCAAAAATAATCTTGTAGAATTTGAGATACTTCTTTGATTGTCATCACTATTTGCCCTGTCACCCAATCACTCCTTTCTCCCAGCGTTAAGCAATCACTAAGTTCTGTTGCTTCATGCTCCTCAGTATTTCTCAAATCCATTCATTTCTCTCAATGCTTTATTTGATTCATTGACTTTCTTGCTTAGATGGCTGGAATAGCCACCAACCGGTTCTTCCTTGTCCTTAGGATCTTTTAGCCCTGATATTCTTCCAAATGGTGCCAGATTCTCTAAAATCTTCAGCCTAAACAGCCACTCTATTTCCAGTTCACCTACATCATCATAGCTAGTCCATACCTTGCACTGGCATGACTCCAAGCCTTTCCATGTGTTCTCTCCTTTCTCTGGATTGATCTGCCTGTTATTCTTTAACTAATGAGTGGCTATTTAGCTTTAAAGACACTAATAAAAAATTTCCTCTTCAGTAAAATCTTTCTCAGCAACCCCAGGCAAAGCTAGTCATTTCCTCCTCTCTGTTTCCATTTGAATTGGTATATAGCTCCACCTTTGTACTTAACATGTTGTGCTGGAATTATATGTTTAAGGATCTGACTTTCTCAATCAACTGTAATCTACTCAATGACAGATCCTTAAACATATAATTCTTTGTTAACCCACATGTCTGGCACATCAAAGATGTATAATAGCAGTGTGATGAGTGAATAAAGTAATAAATGAATGGATTAATGTAACACCTCAGGTGACATCTACATTGGTAGGAAAGTAAGTGCAGTAAAGGAGAGGCAAATAGTATACAGAGTCCACCACGGTAGCTGTGTGACTTTGGGCAAATTTCTCACTCACTCTGTGCCTTAGTTTCCTCACCTACAAAATGGTGAAAATAATACCTTTATAGTTGTGTTAAGATTAGTTAATAAATGTAAGTTGCTTAGAAGAGTGGATGGTATATAGAAAGTACTCTTGATGTATTAGTTATTGTTGTTACTGTTCATGGAGAGAGAATTACTGTAAACTCCATGAGAGATAGGGACTGTGTTTTTTAAAATACATTTTTTATTGATTTCAGAGAGGAAGGGAGAGGGAGCTAGAGATAGAAACACCAATGATGAGAGAGAATCATTGATTGGCTGCCTTCTGCACGTCCCCATCTGGGGATTGAGCCCACAACCCCTGCATGTGCCCTGACCAGGAATTGAACCTTGACCACCTGGCTCATAAGTTGATGCTCAACTACTGAGCCATGTGGGCTGAGCTACTTGCTGCTTTTTAATCACTTTCATCCAGTTCAAAATAATTTTTATGTCAAAAGGCATATTTTTGGGGTGACATATTTTGGTTTCCTTCAATTTACTATCCAAAAAGGCCTTGGGAGGGAGTAAAATGATTAGGAAATATTATTTTATCTAAGTCCACTAGTTTTAACTTCAAACTATAAAAAGAAAACAAAGAGGGAAAGTATGTAACCAGACTGTAAGTTCCATGAGGATATTGTCAAAGTATAATTTTCAAAAAGTTAAAAGTATGATTCTCTTATAAATATATAATGATTCTCATCGATGTTTCTCTCTCTCACTTTCCCTTCCTCTCTATTTAAAAAAGATCTTTTAAAAAAAATTGAGTCCAGTATTTAAATATGGAAATCATATCTTGCAAATATAATCTAACTACAATCCTAGATTCAATTCTATAAACATGTATTTTAAATTATTCAATCATACTGCTAAATCAACTTTAAATATATATTTTAAATAGACTATTTTTGTAGAGCAGAGTTTGGTGTACCTACCACAAAACTGAGTGGAAGGCACAGAGATTTCTCATATACCCCCTTAGCTCAAAGTTTCTCTTGAACTTGAAGCTAAAATTGCCTTTAGCTCAGAGTAATCTGCATACCACTGAGATACCTCTGGGGTGGCTTGTTCTGAACCCTCACGTGAACAATAGTGATTATCTATTAATCTATCTATATTGACATGAAAAGCTACTCTCTCTCCATGTATATAATATTATTTGAATGAGTAAACAGACACTTATTGAACAAATAAGGAGAGAGAGTTTCAATAGAGGACAAAGAAGAGACATTGTGTGAGCTGGCAATAATGTCAGAGACAAGCAAGCCCAGAACAAGGTAGTGTTCCAGGCAAAGGCATGAACTAATAAAAATGTCTAACATTTATGAGGTTATCTGAAGCTAAGAACCACTCAAGATAGTTTGCACATGTTAGTTTATTTAACCCTCCCTTAAAGCATGATTTCAAAATACTACTGTCTCCATCTATATGTGAGGGAATTGGGCATAGGAAGGTTGGGAAACTGGCCCAAGGTCACAGTTTATAAATGGTTGGGTATCTCTAGAGTCATGTTCTCCATCCACAACTATACAGTATTACACAGCCTCTCAGAAGAGGCAAGTATGAGGCCACTGAATTCACACTTTACCTACTTCACAATATTGCCTAGAGTCAATCCTACCTACAGCCTTGGTGTCTTCCTTATAGGAAGTGCCAAAGAAATTTGGCAAAGCTTGGCTACAAGTTCATGTCCATGATAGAATCTCGAGCTTTATTGCCTGTTTTTAGGAGTTATGATTGCATATTGTGTGAAGAGGTAGACTTAGAGCTTGCCTGCAATGCTAGAAATTTGGCTTATAATCACAGATTCTGTGGTCTTGGGCAAGTCTCTTCACCTCTCAGAGTTTGCATTTAATTTTCTGAAAAATGTAGGGGAAGAGGAGGAAATGAATTCAACTGTGGGAGAGGAACAAACTTACCTCTACCCTCAAGGTTCTTCTGGCTGGTCTAATAACCAAATAGACATAAGACAGATTAACACAAGAAAATAACCACATTTAATACATACATATGTATGGGAACCCCACATACATGAGAGAGTCAGAGATCCCTCCACATGCATGAGAGATTCAGAGATAGAAAGGAACATGATTATATAAGACATTCTGAGCTACAGATGAGATGGTAGTTTCTAAGGATAATTGCAGAATGTTAAGAAAAACAGACATTTAGCAAATCAAAGTTTGTCCTGCCCTATAGATAGGTCAAATAAAGTTTTCTGATAATTTCTTTTTAATTCAAGTTCTTCTAGGTCAGTGGTCGGCAAACTCATTAGTCAACAGAGCCAAATATCAACAGTACAATGATTGAAATTTCTTTTGAGAGCCTTTTTTAAAAAACTTAAACTATATAGGTAGGTACATTGTTATTAACTTAATTAGGGTACTCCTAAGGCTTAGGAAGAGCCACACTAAAGGGGCCAAAGAGCCGCATGTGGCCCAACGAGCCACAGTTTGCCAACCATTACGTTTTTTATAGACTAGCGGTAGAATGCGGGTAACGTATAAATACGTAAACTAAAGTTATCGTAATTTTACTGAACGTTGCCATTTGCGCAAAAAATTAGCAAAAATGGCCCGCGCCACCTGTTAGCGTGCGATAAAAACTACCTGCAAACAATAATTAGGGTACTCCTAAGGCTTAGGAAGAGCCACACTCAAGGGGCCAAAGAGCCGCATGTGGCTCGCGAGCCGCAGTTTGCCGACCACGGTTCTAGGTAGTTAAAGGGAGAGTCAGAAGTTTCTCTTGAGCTTGAAGCTAAAATTGCCGTTAGCTCCAAGTAATTTGCATACCACTGAGATACCTCTGGGATGGCTTGTTCTGAACCTCCACAAAAGGTACCTCTTAGCTCTAAAATTCTTTGATCATATTAACTTCTGAACAGACAAAAAGACTCCTGGGCCTTTCCTCTCCTAAGTTGTAAGTTCAATCAGTGAGTTAAGAAGGAAGACATCCAAGGTTCCCTGTTGGCAAACCCTGCTCTACTATGATTCTTATCTACAGTAAACATGCAGTACTGTATATTTTGCCATCCCACGGGCCCCATTGGGAAATCAAGCCTCCTTCTGAAATAAACTTTCTACATCAGCCACTTAAAAACAGACAGAAAGTAAATTCACCTAATTTCAATGTAGCCAGCTAACACTGCAGAATGGGCAACTTCTATTTTGTTTTCCCAAACCTCATCGAAGCTCTTTCTAGTAGGCTAGTCTTAGGCAAATTTACCTCTCAGGTTTAATCTATAGTCTACTCTTACTGCTCACTTTCTCTCATTTTGATCCTTCAGAGTGATGTGTTCTTTCCTTGCATTTCCTCTAAACACAGCAGGCCCCCAATGGATGATACTATCTAATCCAGCGGTTCTCAACCTGTGGATCACGACCCCTTTGGGGGTCGAACGACCCTTTCACAGGGGTCGCCTAAGACCATCAGAAAACACATATATAATTACATATTGTTTTTGTGATTAATCACTATGCTTTAATTATGTTCAATTTGTAACAATGAAATTGGGGGTCACCACAACATGAGGAACTGTATTAAAGGGTTTCGGCATTAGGAAGGTTGAGAACTACTGATCCAATCTCTACCCAGTAACACATGAAATAACCTTTGATTTCTTTCCATTTACTTTAGCTGCAATCTATGTTCTTTCCTGGTGCATGAAGTAGTCAGAAATTTATTTCACTTGTGGAACACATCAAAACAGAGAACCAATTTTTGTTCCAGTAATTTAAAGTCTTCAAAACAGGCACGAGTAGGAACATCTTAATATTGATAAACTATGAACAGAGAGGTAGTGTGGTTAAGGAGATATGCTTTGAAGACCAGTCCTGGGTTTAAATCCCTTCTATTACACCAGTGGGTCCCAAACTTATTTGGCCTACTGCCCCCTTTCCAGAAAAAATATTACTCGGCGCCCCCTGGAAATTAATTTTTTTAAAATTTTAATAGCAATTAAACAGAAAGATATATGTATTAATGTTTCTACCTTTTTCGTAAAATATAGTAAAGAAAGATGTAAATTAGAAACATTGAAGTTTGAAATTATGAAACTATTTATTGAACTCAGAATAGAAAGGTAATACAAAAAAAGTTAAAACAAATGCACCTGTGGCCATCACCGCCCCCCTGGATCGCTGCAGCGCCCACCAGGGGGCAGTAGCGCCCACTTTGGGAATCACTGTATTACACTAATAACTCTGTGGGCTGGGGCAAGCCATGAACCTCTCTGTGCCTCAAAATTTTATCATCTGTAAAAGAGGGATAATACTGCTTACATTAAAGAGCCATTGTATGGACATATGTAAGGTTTCTGTAAAAGTTGACATCTAGCCCTAGCTGGCTTGGCTCAGTGGGTAGAATGTCGGCCCAAGGAATGAAGGGTCCTGGATTCAATTTCAGTCAAGGGCACGTACCTTGGTTGCAGGTTCCCCGGCCCTAGTCGGGGTGTGTGCAGGAGGTAACCAATCGATGTGTCTCTCCCACATCGATGTTTCTCTCTGTCTCTCCCTCTCCCTTCCACTCTCTCTAAAAATCAATAGAAAAAATATCCTCAGGTGAGCATTAACCAAAAACAAAACAAAACAAAAAATACACACCAAGTTGACATCTAACAGATGTGAATGGTAGGCAAACTAAGAGATTTATGGGGGCAGATACTTTACATGTAAAGTATTGATGAGTTCAGTTTTCCCTTTTTTTTTTTCTTGAGAGGTAAGTAGTACAGTAGTTAAGAAGATATATTCTGGAGCCATTTGCAAGGATTCAAGTCCCAGAGTCATCAAACAAGTTACTTAATCTCTCTGTGCCTCATCTGTAAAATGGGGATGATAATAATAACCCTATCTCATAGGGTTGTTAAGATGAACTGAGTTAGCCCTGGCCGTGTAACTCAGTTGGTTAGAGCATCCTCCTGATATGCCAACATTGCAGGTTCCATCTCTGGTCAGGGCACATACAAGAGTCAACCAATAATGCATCAATAAGAGGAACAACAGATCTCTCTCTCTCTCTCAAATCAATTAAATCAATTAAAATTTTTTTTTACAAAGATTAACTCAGTTAATATATGTAAAGCATTTATAATGGTATCCGGTCACCAGAATAAGCATTTGTACAGGTTAGGGTGATGGTTAATTTTATGTTAATTTGTCTAGACCAAGCTACCCAGATATTTGGTCAAATATCAGTCCAGATGTCTCTGTGAAGGTATTTTTAGATAAGATCAACATTTAAATCAGTACACTTTGAGTAAAGCACATCACCTCCATAATGTGGGTGGGCTTCATTCAATCAGTTAAAAGCCTTCAGAGAAAAAGACTGACATCCCCCAAGAAAGAAGGAATTCTGCCCCCAGGCTGCCTTGGGACCTGAGCTACAACATCATCTCTTCCCTGACCTCCAGCCTGCTACTGTGCTGCAGGGCCTCTGTGCTTGTCCTTCCCTCTGCCAGAATGCTTTTCCTCCTAAAACAAGCATGGTCTGTTCCACGTTCCCTGCTGTTAGATTTGGATTTGCCAGCTTCCACAACTTGTGAGCCAGTCCCTTACATACTTATCTCTCCTCTCTGTCTCCCCACATGCACACACCCTCTCTGGAGAACCCTAATACGGTTAACCATGATTATTTTTATTTGTAGCACGAAGTGATGTTCTATCCTGCTTCTTTAATAAGATCACAGTCAATCGATTTCATTTTAGTCCTCCCAATTCTGAAGATTTAAGACAACTGAGAGGAGAAACATTAAAGTTTGTTTTGAAAAGAGGCAAGGAAGCAAGAAGCTCAGGGCAGGTTTAGGAAATGAGGAGGGTGGCTGGAATGAGGATATGTTTAGGGAAGTAGTGGTATAAGGTTGGTAAAGGACAGGAGCAGCCCGTGGAAAGTTTGACGGTCAACCTTAGAAGTTTAGGATTTTTTTTTTTGCACTGCTGGAAATGGGGAGCTGCAAAGCTTTGTGAAACAATGCTGCAATATGAAAAAAGTATCATTGGATAATCGAATTAGTTAGAAGGAGGGAGAAACCAGGGAAAGAGAGAACAGGTAGAAAACATCATGCAGCCTTGCAGTGTGCAGTTGTACACAGTTCATTACCAAAGAGCCCCACGCATCTGTTTCCTTATTGTTTTCACTGGCTCACATTTCAGGTCACATGGCGGTCCCTCATGTGGGTAGGCTGACATTCCCCTCTCCGTCCCCTTTCCTTTTGACTTTGTTGTAGCTCTGCCCTCCTCCCAGGTTCCAGCTTCTGGTCTCTTCCCAATGATATATACAAAGGTGGGGTGGGGATAGGGAACACCACTGTTGTTGCCCTTTGTGACCTGGGGAAATCTTGTGACCTGGAGGTCAGGGGAGAGATGATGTTGTAGCTCAGGTCCCAAGGTAGCCTGGGGGCAGAATTCCTTCTTTCTTGGGGGTTCAGTCATGGAGGAGGACTGTGAATTCTGTGTTCTTTATATTAAAGTATCTGCAACAAAACCTACCTCTCATTTTGCATAACCATTATGTGCTATTAGTTTACTTAAATTTTAAAAACCTTTCCTGGAGTAATTTTGTATGTAAAATCCAGATCACCCAAAGCCAAAGTAATTTTTAACAGGTAAATGCTAACCCTGTTTTTAAAGTCTATATTTAACACTGCCCAGGGCTGGAGGGAGGAACCCAGTTGGGTACTTTCCCAGAATATGTTAATGAACTCAAGAAAGAATACTCTCTTTCCTGCCATTGGAAGAGAAACTGACCAATAGAAAAGCAATTCAGCACCTACGCCCACACTGTGTACAGAATAGGAAGGTGTGTCTGTACATGCCAATAACTCATGCTTTTCGCTGCCTGACAGTGACAAATGTGCCATTTGTCATCTCTTAAATGTTACCATGATATTCTGAACTTCAATTCACAATGAGACTCAGAATAAAGGGAATGAGATTTGAAAATTAGATATAATTTCCAACAGACAGTGACAAATGTGCCATTCGTCATCTCTTACATGTTACCATGATATTCTGAACTTCAATTCACATGAGACTCAGAATAAAGGGAATGAGTTTTGAAAATTAGATATAATTTCCAACACTTTAAAAGCATACACACTTCTGAAATGACAGATATCAAAGACAATGGCAGTTTTTCACACTGAGTGCATTTTTTCTGGTGTTTATCCACTTGTATAAAACTAGTTATTTGTATATTCACTTCATTCTGCTGACAAGAAAAGCACTGCATATTCCTTATGAAGATGTCAGGGGGATTTTTGGCTTATTCTTGCTGCAGCTAGCAGTACATTAGCAGATATTACTTGGCATAAACACTGAGTTTTAGATTGATTCTTTTTTTCTTTATTGATTAAGGTATTATATATGTGTTCTTATCCCCCTAGATTGATTCTTGAAGGTATAATCTTCACCGTGTCATCCTCTACCATTTCCCACAGCTGAAAGGGTACAATGTTAATTTTAATGTGTTCACATGCTGCTTTAGAGGTGGATCAAGAGTTTTTATTATTATTTTTCAAGCTGGCTATTTATAGGCTCCACCGAATGCACTGTAAGACATTTAAAGAATAATGATACTGTTCATTTTTATGGGACACTTACATTCTCTGCCTAATTTAATTCTTGCAGCAATTACAGTCAGCCAGGGAAAGTGATATGTGGTGCTATTTTACAGGGGCACAGCAAAGTTAGCTACTTGTCTGAGGCCACACATTGGCCAAAAGCAATGTTGGAGTCCAGGTTCCAGGCTTAAACAAGGTATATTTTCCATATAATTACAAGACACTTCTCAAGGGTTAGAAACTTGTTTTTTCCCCCTCTCATTCTTTCCAGGTCGCCTTATATATTCAGTGACTGAAAAATCCCTAACTTAGAAGAGAGATAGACAGAGATACAAAGGGGAAAAGGCTCCTAGACTCCTAGGATAATACTTAGAGAACATCATATTCTTCTAGGTATAGCATTTATCATATTTAGGTACATGCACACTGTCTCCTCTGCCCCCTCTCAATTTGCATGCAAGCAGAAACCAGTTATATTTTTTACTCAGTGCTGTAAGCACAGAGCCTACCTACATAGTACCTGATATACAGTAGGAATTTCATGAAAAGTTATTGAAAAAATTGAATGAAAAGTTCTCTTTGACTAAAATTGTCCCAAAAAAAACTTAACTAAATAATTTTAAGTTGGAGCTGCTCTCTGTATAGTTATGATAGGCTAGGTTAAGTTAGCTCAAGATGCAGTAACAAACAATATCAGTGACTTAAAACAACAAAGATCTGTTTCTCGCTCATACTATGTGTCCATCATGGATTGCAGCAGGATTCTGCTCTTCATAGTCACTCAAAGACCCATATTGAAGAAGCAGCTATGATCTGGAACATTGTTGGCTGCAATGGCAGATGGAAGTGACCCCTGGAAGGTCTTGCAGGGGAATCGTGAATGCTCCAACTAAGAAACCTTGTCAGCTCCACTCACAATTCATTGACCCCCTACCCCTCACAGGTGCCCTGCCTCCGCACAGCACCACCCACAAGGGGGCCAGAAACTGCCTGGGTGGTGGAGAGCAGGGAATATTTGGCAAATGGTATTAATGTTTATCATATTTCATCCCCTCAGTTTTGAACTTTTGTTATTTACGTAAGAAAATGCAATTTTGTTTAAAACTTTTCCTGTAATATGCCTATCTATATATATAAAAGCCTAAGCAATCAGCTGACCGGCCAACCGGCCGGTAGCTATGACATGCACTGACCACCAGGGGGCAGACGCTCAATGCAGGAGTGGAAACCACAGGCATGGAAACATGGAACAGACTGATGAATCTCAGAGGGAAGGGGGGAGAGAGGAGGGTGGGAAGAGATTAACCAGATATCTTATATGCATACTAGAGGCTTGGTGCATGGATTCGTGCACTGGTGGGGTCCCTCTGCCTGGTCTGCGGGGATCGGGCCGAAACCTGCTCTCTGACATTCCCTGAGGGGTCCCAGATTACAAGAGGGCACAGGCCAGGCCCAGGGACCCCACCAGTGCACGAAT
>NW_005355009.1:159039-166505 GCF_000412655.1 Myotis brandtii | reverse complement strand
ACTGGGCTTGCAGGGGAGGGCAGTTGGGGGCAACTAGGTCTGCAGGGGAGGGCAGTTGGGGGCAACCAGGCCCACAGGGGAGGGCAGTTGGGGGTGACCAGGCCAGCAGGGGAGAGCAGTTGGGGGTGACTAGCCTGCAGGGGAGGGCAGTTGGGAGCGATCAGGTCGGCAGGGGAGGGCACTTGGGGGCAATCAGGCAGGCAGGAGCGGTTAGGAGCCAGCAGTCCTGTATTGTGAGAGGGATGTCTGACTGCCCGATCAGGATTGGGCCTAAACTGGCAGTCGGACATCCCCCAAGGGGTCCCAGATTGGAGAGGTTGCAGGCCAGGCTGAGGGACACCTTCTTCCTCCCCTCCCCCCCATGCACGAATTTCGTGCACTGGGCCTCTAGTATAAAGTATAATTTTCCTCATAACAGCCCTATATGAGAATGATTCATAGTGATATTAAATATTTGAATAACGTCAAATAGAAAAAGTCAGTGATGGAAATAGAAAGATAATTTAAATCTCTGTACCACTGGTATTGGATGAAGCCATTTATTCCATATTTGGGGAAGTAAATTACACATGGCAATGATATTGGACAAAGTGTGGAGGAGGGATCTCTTCCCTACTGGGTGCTACTGGGGGTGGACTTCTTACAATATCCTGAGAAAAGGAATTTTCTCAGACTTGCATGGGAAAATGAGTGATTTTTATTTGTGTGGAATTAAATCCTTGTGCTTCTGAAGTCCCGGTTCCCTTAGTCCAGTAATAGAAGTGTAACTGGGGTTTTAGTAGAAGCAAAGCCAGTGTCCAGAGTTTCTTTTCCATGTTAGAGACAGGTCCAGTACAGTATCAGGTCAGTTGTAGTCCATTAGTCCATTGTGTGCATGCGTGTGTGTGTGTGTGTGTGTGTGTGTGTGTGTGTGTTGGGGGGCGGGGGTTTCATCAGAATAGCCGTGGGCCAAGGAAGCCAAGCATGAGCCATGAGCCATGGGTGCCAAGGGGAACCAAGTGAGCAAACTCTGTTCAGGGGATTATATATCCCATTCTGGCCAATGACCTTTGGTTCCCAGGTGTGACTGACAACAAGCACCTTCTCTGGTCATCCCAACTTTACTGGGCATGAATCTATCTTTCCTTTGTCCAGTCTCCTTCCCCCAGTGTCTTGCAGGGAACATGCTTATAATGTCTGGCCTTCCCTTTGCTCCTTTTCTGTTATTAATGATTAGCTAATTACAATGGTATCAGGAACAAAACAACAATTATATTTTAAGACAAAATCATTGCTGGAAGTTTTCATTGGGTCCAAGGACAAGATTTAGCAATTCTTTGTGATTGTGTTTTGGCAATTATTCTGGTGATACAGAGAAGGGACATCTGGACTAGATATTCTGACGAGAAAAGCCTGAACTGTGGAAAATACATCTTAGTGTCTTTGGCCTATATTTTAGGCATGAGGCCAATTGTAGCTCACAGATATTTACCTGGAAAATTGCTGACTCTAATGTAGGAGAAGAAAAATGTTTTCCTGCCACCCTCCTGGGTCATCTGGCTGGGACCCTGGAAATTAAACTGATAAAAGGCAAATTTAAAAGAGGAAATAAAAGATTCTAATTATGTAAGTATGCATAGATATTTTACAAAAAACAAACAAACAAACAAACAAAAAAACTCCAGGAGGCCAGATGGTTGAGGTTAATATATTATCTTAGACTAAATGAAGGAATAAGAATTTGGGGCTTCTGGGTGGGGAAGACAAGTTATGGGAAGGCGAAGGGAAGAAACGTATGGTAGATTAGGGTTGTCTTGTGTGTGTGTGTGTTTTAAATTAACTTATTTATTGATTTTAGAGAGAGAGGGAGGGGTGGAGAGAGAGAGAGAGAGAGAGAGAGAGAGAGAGAGAAAGAGAGGGAATTTGTTCATGCATTCATTGGTTGATTCTTGTATGTGCCCGAACCAGGGAGGGAATCCACAGCTTTAGCATATCAGGGTGATGCTCTGACCCACTGAGCTACTGGGCCAGGGCAAGGTTTGTCTTGTTATGCAGATCAGAGTTTCTCAGGTGATAAAAGTTATCTCAAAATAATTGATTATTCATAAGTGAATATTAATAAAATTATCAATTCATTATTACACACTATATGGCTCCCACGAGTATCCTATCTAATAATAGACAAACAGGGTAATTGACCATACCTTCGCTACGCTTCCCATTGGCTAATCAGCGAGATATGCAAATTAACCGCCAACAAAGATGGCCTGGGTCCCCGGTGCCAAAGGAAAACCGGTGCAGGCAGCCAGGGGAAGGGAAGGCCTATTGCATGAATCTTTTCGTGCAACAGGCCTCTAGTTAGTAACTAATTAGAAAAGTGGGTAGTGTTAGCTTATATTAAACAATAGACTGGGGTTACTTTAATGCCTTAGTAGCTCACTTAAACAAACCAAAACTTACTGCCTCAAGGGGGAGTAATGGAAATCTAAGGACAACCGATCACAAACGGCCAACTACATTTTCCCAAATAAGATGAAGAAGAAAGAAAAGCTAAGAGTGCTTATAGTAAAAAGTACTTTCTTGAGAAGAATCAGTCCTGCATTCTTAGTCCTAGGATTGGTTCAGGATAGTTATCAGTCAGATGCTCAATGGTCTGGATAATGGATGTAAGGTGGTCTGGATAAATGAGTCCTTCAAGGGGATTATCTGGAGGTCTGGTATAGGTCCAGGTATTGATACACAATGAATTGTTATGTCCTAACTGGTTTGGCTCAGCAGATAGAGAATTGGCCTGCGGACTGAAGGGTGCTGAGCTTGATTCCGGTCAAGGACACAAGCCTGGGTTGCGGGCTCCATCCCATAGGCCCAGCGTGCAGGAGGCAGCTGATCAATGACTCTCTCTCATCATAGATGTTTCTCTTTCTCTCTCTCCCTTCCTCTATGAAATCAATAAAAATATATTTAAAAAAAGAAGAGTTGTTATATATCTAAGCATTAACACAAGACTAGAAAATTCAAAAGTTTGTTTCCAGGCTAGTTAAAACAAGAATATAATCATTTCCTCATGCCTCAAGCTACTTCATTTTAGTAATTTAGCAGCTTGACGACAGTGACTCCATTTTATGTTTTCACTCTTCTTCAAAGGTAACTACTTAGGCCATAGCCAATCAAATAACTTCTTTGCTTTGCTTTAGCATCTTTATAAAACCTTCCTTCTGGCTCCTGTTGGTGCAGTGCTCCTAACCACCTTTGGCTTACTGCTGCCCAATTCCAATTGATTTTTGCTCAGATAAACTTTTAAAATGTTTAATATGCTAATTTAAACAATTTCATTTTGGTAGTTAATTAGCCTAAATCTCAAGTGGCTTACTCAAGACTCAAATGTCCCTACTTTATATTTTACAAGCCCCTATGCCATGCACCTACCCAAAGCTTTATGACCTATTGTGGGTATAATTTCCTGATAGTCACTATTATCAAATAGTTCAATTCTTTGAAGTATAAAGTGAAATAAAAAACAGCTCAAGTTAAGTAAGGCATGGAGTATTGTGTTTACTTATTTCTTTTGGACATTATGTGCTCTCTCATGCTGAGTAGATGTACATTTGTACTACATTTAGCCTTGCTTCAGAGATTCAAAGAGCAGAAGTATGTCATTCAAAAGAAGTAAACTTTTGTAATCAACTCTGATAGAATGTGGAATGATGTGGTTTCCACATGTAATTTCAAAAACTGTATTAGCATCAAACATATGCATAACCGTAGGACCTTGCTTATCATATGACTGTGGATTACAGTCTATTATAGTAAAAAGACGTAGCAGCCCGGCTTGTGTGGCTCTGTGGTTGATTGTAGACCCATGAACCAGGAGGTCATGGTTCAATTCCTGGTCTGGGCACATGCCTGGGTTGTGGGCTGGATCTCCCTCTCTCTTCCTCTCTCTGAACTAAATAAAACAATTTTTTATTTTTTTAAATTTTGTTTTAAAATATATTTTATTGATTTTTCACAGAGAGGAAGAGAGAGGGACAGAGAGTTAGAAACATCGATGAGAGAGAAACATCGATCAACTGCCTCTTGCATACCTCCTACTGGGGATGTGCCCGCAACCAAGGTACATGCCCTTGGCCGGAATCGAACCTGGGACCTTTCAGTCTGCAGGCCGATGCTCTATCCACTGAGCCAAACCGGTCAGGGCAATAAAACAATTTTTTAAAAAGATGTAGCACTTTAACTGGTTTGGCTCAGTGGATAGAGCACTGGCCTATGGACTGAAGAGTCCCAGATTCGATTCCAGTCCAGGGTACATACTGGGTTGTGGGCTGGATCAGCCACAACTCCCATACTGGGTTGTGGGCTGGATCTTCAGTAGGGTGTGCAGGAGGCAGCCGATCAATGATTCTTTCTCATCATTGATGTTTCTATCCCTCTCTCCCTTCCTCTCTCTGAACTAAATTAAAAAAAAATTTTTTTTAAAGGTGTAGCGCCCTAACCGGTTTTGCTCAGTGGATACAGCATCGGCCTGTGGACTGAAGCGTCCTAGGTTCGATTCTGGTCCAGGTGGCAGGCTCAATCCCTGGCCCTGGTCGAGGTTCAAGCAGGAGGCAACCAATTGATGTGTCTCTCATCACATTGATGTTTCTCTCTCTATGTCCCTCTCCCTTCCACTCTCTCTCTCTAAAAAAAAAAAAAGGAAAAATATCCTTGGGTGAGGATTAAAAACAACAACAGCAACAACAAAAAGATGTAGCAAAGTCATGATGTTCTCAAACTCTGAACATACAGATTGCAAGTACTTAAAAAGGTCAAAATGCCAAATATAATAAAAAATGTTTTAAATTCCTATGTTTATAGTTCCTTGTTGTTGCGAAAAGTTTTCATATTTATGAGAGCAAAGTCCTTCATTATCTGCACCAAACTTTGGTCCAAATGTTTAAGACATTGCAATGCGTGGTACTACATTATTAATGAACAGATTAAAAAAACTTAATTGCATTTAAAACCCAGATATCAAAATGCTCCATCAAAAGAAAAGGCTATCATCAAAAGACATGTACTAGAATGTTCAGAGTAGCACTATCTCTAATAGCTCCAAACTGGAAACTACCCTAATGACCAACAGAAGAATGAATTCATAAATTGTGGTATATTTACAGAATGGAATGAAATGAATGAATGGAAGAAACTTATAAGTAAAAAGTCGAGTAAAGAAATCAAACACAAAAGAACGCATACTTTATGGTTCTCTAAATATATATCAAGTACAAAGACAGGCAAACTATTCTGTGTTGAAAGTCGGGATAGGCAATGACTGAAAGTCAGTATGATGGGGTCCCAGGCTGTTAATAATGTTCTGTTGCTTGATCTGCGTGATATATACACAGGTGTGTTCAGATTGTGAAAATTCATTGAGCTATGTACACTTGAGATATGTGTACTTTTCTGCATATGTAAATACACATAAAATATTTCAATAAATAATTAAAAACATAAAGAAAATTTCAGAAAACCCGTGAAATATGAATTTCAACACAATGTGATAATCCTCAATATCATTACTAGAATTTGTGAGCCATCAGTGTGAGAATCACTCTCTAAACAGAGTATTCAATGAACTGGATTCAAAACAGTTGTCTCAGAATCAAGATCCCAGCATGTCAAAAAAAGCTAATAATTTATCTTTAAAATCTCCAATCTCTCTGTTTTTCTCTACCTCCACAGATATCGCCGTAGTTTAAGCCAGGTCATTTCCTCCCTGGCATCTCATCTGATACAATCTCCTACCCAGTCTCCCAATAGCCTGTTCTACCTGTTCTCAACCCATTAACCAAAGTGATTTAAAATCTTAACCAGATCCTTTTACTCCTTTGCTTAAATGCCGCAATAGAGTCCCATTAAATTTAAAATTAATGGTTACATGGTCTGATTTCTGTCTACCTCATCCATCTCATGTCATACTGCTCTCCCCTAACTCTGTACTGGAGACACACTGGCCTTCTTTCTGTTCTTCCAAAATGTCAAGCTGTTCCACCTCAGGACCTTTGCTCTGCTGCTCTCTCTGCCCAGAACAATTATCACTTTCCTGGTGTCAGGACTGATTCTTATTCGTCCAGTCTCCATTTAAATGTTATCTTATAAAATTATCTTATAACAACCCTCCCTATCTGATGTCAACCTCCTCTTATTCTCTATATCCACACCTTGTCCATTTCCTTCCTTGACATTTGTTATTTTATTTGCTTGTTTACCTGTTTGTTTATAAGGCAGCTATCATGTTTAGTTGCGCCACGATCGTATCTCCAGTGCTTAGCACAGTCCCTGGCATACAAAAAAAATCCTGGATAAACAAATACTGGTCGAATGAATGAGACATTCCCAAGGGATCACATGATGACTTCTCACGGAGAACGCTGCACTGTGAATTTTTCAAATAATAACAATGAACCAGATGCCTTTCAAGCGCCCTTGCCCAGGCAAAGAATTAGCATTCCGTTTTCGGTTTCCTAGTTGTCACAACCACCGCCCCTTTGGCCCTAGAGACATCCTTATTGCTCCTGGTGGTCGACCCTCACTTGGTACTGTATCCCGACCCCACCCACCACCGAGGCGCCTCCTCATTGGCTGGTGCGCCAAGGCCTTGCTGCGTGGGATGTCACCGCGAGCTGCTATTGGCCCCAGTCGACGTCGCTCTACCCTGCGCTGCTTCCCGGGGCGGCCAAGTGAAATTGCAGTGGTGGGGAGGCTCGTTCCCATCGGGATCTGTGATTGGTGCTCCGGGTGTCAGGCGCACCGCCTCTCCAAGCGCGGATTGGCCGGAGCTGCGTCCGTCAATGCGAACAGACTCCCCCGCCTCTCCAGCTGGCCCCCAGCGGGCAACACATTCTCGAGAATTTCCCGCAGAAGAGCCAGTGGCTGTTCTGCTTGTTCCAAAGATCGGAAACATCGGAGAAGGCAATTTATTTACCAACCAAGAAAGCCCCTCCCCCGACCTCGTTAGCTAATTAAACATTTTCCAGGCACATAACCATCACGAGGTAAGAGCTTAGAGAGTGCACTGCATGCATTTGTTAGCCTTTTACATTTTTTTTCTATAGGCTGGGTCCCCTCCCACCGCTCCCGGACCGCGGAATGGAGAGTTAACGGGGCAGGGTTCCCCGGGAGGTAAGGAGGAATACAGGCTTCGGTTCCGCATCCCCTCGGTCCGAGCCCCACGGCCAGTGTCTGCGTTTTCTGCGCCGCTTTCTTTTCTTTCGAGGTCGGGAGCCGCAGGGCCCACCCGGCTGCACCGCGGGCAGCGGCCGCTTCCTGTCGAGACCCCGGGCTCTGCCTTGACTTTGACCGCCGGCTGCAGGAGCCAGGAGAGCAAGTGCGTGGGCCGAGTCGCAGGGAGGACGGCACCGCCGAGGGGCCGGTAGGAGGGAGGCTGGGGCAGTGCTCACGCATCTCCCTAGATTAGAACGAGGCCCCGCGTCGCTCCACCCAAAGCC
>NW_005355009.1:137156-158952 GCF_000412655.1 Myotis brandtii | reverse complement strand
GTGCA
The DNA here is from genome assembly GCF_000412655.1 of Myotis brandtii. Classification (NCBI taxonomy): domain Eukaryota; kingdom Metazoa; phylum Chordata; class Mammalia; order Chiroptera; family Vespertilionidae; genus Myotis; species Myotis brandtii. The sequence goes on along the minus strand of NW_005355009.1, from coordinate 158,947 downwards.
GGGGGGACCCAGCCACCTGCCGCGCGGCGCGGGCGGGAGGGTGTGCTTTCTGCAGAGGATCACACCGGACTCTCCTCGGCCGCGGCCAGCGGGCCGAGCTCCTGACCCTGAACCGTGCGAGGGCGAGCTTTTCAGGGGCTCGGCATGGAGAAGGGTGCAGAGCCTTTGTTGGTGACGATGTGAAGACGTGGATTTTGCTTTGCCGGAGAGCCCTGTAATCTCAAGGCCTTGTGGTTGGTGATGTCTGTTTCAGCTGCCGCGTTCTGTAGATTAGGGATTTCATAGGCGGTGACAAAGACCGAGACTACGGTGGAATTAGCCAGGGAATTTGGAGTTTCTGGAGCTCCAGTGGCCTCTCTGTGGACAGCTTTAGGCTGGAAAGATGCAACACGGCCTTGTAGTCCTTTTTACCCTCCGCCAGTGCTTTGGGATGAGGTAGCCTGTGGTTTCACAATAAGCGACTACTAAAACGACAGGTCATAATGGTCCTGAAAAACAGCAATGGTTTCGTTGTATTCTGGGAAAAGAACAGAAGCACCTCTGTGATAAAGTATTTAGGAATGATTTTTGGGTAGTGAGATCTTACTACTACTACTACTACTACTACTACTAATTATTATTATTATTTTGCAACGTTAAATCACTCATTGTTGACCACTAACACAGGCACTTCCCTTGACAGGGCTCTTAGAGAAGAGGAAAGGAGAGGGGAGAGGTGCTAGTGATGTAGGATAGGATGTAAAGGAAAATTCTCCAATGGAGTATAAAGGTACAGGTTTGAAATAGTCTGTGAGTTATATCCACATTAACTAAAATGTTTTAAGTGATATCTGTGGAATTAGAATAATGAGTACTTTTCACTGCTCCCATGTTCTTTTCTTTATTCACGCATCTAAACACAGGCTCCCATCAAACCTAAGGGGAATCATATGAGTTTCTGTTGTTTTTTCCCTTGTTTAAACTAGTCAATTTTCTTTCCCTTCCTCCTAGCCGGGGTACTGATGAAGAGATATTAGACTCCAAATTTTCTGAAATACATTCTGGAGCGGTCCATACCATTTGAATTTATTGGGGTGCATTGTTTGTTTTTTAAAAGTTGATAAAAAAATGTTTGACTTAAGAATATTAAAATTACCTGGTGTTTCCATTATGGAAGTTACTGATGTAAATATGCCTGAGTACCACCACTTTCTAATGAGCAGCTATGAATACTTAGACATATTTTTGCTGGAAGGATAAGTTGAAGCAGGTTTGGGTAGTACTAATTCTTAGACCTCCTGACTAATTTTGTCATGGCTTTAAAAGGACAAATAAACTGCCCTTTTGACCTGCTTCCAGCAGTCAAGAGCAGTTTAACACAAAGCCCAAGTGCACTCGCCTGCCAGAGAAAGTGCCTTCCTTCTCCAGAAGGGAAGTTCTGAGGTGTTTAAACCATTGAGGGTTTGTAAAATGCAGCGTAAAATTGGCATAGAGATCTGGTAGCAGTATGGGTGGCTTTTCTTCACACACCCCTTTTGTTTTTCAATCAAGTACGGTATGTACTTCAGAAGTTTACTACAAACTAAATGTGTTTTTTGTCCTGCCTGATGCTTTTCACATGAGATTTCCTACTTTCAGGATGTGGGCTTTCACCAGCGATTTTAGGTAGAATTTCTATGCCTCTCACTTACTTTCTATGCCTTTGCTGAGAATCCCCTCCATCCACCTCCTCCCAGACCCCAGTCAGGATTGTTAAACTAGGGGCCAACTTTTTTCACTAGTCAGAGTTCTGTGACAGATGATCAGATTAGCTAGTAAAAGCATTGAGGAAGAGGAAGATGGAGTAGGCCTGGTCACACAAATCAATTTGAAAATGATAAAAAAGGAAAGTACTTTCAGTTTATTTAATGACAATATGTAGAATATATAGGGGTGTGTATGTGTGTGTGTGTGTGTGTGTGAATTTTTTTAAAAAATCATGTGATTAAAGTAAATTTGTGAGCTATACATTTTCCTTTTGATTGGGAAATAAAAAGGAATTTGGAGCCCTAACCGGTTTGGCTCAGTGGATAGAGTGTCGGCCTGTGGACTGAAGGGTCCCAGGTTCGATTCCGGTCAAGGGCATGTACCTTGGTTGTGGGCACATCCCCAGTAGGGGGTGTGCAGGAGGCAGCTGATTGATGTTTCTCTCTCATTGATGTTTGTAACTCTCTATCCCTTTCCTTTCCTCTCTGTAAAAAATCAATAAAATATATTTTTTTAAAAAAAGGAATTTGGAAAACAGTTTGGTCTAAGTGGAAGATTGATTTTTTCCTCCTTTTGGTATATAACGATCAATAAAGTTTGTGTTGCTTATATAAATAACATCTGTTATGTAGCTGGGTCCAATCAAGTTATTTACCTTTATTTTCTTGCTCGCATAGTTTTTACGTTTTACTTTTGCTAGTAGAATATGATGTGTATAATTATGTTTTCTGGTGCTCTTAGTCCATTTAATGCTGACATTTTTGTGTCTTCAAATGGCTTTCAAGCAGAATTACTTCTGCCCTTTGACCCTTTTGGATGACTTTTACTTTCAAAGATTGAATATAAATGTTAAAATGGTTTATAGAAATAAGCTAGCCTTGATTTTCAATTGAAAGATTGACATAAATGACTCCTGAATAACTTTTCTAGTTAGCAGAATCATAAATACATGCTGATTTATAATTGCTGAACTGACAATAAAAATATTTAAGTGTTTGTCAGTTTGCTCTCCACTCTTTTTATTATAAAGAACACTGATTAAAAAAAAAAAAAGAAACACTACTTTTTTTTTAGGCTCTTTTGTGTTTTTTATATCATATGTTCTACTCTCTTGCCTGATAATTGGTACATATTCATTTCCTTGGGCAGCTGGAGAGCTGTTGGCTGATTCCTAGTGTGAAGCAATGGAGGAAACCTTTTGATGTTCAGTGTTAGTTCAAAGTTGTTACTTAGCTTGGGAACACAGGTCCTCTTTGGATTGTTTCCTTGGGAATATGGGGAAGATTAGTATGACTTAGTTATTGCTTATGGGAAAGCGGATGGAACCACTTCCTATACAACGTTTCCTGCTTGCATAATTGATGCTGTCTTAGTTATGTAAACTAGCTATATGTTTGCCTGACATTTCATCTATGCCAATAGTAGGCCTTAAAGGAAATGCTTCTCTATGACTATTCTGCTTACTCTCTGAGATGCTTGTGCAGATAATAAATGAGGAAGGAGGCCAATTTGATTATTGCTTTTAATACATGTGGGCATAAAGAAAAACCAAACATTTTTTTTTGGCTAATCCTCACCCGAGTATATTTTTTCCATTGATTTTTAGAGAGAGGAGAGAGAGAGAGGGAGAGAGAGAGAGAGAGAGAGAGAGAGAGAGGTTGCCTCCCACAGGTGCCTCTGGGGTAGAGATCAAACCTGGTACGTAATCCAGGTACTTTCTCTTGATCGGGAACTGAACCCAAGACCCTTCCTTGCACGGGTAAACGCTCTAACCACTGAGCCCCAGCCAAGGCCCAACTTGCATTTTATTTCATTCTTTAAAACATTTAATAATGTTTTCAGTGGATATTTGTTCCCTGCTGAGAATGCAGCTGTTTCATTTTAATTTTTTTTTATATTTGGAAGATAGAGCAAGGGGTGGGGGAACAAGAGTATCCCATAAAAACTGCAGAAGAACTTTATTCTATATTGTTTGTAATTTCAGAATTCTTGTTTAAAGGAGGTGCATAAGACTGCAAAATGGCCTAAGGCTGAAGATAACATACATGCTTTCAGACTGAAACCAAAAGAGTACTTTGCTAATATTTGGTGCACTCTTCAAAATGAATGAGTTTGCTCATCAACACACTTAAAGTTTTTACTTTTTTCTAGATGTAATAAAGCTGCTTTGTGAATTATCTGTATCAATAAGTAGTACTTAGTTCTCTTACTTGCTAGATTGCGTTATAGTTTGACATTTCTCCACAAGTCATCACCTTTATTTGACAGTTATTGTAGCTGAATAAAATATAACCTTCAATGAGAATTGAAGGAATAAATACCTCTTCTTTTGTAGTGGAATGTGTTACTTCTCTTAGATACTTGATAACCAGAGATGCTGTCTCCACCGCCTCCAACATTGTCATAAAAGAAGTGAGTTTCAGTCTTTTATACATGATATCAGCTAAAAGGCCAAGAGGGAATGGCCTTCTAAGTCTTTTATGATAACACTAGAGACCCAGTGTGGGGGGGGGGGGGGGGGGGGGGGGTAGGGTAGGGAGAGGGTCCCTCAGCCTGGCCTGTGTCCTTTAGCAGTCTAGGAGCCCTCGGCAGGGGGGGGGGATGTATGTCCTTAGTGCTGCCTGGAGGTGGAAGAGGCTCCTGCCACCGCTGCTGTGCTCACCAGCCATCAGCCTGGCTTGTGGCTGAGCAGTGCCCCCCCTATGGGAGGGCACTAACCACCAGGGGGCAGCTCCTGTGTTGAGCGTCTGCCCCCTGGTGATCAGTGCATGTCATAGCTACCGGTCATTCAGCAGTTTGGTCCATTTGCATATTACTCTTTTATTATATAGGATTCATTGTTGGTGGGGAGGGTTGTCTTTATTCTAAATACTATGAAGTCAGAGCTCATGTCTTTCATTGCTTAAATATCTAGGGGTGTTCTTTGGAACTTCATTCTTTCCTTTTACTGCTTTACTCACTGAAAGGAGTAATGGCCCTTCCTATACATAGCGACACCGATTTCCAAAAATTTATTTGAAAATGATTTTTTGAAATCTATAACACATTTTCTTATAGATTCACTCAACTGGGCTTGTTTGTATTGTGTATGTTTGTGCCTTTTGGGGAAATCTATTTTTTCAAACTCATTTTTTATTGTGAAATTATTCAAACATACAATTGAGAATAATAGAACATCTGCATACCCCCCATTGGCATTATTAAATCTTAACTTCATGCTATGTTTTTAATTAATAATAATAACAGAACAAAGTACTATGGAGATGGATTTCTGCTTAGCACTAGTTTTGTATAGAAAACTGCCAGAAACAGCTTTTCCCGCTAGGGTGTAGGAATTCCCCCGACCATACCCGGGTGAAGTTTTAGGATTAGCTTTGGGACAGAGTCCAGAAGTGGGGGTGCAGAATAATCATTTCAAAGAAATGTAGTTCAGTCTCTGGTGCTGTCTCCTGCTGTAGTTGCAGGCATGAGTGTAGTTGGGCTCCTGGGGCTGTGTGAGGGGAGAGCTGCAACTGTTAATGTAAATGCACAGATCAGTTGCTCATCAATCAGGGTTGCTGGTCACAAATGCATGCGCCTCAATCCCGAGATCACACACCTTCCCCGGGAGTGTCTACCACAAAGGGAAACATCAGAACTGGCTTATCCTGTGCCTCTAGGAGTGTTTGCATGAACCAATGTACATATGTAAAGTTTAGTAAGTGGAGAAATCTTGAAACATAACAGAGCTTAGATCCTAAGTGTGTCTTTGCTGAGACTGGGACACTCTTTGGGTACAGAACTATCATAAACATTCGATTAACCAGTTATTTTTTCTTCTCTTATTTCTATCTCCTGTAAGAAACATTGTTAGTAATACTTATCCCTTTTCTTCAGAGCAATGGAGTTAATAAAGGGAAGAATATTTATACCCGTATCCTATATTCCTGCTACTTAAAGTGTCGGCCTGCTGGACCAGGCAGGCATCACCAGGGAGCTGGTTAGAAATGCAGAATCTTGGGCCCCCATGCACACAGACTGAGTCAGTGCATTTTAACTAGATCCCAAGGTGATTGTAGGTTAAAGCTTGATTCTATATGCTACGTGCACATTGTCAAAATTTTATAGAAGTTAAACTCCGAATGGGGTAAATAGTGGGTCATTTTTGGTCCGCTATCCTTAGAAGTTGGCTGTTAGGTGCCACATTCTTTAATGCCTTCATTTTTGGTAATCTCTAATAATATATCAGTTATATTCAGAATTGCTGATGGAGTCTCTCTCTCTTTCTTTTCATTTAGTTGCATCATTTTTCTTGAAGACATTCCATTATTGTTCATTGACCTTTCCCTGACTACTGAGTCCTTTGGATTTGAGTTATGTCAACAGCTGCCTTAATTACTTTGGTTAGAAGTGGTGGGAGCCAGGTGAGAAGGAGAGTGCTGCTAAGCTCCCGCCTGCTGCAGGATGACCGGCGGGTGACACCCACATGCCACAGCTCCACTTCAGAGCCCAGGTGTTCTCGGTTTGACCCAGATGGTAGTGGGCGTCCAGCCACCTGGGATAATTTTGGGATCTGGGACAACCGCATTGATGAGCCAATTCTGCTACCGCCCAGCATTAAGTATGGCAAGCCAATACCCAAAATCAGCTTGGAGAAGGTGGGCTGTGCCTCACAGATTGGCAAACGGAAAGAGAATGAAGATAGATTTGACTTTGCTCAGCTGACCGATGAGGTCCTGTATTTTGCGGTTTACGATGGACATGGCGGGCCTGCAGCTGCTGATTTCTGTCAAACCCACATGGAGAAATGCATCATGTACGTAGGGTGATTTTCGCTCTTGAACTTGCAGTTTGCCTTTATGTTTAAACTTTAACCTTTTGGCTTAGATGTTCAGTGTTAATATAGTTATTTGAGTGGTTTTATAATTGTTTCATGAATAAGAACTAGCTTAAGCATTCCATTTATTACTGACGACTATTACCATTTCAGAAACATATGTTTTAACAACTCCCCCGGTGATAGCATTGGCCATGTTAAATATCAAAAATTCAACAGAGCAAATTTTAAATATCTAATTGGCTTGATATCTAATTGAATGATCCCTGAATCTAGCATCCCATCTAGCAAATAGAAAGGGGCTCCCAGGAGCTCAACCAAATGGAAGGCTTTTGTAGGCAGAGGGGAAAAGGGATAAGGAAAGAGCAGATTACTTCTCCCTCTGATTAATGGAAAGAGCCTATGTGGCAGGTTACCTCATTTGTGCTAACCAGAAAATTCCAGACTGACCAGTTGAGATTACTATTCCTGGGAAAGGTTGGAACTGCAATTGACTTAGGTATTATTAAGCCTTGTTTTGGTGGTGTGGGCTTAGCACAAGTGACTCCATTTTGGCCTATTGTTTCTTTTAACAACCAGAATCCATGGTACTTGATTTGTGATTATTTCAAGTGAATTAACATAAAGTACACGATCTCATGTGTTATAAGAATCTATTGGAAACATTTTACTAGTACATGGTACCTGGTGCTTCCATAAATAGTAATTATACTCTCAAGTGGCATGAATAGCTTTGAACACTTGTTGAAAATAGCTTTAGATAATTGGCATTCGTATGGGGAAATGCATTTAATGTGGGTGTTTTGGAGCCCTTTACATAGTTTATTTAATGCAATTAGTATAATGTATTTTTGAGGATCACACTACTGCTAGCATCAAAAGAGGGGGAAACGTGACAGAGTTGTGGCTATGACTATGTCTTGTCTTCCTGTGTATAGTTGTTCATACTGTTCATTAGGTGACTTAAGCGTATTTTGCCTTGTTCTGCAGAAGAACTCAGTGACTTAATTTAATAAGGAAGAACTTGACCTTTCAGGGTAGTATGAGATGTATGAGGCTGCTGCTGGTGTAACATGGTTACTGTTTTACAGCAAACTTATTTCTGATACATAGAGAGAGTACACTCTAAAATAATAAGAAGCATAGAATAGTAAATCCATTAACAGTGTTTATTATCATTATCAAGTATTATGTACTGTACATGCTAGTAATTGTAGGTGCAGTAATGATTAATCTTCTAATATGGGAATTTAGACTTTTATTTTAGTGTCCTTAGAGGCTTTATCACTTAGGAGACACTTAACGAGCACCTGAGAGGCAAGCCATGGGGGTCCATTGTAGGGAGTGACTGCTAGCTAGAATGACCTGAAGGAGAGGAGATGAGAGGAAGAGGAGACAACTATTGTAAAATGATATTTTGGGGCTCTTTTTTTTTCCCTCTCCACAAAGGGATTTGCTTCCCAAGGAGAAGAACTTGGAAACTGTGTTGACCTTGGCTTTTCTAGAAATAGATAAAGCCTTTGCGAGTCATGCCCATCTGTCTGCTGATGGTAAGTAAAACAATCACATTCCTTAGGGTCCTGGGGAATATCTGGATAAAATGGAAACAATTTAAGCTCTTTAGGGGTGGGAATTTTAATGGAACTTTATTTGTAAAAATGTTTATGTGGAAAATGATTTTATATAAAGAACCACTTTAAATGCTGTTTGGAATCCAAACTAATGGTAGTACCTCCCTTTTAAATGAAATATGTGTATTGGAGAATTTTTCAGAAATTGAAGCTTCAAAATGGTTTTGATATTGAAATCAATTTTAAAATATTTTTAAAAACTTTTTTATCTGTTTGAACATTTTATGGACAAGATATCCATACTATGAGAGGGTTTATTATTTTTGTTTAGATGAATCTGATGAACAAATAATTGAAATACACTACACATCATCTCATCTAGTCAGGACAGTTATTGGTCAGGCAAGGAGAAAATTGCTAATTGGTCCTAGACAGGAAAGGACAATGACTAGCACATACTACTTTGTATAATTAGAATGAAGATATTTTTTCTCCTCCTTCTTAAAAAAAGCTTGATCTTGCACATTCCTGTTGTAACTAGTGATATTTTGTTTTAGTGTTAAACACAAGGTGAATTTAAAATTTTGTGTGCTGCTTGTTCTTAAATATTGAAAGTACGTAAATGTTTCTGATTTTGACTAAACTTATCAAAACCATTTTAGAAAACGTAGTTAATGTTTTCTAGTTAGCCGGCTCCCATAGTTTTTGCTTATAAAGTTAATTTTGAAAACTTCTGCAACAACCATATAAATGTATGCAGATAGAATGAAAATGAATCATGCAATAATATTAATGTATGTTTGGTTCATCCTTTTGTTTAAAGTGCACCACAGAAATGTCATTTTCACAATTTTCTGTTGGAGTGCCTGCAAATGGCAATTCCCCCCAGTTCCAAGATAAGAAACTGAAACTCAGAGAGAGACAAAGGGCAGTTGCTGGGGTTTTCCTGCACCCACTGTGGCCTCTCTCCTGGGCATATTTAATGATGAGGATTAGAGAAAATGTCTCTAGGATGACTCATTAAGAGGATTTTCTGCTTTTTAAAAAAATTTATATGAGCAGGGGAGAGAGAGAAACATTGATTTGTTGTTCCACTTACTTATGCATTCCTTGGTTGCTTCTTTGGGGATCAAACCCTCAACCTTGGTGTATCTGGATGGATGATGCTCTAACCAACTGACCTACCTGGCCAGGGCTTCCCCCTCATTATTGAGGAACTTTTCATTGTCATAAGCCTCAGAAAAGCATTAGAGTTCATCTTTGTTCAGGGATTCATTCAGGCTAATTTTCCCTTTTATTCCTTTGGACTTTTCTTCCTTCTAATTGATCCCTCATCTTATGAAAAATAGGGGTCAAGAGAGGGTAAATTTTAGGCATAAGACTATTCTTAATGGGTAAAATATATGAAGGAAAAAGGAGATTAAAACACTTTCTGATCACTTAATTTTTATAACTGAAAATTGGTATCCATATTGGTATGCTTATTTCTTTCATAACCAGATTGGCTGTATCTCATACCACGCTGTTTACCAGCTATGGTGCAGGTGCTGTGCCCTAGTTGTTCTATAAACAGGCAGAACTTAACCTGGCAAAGTTTTCAGAAGAGAATGTTCAAGTTCAACATGGGAATGTGGACAGCAATCCAAAGCATAAATCCTTCATGGGTGCAGCCAACCTTTTTGTAAATGATCTAATCAACAGGATGCTTAAAACAATAATAGATTCAGTGTTAAGTAGAAGATCCCAGTCATTTATTTTTTTAAATATATTTTTATTGATTTCAGAGAGGAAGAGAGAGGGAGAGAGAGAGAGAAATATTAATGATGAGAATCATCGATAGGCTGCCTCCTGTTGGGGATTGAGCCTGCAGCCGGGGCATGTGCCCTGACCTAGTATCAAACCCAGACTTCCTGGTTCATAGGTCAATGCTCAACCATTGAGCCATGCTGGTCAGGCCCCAGTCATTTATGAAATAATAAATTATAACTAAAGGAAATTCAGAATTTAGGGAGAGAATTTACTTAACTTGCTGACCTTAAAAGAAACTTAGTAATGATGCCTTTCTCATATAAATAGAGGTTGTTCAAAGAAATTAATTATAAAAAATGTAATCCATTTCTAATAATGAAATTAAAATGTATTTATTTAATTTAGTTCCTTTGTCACATGCTTTGAGTTAATGATCAGAACTTTCAGCCCTAGCTGGGTAGTTCAGTTGGTTAGAGCATCTCCTGATATACTAAGGTTGCAGGTTCGATCCCTGGGCAAGACACATATAAGAATCAACTGATGAATGCATAAATAAGTGGAACACCAAATCCATGTTTTTCTCCCTTCATCTCTCTAAAATCAATTTAAAAAAACTTTAATAATATTCTAAAATTTATTTTTCATTTAATGGCCATTTGTTTGCAAGTATAATGGAGCAAGTCAGAATAATGCTTAGTCTATTATTAAAAGAAATAAGGTCTATTATGGCATTGTTGTTTTTAAATCTTATTTTGCATTTTATAGATCAATTAGTCTGTATTTTTTAATAAGTATTTTGAGAACAACTTTAAAATTCTTAATAAGTTGCCAAGGCTTTAAAAAATGGCAAAAAGTGCCAGTAGACATTTGAGGCCTATTTTATCAAATGTATTAAAGTCACTAAAAATAGAATGTTTTATATTGTTTAACTTTTCAATTTTTGGATCAAGAAAACCCTTAGGCCATTTCAGATTTCAAAGCTATTATTTAAATTTTTTTTTTTTTAAGAACTAAAGCAGTGTCAGTATTATAAGAATGGACAATATTATTTTTAAAAATATATATATTTTTGATTTCAGAAAGGAAGGGAGAGGGAGAAAGATGGAAACATCAACAATGAGAGAGAATCATTAACAGTGAGAGTGAATCATTGATTGGCTGCCTCCTGCATACCCCCTACTGGGGATCAAGTCTGCAACCCAGGCATATGTATTGATGGGAATGGAACCATGACCTCCTGGTTCATAGGTCAATGCTCAACCACGCTGGCCGGGTGACAGTATTCTTTTCAACATAAATATGGGTAGGACCAGTATTAGTTACATAAAATTGTGCAGTAATTGCAGTTTGCCCTCTCCAGTTTCCTTCACCTTTCTTTTAGCATTAGCCGTATTTTCTCCTTTAATGCTTCCTGTGAGTAGCTTGCAGGTGGGGAATTTTAAGTAGGGGAAACCTGAAAAAAGATTGGTTTAATCATAGGAATGAATTATATTGGAATTTCAGGTATAAATGAGAGGAGTACCCCTCAATCATACTATATTAGCTTTCTTAAGAGAAAGTGAAAATAAAGTAAAAATAAAACATTCTCATCGAGACTTTAATCCAGCCCTGGCTCAGTTGGTTGGAACATTGTCCTGTGGACCAAAAGGTCTCGGGTTCGATTCCCAGTCAGGCACATACCTAAGTTGCACATATGGGAGGCAACCAGTTGATTTAAAAAAAAAAAGACTCTAGTCCAAAACTGTCACATCTGCATAAAGTACTTAAAATGATCCCATTTGCACTTAAAATATTTACTATTTCAGTTTAAACTGGGAGTATTTGAGAAAAAAATAAGAATGCCACTTATGATGAAATGGCAAGACTCTAGCCCCTAAGAAATTGTTTGCTATTTTTATTGATTTGTTGACGAATTTTTAATTTACCCTTATTTACAAATAATTAATTTCATCACCATCTTTGAAAATTTTATATTCCATTTACACCAGTCATATATATTTTAATAATTAACCAGCAAGTAAATTCAAATGATCCCATTAGTCTATTGCTTATGAACAAACTGCCACTTAAACCAGACGGTAGAAAACTTAGGTTGTAATTCTGTATGTCCTATGAACTCCTCAGAGTGTTTCTAGATTGCTTAAGGTTTGAAAGCAACAAAACTTCTCAAGAGACAAATGGATAAAAACGGGAAGACTTGCTCTGACGTTCAGAGTTGGAGATGGTGACAGCATTGTGAGTCTCATCGGAAACTTCCATGCTCTTCATACTATGTGATCTCTTTATGGAAGAATTTAACGACAACACAGCCGGTGTTAGAAAGGCAATGTTTTTGAATACCCTTCTTATGCTAGGGGAGCCAAAAGAGAAAAAAAAATAGGGATGGCACTGAAGAGATATTCTTACTGTGCTGTTACTGATCTCAGCCCTGACTTTGGTGTTCATGTGTCACACATGTCTGGAACACCCATTTTAAATAAATATTGAAACTGTATTGGTCTATACATAGTGCTGTTTGCACAGTTGCATAATTACCAGGGGGGATGGGGATTATGCCTTGAACAGTACAGCTTTTACTCTTTCTGTTGCCATTCAAAATCTTGATCATTTTTGTTGTGATATGTTGACCTGCAACACTGGGAGAAAGAGAGAGCTGCAGAAACACCCACTTTATGAATTATATATAAAGCTCAAGAGCTCTACTAGCCTTTATTTAAACAATCATTCTACTGAAGAAAAGAAAAGGGCTTCTAGATACTAAATCCCTGCATTGAGCTCCATTAACAAATGTGTTTCTCTTTGTATCTGGGATAGGAGGTGCTTTGATCCCTCCTAGGTATATATTTCAATCTCAGTAACTTGGTGGTATATTGTGGTTCACATCTTCTCTATGTACTTTTTGTCAAATACAGCAAATACTGTATTCAGTGCTAGACTTTGAATTTCCTTTCTGATTTTGAGAGAGTTCTGATATTGCTACCAAACGAATATACGGTGCATTTTTTTTAACTCAATAAAGCTACTGCTTTCCTCTTCAGGCCGAGTGAGTGTGTGTTGTGTGAGAGTGTATGTAGGTATGCAGATGTGTGTCTGTGTCACCACTTGTGTGTTTTGGTACACATGCATTTGTATATGGCTTTTCCTACCTTGGGAAGCCACAAAACAAAACAGTATAACTCTGTGATGAGAAAATAGACTTGACTACAAAATACCATCAACATGTGCAAACTGAGTTTTGGAATCTTTGATTTGGCATCTCCTGGAATAGTATGTAATTTGCAAGTGAAGTTTTCACCAAAATAAAAACCCTTCCCCTTATTTTGCAGCTCTTTCCCTGCCCTCCCCTGTGTTGCAGGTTTGTAATGTTTGAGCACAATTCCTGGGTGAATTTCCTATTTGCCTCTGTGCGTGTTATTTGTGGCAGAGAACTGTGCCTGGTCAGCAGCTCTAGACCTGGAGCCCGTGGACACTATATGCTGGGCTTCAGTGGAAAGAGAGACCAGCTTAATTTTGTCCCAGGTGAAGGAGTCCAGCGGTCCCTAGCCTGGACTACGGGAAGGTTCCCACATCCTCTTTGCCCCATTAGTTGAGATGACTTGCAGTAGGAAATGTCCAGTGAGTGTTAAGAACTTATTGAAAGATGTCTTAGTTTTATAGTTTTGTTGTTAGCGCAAAAAGTGAGCATTTTTACTTCTATATTAAATGTTAAATAAAGTAAATGTTGATTTAATATTTATATTCTTAGATGCTTAGCAAACCAGAATCAGCAGTTAGTTTTGAAAACTTTCCCTTAAATCCTTGGATTTTGGAACTGTGAAGTTGGGTTGGTGGAAACATAAGCTCTTTGAAATTCCTAGGTGGCAGAGCCATGAATTATAATCCTGAACAGCTAAACTTGAAATTGTCATTTATGAAATTTTAATTCTTTTGATGCAGCCAATTAAAAGGCACTTTTTAAAAAGCTGCTGCTGAGAGTTTAAACAAAGGAGAGGTAACTAATCTCCCTGGACAGGTAGCATCTGAGTAAATAAAACCCCTCTCTGCTCTTCCAATAATTTGAAAATATTACAGTGATTAAGCTCTCATGATTCTATTTTATAGTGTTTTGGAAAACTCTAGTTAACATTTGTAATACAGACATCACTGATACGCTAAAACTTATATGTTATACAGTGGCGAATACAATTTAGCATTGCCCAGATATTGTTGCTTTGACACAACAGTTCCAAAATCAACAGACAAATGGGAAGATAGAACTATAAATGCTATTTCTCAGTTAACTCAGCATGGATATAAAAGGTTAAAGTAGGCTTTATTCATCTTTTCCCATTTTACTTTCCTGATTAAAGCAGGCATTTTAATAAACTGATTCGAATATATATCTTTCCAAAATGCATTGCTGGTGAAGTTTTAAAAATTGTCTCTTTTTTAAAAAATTGCCAAGATTGAGCTTCAATTAGTGAAATCAGTAGCACTTCATTTTTCCTAAATCTACCTTTGAAGGAAAAATCATCTTTGGGTTATCACCTAAATATTTTATGTAGGTGCTCTAAAGAATTAACCACATTACAAAAGACAATACCTGCTTTAAATGTCTCTATTTTATTTCATTTCTTCCAGTTTGATTTACTTTTTAGCCCATAATGTCACAGTATTCTCTCTTTGGCAAGGCTCAATGCACCTTAAGTTTTTTTTAACAAGTGGTAATAAACTGAGGGCAGACACTGTCAGAAAAAGTCAAAGGAAGATGAAAAAAATGCAGTTAGGATGGGATGGGGGAAATAGTGGTGGCCTCAAGCCATGTAACGTTTGATTTCGTTATTGGTCACAGAAAATTAATATTCTTGGAATGCTCTGGGCTCAGGGCATAACCACGGGAGGAGCACTTGGCAGTGCCGTCCTGCATTTGGACAAAGACAGATTGTGTTAGATCCTTGTGGTGTGTTAACTACACCAAGCTTATGGGAAACCAGAATGAATTACATCCTTCCCCTCAATTTTCTCCTAATAAAATGATGGCCAAAATACAGCAAAAAAAAAAAAGACATGTAATACTCTTTGTAATACTTTAAACAATAAAAAATTTTTAAAAAAATGATGGCCATAACTTTGTTTCATGGCTGGTACCACAAAGATAAACAGAAAAGGATATTAGTCTTTAACCATTTCAGGATTTTTTTTGGGTAAACATTTGTAAAATTGAAATAGTTGTAGAAGGTAAGAACATAAAATATAGCTATTGGAGAGCAAATGATATGCCCTTGGCATATTTTGCTTAGCCTGTTAACTGATATTACTTCCACAGGATAGGAGTAAGAAATGAAAGAGAAAACCTCTGAGTCCATAGATTATAGAAAAGTCGGCTTGCCTGAATGGGCTCAGTAGACCTAAGCCATCCTAACTTATTAGCCAATCTAATTAAAATGTAATGCTTTTAATTCTGACACCTGATGTACACACAAAGGTGTCATAATAATGATTATCAGTTCATCTCAGCTCACCTTGTTATAAAGAGAGGCCATTTGGGGACAGTGGTGCATTATTTCCCAATTAGGACAGCAACCTTTTCTGTTTGCATGGAGCCTTGTTACTGAATCAAATACTTCTTTCTCTGCATGCTCTTACTTACATAGTTCATTTGCGTTTCACTGGCATAGCCCTAGTTACATGAAAGTGATACATTTCAGCATTAGTTTAACATGCCTGTGTTTTATTTTGTAATGAAAATTTCATATCCGATCATTGGACTGTCAATAACTTGCACTCTTTTTCACAATGTTTACAGCAACCGTTATGACCTCTGGGACTACTGCCACAGTAGCCCTGTTGAGAGACGGTATTGAGCTGGTTGTCGCCAGTGTTGGGGATAGCCGGGCTATTTTGTGTAGAAAAGGAAAATCCATCAAGCTGACCATTGACCATACTCCGGAGAGAAAAGATGAAAAAGAAAGGTACCACCTCCAACTGATGAGGATGTTTTTTATGTCTTTTCATGGGAATGCAACCTTGCATTTTAAACTGACCTCATGCTTAAATATAACCGTGCCTTGTTTTTTGGTCTTAACTTCTTCTGGATCAGGATCAAGAAGTGTGGCGGTTTTGTGGCGTGGAATAGTTTGGGACAGCCTCATGTGAATGGCAGACTTGCGATGACAAGGAGTCTTGGAGACTTGGATCTTAAAAGCAGTGGTGTGATAGCAGAACCAGAAACAAAGAGGATTCAGGTAAGAAAGGACGTGCAAACACTTGCTACACATGCAAGGAATGAAAGCAGGTGTCTCCAGCTACAAGCTTTCTTGGAAACCTTAAGCGAAGCCAGTAACTTTTGAAAGGGAGTAATTAAGGGAAGGATAGAGAAACTTTCCAGCGAACATAAGATACCACCTTCCAGGCCCACTGTATGAGGATGTGTTTGGTTTTGGTGTCACCCACTGTGGAATTCTCGTAGAATGGCGCCCCTGCTCTTCCTTACCGGCACCTGATGGATCGTGTAGCATCACCGCCACTTGGAAGCTAACCTGACTTTCCTTTTCCATCACACTAGAGCATCGCGTTACCTCGGTTTCTGTGACATCCTTCGCCTGCTACTAAGTAATGTCCACATTACCCAACACGTCCCAACATTTCCCTCTCTGCAGTCCCTGTCCCACGCTAGTACCTGGCACAGTGTAGTGGAGGCTTCCAATGATGGTAGCAAATGTTTGTTAATTAACAGAACGATTTCATGCATGATAGATAGCCCACTTATACTTGTTTTCTCTAACAAATACTTATCCAGTATTTACTATATGCCAGGCTCTATTCAAAATAGCTACTACTGCCCCATTTTATAGAGAAAACAAATCTAGAGCATATGGAGCCCAACTTACCTCTGTTTGCTCAGCAGAAAAATAGAGGCAGGTTTCTAACTCGGAAGCCTGACTCCAGAGACGGAGCCTTCCACCATTACAGCTTGCAGCTCCTGGCACCCCGCCATCTGGCTGCTTCCTTTGTGGTGTTACTAAGTAAATGTTAGGTTTGTCCTTGGTGGTTGATGCTAAATGTTGCTACTTTTGCCCTAAATACAAGCCTTCGATTTTCACTCTGTTTGCCTACAAGCTGTAAACACAGATGACCGCTCAGCAAACAAATCTTCGAATTATGAAGATTATTCCAAGGCCGAGTGTAGTTTATAATCCTATGAATTTGGTTTTATTGCAGCTACATCATGCCCATGACAGCTTCTTGGTCCTCACTACGGATGGAATTAACTTCATGGTGAATAGTCAAGAGATTTGTGACTTCGTCAATCAGTGCCATGATCCCACTGAAGCGGCCCATGCAGTGACTGAACAGGTGATACAGCTGAGCTTCTGCTAGAAAAGTCCCCCTGGGGGAGGGTGGGGGGACGGGGTGGGAGAGGACAAACCCAGGTGCAGGTTTTGGTACAGCCTGGAGGGGCCCCCACAGACTTGATTTCTTTGAATCTTGTGTTTCAGCTCCAGTGTACAATGAATTTTACACTTGACTCTGTAATATTTCCAATTTAAAGCATTTTTACACCCTAGCTGTTTGGCTCAGTGGTAGTGTTGGCCTGCGGACTGAAGGGTCCTGGGTTCGATTCTGGTCAAGGGCACGTGCCCGGGTTGCAGGCTCAATCCCCAGTAGGGGGTGTGCAGGAGGCAGCTGATCAATGATTCTCTCTCATCATGGATGTTTCTATCTCTTTCTCCCTCTCCCTTCCTCTCTGAAATCAATAAAAATATATTTTAAAAAAAGCACAAACACAAGAAAACATTTTTTACAATTCTCCCAAATAGTTAATTAAAATTAATATGCCAAGAAAATGTGCTATGTTTATTTTTTGGCTTTGTACACATCTTGAAATAATAGTAGCAGCACATAGTAAATTATAATGGTAAATACTAATATTGCTTACTATGTGTCAGATACTCTTCTGTTGATATGTACCTAGTATTTGACTCACTAATTATCACAATGACTCTGTAAGGTTGGAACTAGTTTTATCTCTTTCTAATGAATGAGGGAAACTGAGGCACAGAGATGAAATTGATTTAGTCAAGGTCACAGAACTATTAAGCTGCAGAATATTTGTTGTCTGTTGGGCTTCAAACTATAGATTAAGCAATTTGTATAGACAGCAATTTGGACAGCCTGTTTCCCAAGTCCAATCCCTTGACTATTAAATTAGACTCTCCAAGTCATTACCCAATATAGGAACACTATAGCATGTCAACTTCTGGTTTCTGAGGATGGGTGTGAAAAAAACAAATACCAAAAGGTGTGTGGATGTGTTGTATGTCACTCTGTTGGTCAGAACTAAAATTTGGAAGCTGGATAATATCGGTAGAGAAAACGTAAAATTTCCATGTGTTGTGTAATATCTTTTTGGATAGCTTTTTAAGTTAGAGCCATCACCGATCATTAGAGGCACAGTTTAATTCAACAGCTATTTTGGCATTTCCTGATTTTTTTACATTTTCAATCCTGGAGTCAAATTTGGTCCAAATTTTTTTTTTAGAGTTTAAAGTGAAAGCGAGTTTACTAGTGAAGCAATGGGACAGAGAGATGGCTACTCCACAGGGAGAGCAGCATGGCTCACATTTTAAGTATTAATATTTGTAATTAAGGCAATAAGACATTACTTAAAAAGCATTATTTGCTCAAAAATAAATGGGTAAGCATGAATGATTCACTTGGTTACTATGTGTGCTCATGAGATTAAGAAAACGGTCCTAGTTTCATTGATGATCACTTCCTTCCTAATTTTCAACTTCCTGTCTTGATATAATGTGTTCTAATTCATGAGGACAATGCAATTTACAATGACTGCATGGCATTCCACTATATTTGAGTACCACAAGTCCTTTAACCGTTCCCCTAATCAGCAAATTTAGTTCATATTCACCTTGCCCTTTTGTAGGGGGAACACTATAATAAACTTCTTATATCTATTTGTGCATATCTATTTTCTTCAGGTATTGTTTTCTTAGGTTAAAGTCTTATAAGTAAAATTGCTAGGTGAAGAATACACAGTATTCTAAAGCTTTTAATCTTTACCAATTGCCCTTCAGAGATATTCCAATTTACACTTTTCTAGTATGTTTTATAGCTTATATTTCTCATCAGTGTACAGCTTGCTTTTTCCATTATCTTATACTGGAGCAGTGGTTCTCAACCTTCTGGCCCTTTAAATACAGTTCCTCATGTTGTGACCCAACCATAAAATTATTTTCGTTGCTACTTCATAACTGTAATGTTGCTACTGTTATGAATCGTAATGTAAATATCTGATATGCAGGATGGTCTTAGGCGACCCCTGTGAAAGGGTTGTTCGACCGCCAAAGGGGTCACGACCCACAGGTTGAGAACCACTGTACTAGAGGCTTGATGCACGAAATTCATGCAAGAGTAGGCCTTCCTTCCTCCAGCTGCCAGCAGGCACCTGGGACCCGGGCTTCCCTTGCAGCCCCGGCTTCGTCCAGAAAGATGTCTGGTCTAATTAGCATATTATGCTTTTATTATTATAAATGTATGCTTGTCTTTTTCATGATTATTGTAAGAAGTTGCTATATACTAATTATAGTAGTACTTTGTCTGATAGTGCAATTTTTTTCTGTCTTTCAATTTGTTTGTAAAACTTTTTTACTTTCTGAAGCTTTTTCATCAGATATTTTGATCAACCTTTTCCTTCACAGTTCCAGCCTGAGGCTATGAGGTCTTTTGAAATACATTTGCTGTTAAATATAATCCCAAGTACTTCTTACCATGCTGATTATCTCATTTGCTGTTTGAATTAATTCCTGAAATTGATTTATAGTTCTCCTACTGTATGAAATTTAGTTTATGCCACCTTTTCATTTTGTAGGGAGCATAAACTTTCTTGTAGTTATAACTTTATACATGTCCACTTCCTTAGGTTATTATTTCTTTAGGCTAAATTCCTGGAAACAGAATTGCTAGGTAAGGACTAACCCCTTGTGAATCTATACCTTGTATTAGTTCCTATTCTAAATACTTGGCAGATATTTTCTTCTTCGGGAGCTGCATATCTTATACCTTAGTCCACTCGTGTTTCTGTTGCCAAAATGGCTGCAGTGGAATATAGTCAGTGTGGTTGTTTTGGGTCATCTGTTATTCTACGTGCAATCTGATAAACTGGGCATTGACACCCGGTGACTGATACTGCTATATGTGTGTGTGTGTGTGTGTGTGTGTGTGTGTGTGTGTGTGTGTGTGTGTATAGCTTTTTGCTTATTTCTAAGACTCATAAGAAAGGATAAATCTAAAACATTAAAGCATTCTATATTTCAACTTGCTATGTAATATCCTATCTATTAAAGAGGGAATATGCAAATTGACTGCCCTGCCCTCAAAGATGGTGGTGCCCAAACACTGTGACGTAATTGGGTTAGTAACTTTGTGAAATCAGTTTGACTTGCCAGAGGAAGGATATCTCTTTGTACAGACTGATTTCCAGTGTTTTTCTCTTCCTTCCTGCCAAACCCTGCAGGCAATGCTGTATGGTGCTGAAGACAACAGTACGGTCATCGTGGTGCCGTTTGGTGCTTGGGGGAAATACAAGAACTCCGAAATCAACTTCTCCTTCAGCCGAAGCTTCGCCTCCAGTGGACGATGGGCCTGAGTGCTGGCTGGGACTTCGAGTTTCTGTGCATCAGTTTTTCACTAAGTATATAAAGAAACTGACTAGATAAAAACGTCAACTGTACCAGAGTAACCCTGTGACTCCCTAGATCAGTACACAAGCTAGTGTAAGCTTAGTAACCATTTACATAACCATTAACCATGTCAGAAACAGCCGTCATATTTATGTTCAACTGTACATACTTGGTATAAATGTATGTGTAATTCAGTTACTGTGAGTCTCTAAGCTGAGTGAGCACATGAAAAGTGGTTTGATATACTTGCTGAGTACTACATTTCTAATTTTAAAAACTCTTAGGCAGCTATGAGTTTCTTTTGATCACTTTTGTTTATCCATTTGAACAGGTTCTTGTCTTCAAATTCTTTAATAGTAGTCAGTATTTTTCACAATTCCTCAATGTATTGTCAGCAAATGTTTTAATTTTTAATAACTGTACCAAGGAATTAGTGTGGAAACTGAGTTCTCTGTGACTATATTTTGTATTCTGGACCACTTAACTGGTCAGTGTAACAATGTGAAAGAAATTAATTCAGATAATATGACATGCTAAATTGTATACATATTTCTAAACAGTGCACTTGTATTTTTCAACTGTGTCACAAGGTCCCCCTTCTCCCCCAATTCATTCCTATTCTGTAGCTAAGAATACTATAGAGATATGACTATTCCTTCATATCAGAACAGAATGCACAGGCTGAGTCCTCTGGTCAAAGCTATTCAAAGTTAAATACCAATGGTATCAAGTATCTTGTATAAAGTTTCATTTGTTGTCTCTAACACTTTTTGTATATAGTATGTTTATGTCATTTTTGTATAGACTAAGCAATTTGGATAATTTGTCAGTAATTATACCATATTCACTGATACTGCTATATGTATATGTGTGTGTGTGTGTGTGTGTGTGTAGCTTTTTGCTTATTTCTAAGACTCATAAGAAAGGATAAATCTAAAACATTAAAGCATTCTATATTTCAACTTGCTATGTAATATCCTATCTATTAAAGAGGGAATATGCAAATTGACCCTCACGCTGTCACAAAGATGGTGGCATACACAGCCAATAAGGAGGGAATATGCTAATTGACTGCCACACCCTCAAAGATGGTGGTGCCCAAAGCCACAAGATCGTGGCACCCAGTTCCCTTAGCCCCGCCGGGGCGGCAGGTGCGTGGCAAGGCTGGGCCCACCCCCAGGCAGGCCCGGCCACTCCACTAGCCTGCCTCCAGAGTCCCCCAGTCCCCTCAGCCCACCAGCCGCCCAGGGC
>NW_005355009.1:131365-136873 GCF_000412655.1 Myotis brandtii | reverse complement strand
CCGGCCGAGGCTTGCACTGCCAGCAGTGGCAGCAGCAGAGGTGTGATGGGGCATCGCCTTCCCCTGATCGTCGGGTCGCCTCCCATCCCTGAGGGCTCCTGGACTGTGAGAGGGGGCAGGCCTGGCTGAGGGACCCGCCTTCTCCAGTGCATGAATTTTCATGCACCGGGCCTCTAGTCTATATATATAAAAGCCTAAGCGACCGTTACAACCAAATGACCAGAACAACTGGAATGACCGGTCGACCAGTTGCTATGATGTGCACTGACCAATAGGGGGCAGACACTCAACGCAAGGGCTGCCCCCTGGTGGTCATTGCGCTCCCACAGCCAACCTCCCACGGCCTATTACCCCGTCCAGCTGGCCAACCTCCTGTGGCCCCTCCCCCCTGCCAGCTGGCCCCCTGATAGGCTCTGATCTTGGGGCTGGCTTGCCACCTTCCCAGGTTTCTTCCTCCTGGTCAGCCCCCTGATAGGCTCAATTGCTGGCCAGGCCGAGGGACCCCACCCATGCACAAATTTGTGCACCAGGCCTCTAGTAGGACTATAAAACTATACTTCCTTATATTTGCATGTAAGTTTGCTGTTAAAATGTGAATCTCTAAATGTGTGTTTGGAATTATATCTGCAGTTTATTTCTGCAGACAGTGTAAATTTGTTATATGTGTGAGTGTACATCCATATGTATATTTTGCAGTAACATAAAATTTAAAGGGAACAATCCTGTGTAGCTCTTTCAACAGTTAGCTTTAAATTATTGATGTTTATATCTAGGGACTCTTGACAAACTGAGGGCGGTTTTAATAGTGGAGAATCAATGGTTATTAGCAGGTGAGGTAACATTAAAAATGGCGGTGGGAGATATCTCATTGTGGGTGATTAGGTGGAAAACCCAGGGACAGAACCAGCATGTTGAAGCTATGTTGTTATATGGTAACTTGCCTATAAAACTGGATGTAGGAAAATACTGGGTGTTAAGAATGCATGCTGTTTTGCTGTAGAAACAAAAGAAAAACCAAAAAGATAAATTTGGTGTAGTATATACCTTCAACACTCAGTTTTGGGTGTTGAAGGTACTTTTTTCTTTCTTTAAGTTTTATCTGAAGGCTTAGTCGAAGGAAGAAGGCCCAACATATATTGTTCACATTCTCTCACTTTTTTGGGAATGGGAGAAAATAAATCTTGAGTTTCCCAGCTTATATTAATTAGGAGTTGTTCTTTGGGGGAAAAAAACAAACAATAAAGACGTATCTCAATTTTTTTTTTCAAAGGAAGTTTGGTGAAAGAAAGAAAAATATCACAGGAAAGGATATAGTCTCCTACTTGTTGTCTGAGAAGTGAGGACTCCAAGGTAGATGAAGAAAGCTGGAAAACTTCCTTGTTCTTTTTGAGTCAGATCCATGGAACATAAATATGGGACCTACATTTCGGAGTATGGAGCATTTCCAAACTAACAAGGAAGTAAAAACTCTAAAGCACAAAATGATATTTAGAGATGTCAGTTTTATTTTTGTTTTGAATTCTTCACCATTTTTCTTTTACTTTAAAAACTGAAGGTGGGAGTGATGTTAGCAAGTTCAAAGGTCTGAGTCACCAATGTATGAGGTGGATTCCAGGTTTGACAAAGAAAAATTTGTAGGGTTGGTCAGGCTGTGCTCTGCTTCACCTCAAAAGCTTTTAAAACCCCAAACTGGTTAACTTGGACTAAGGCGTGAAATATACTTGTGTTTGTTTTTCAAGCTACTGTGTTGAAGGACAATTTGCAGATTATTATAATTCATAACAGATAAGCATACACGGATTAGTCTACTATTTGGGAATTGTGCAAATGGAAGTAAATAAAAGGACTTCTATAGTTTTTTTTTAAGTTAAAGCTAAATTTGCCATGTGGCTATTACCACGTGGTTTAGGTATGGTGTAAATTATATTAATGTACTTAAGCTTAAGTCATTTGTATTTAAGTTTGCCTTTCATTTATATGTAGTATATAAATCATCTTTCTAAAATGTGTTGCCAAACTTTATTTGCCAACATTTATTTGGCAAAATTATCTTGAAATTGTGATTTTTCACAAGTTAAGTACCTTACACAAATGCTATCCTGTTTTCCATCAGCTGTTTGTTTGCTGCATTTCTTTCTGTTTAAGTGCTTCAAAGTCGGATGCATTTTTTTTTTCTGGAAAAAAAAATACAGTTTTTGAGGGATCAGTTTTGAATCTCTGTATTCTATGATCTTGAATTCCAACCTTGAAAAAAATTACTTACTTTGAAAAATTATTAGCACATAATTTAAATAGAAATTATTTTTTCAAAGAGGAATTCGATTTATCTTTTTTTGTGTGTTTTTTTTTTAGAAACTCGGCAGGGAATGAGTAGACCTATGCTAAGTCTTAAATATCAGGACATTCAGTTTCCTTTCTAAGAATGGACAAAGATTTTATTTCATGGTCATATGACAGTAAGAAAATGCTTCAAGGCAGGGTGGGGGAAGGGATGGTTAAAGTTTAGCAACAAACAATTCAACATGTATTTTCCTTTAGTACTTCAATTTTTCACATACTCATGTCTGAAAAGTGACATACATTTTTGGTTGGGTTACAGTTTATTGTTAGATTCACTTATCTGGATGATTTAACAGAAATAAAAGGCCGGATTGTGATGACCTGCCTGTTGATTTGGCATCTGGAAGAACAGATGACTCTCTGGCAGCTCCCATTGGTTATTAGATGGTTGAAACAGTTCATTGATGGTCATATCGAGTGTTCTGGGCTGTGAAGTCATGGAGTTCCTCCACCTCCAAGAATGACTCATCTACCACTGGCTTCCAGTACATCATATAGCAGCTTGGTATGTCCAAAATTAATTTCTGCCAAATTTCTCTGGTACACATTTGTTTCATAATTTACCAATGTGCTACCTTTCCTATAGTGAAAGCCTTTCCTATAGTGAGCTTATGTAATTGTCGCTTTGAGCATTGTTTTAAATGTATCTATTGAGTAACTGGACAGACTGAAATTACATATCTCAGTGTACAAGACACCATTTTAATAAAATACATGCATCAAACACTTTAAAATTCAACTGTGTTTATTTGGCATCCAGACTTACCAACATTTATTATGTGACCCTGTGAACACTAATAGAGTCAATGAATGTTTGCAAATTTCTTTTAGTAGCCAAATTCTGGCTGTTTGCGAAATTAATGTGAAGAATCTTTGAAAAAAAGTATATTATTTATTCAAATCTCTTTTATTTAATCTAAAACAAAATTTGTCTCTTTCGTTTTCTTCTTCCAAAATATTTGTTGGTATATCAGAGGAAAATGGTCATGATGATTTCTACCTTATTTTGCCTGTGGTATATTTCACTGCAGCATCTCCATATATTAAAAATTTGAAACATCCCTGGCCGGTGTGGCTCAGTTAGTTGGGCATCATCCGATGCACCAGGAGGTTGCTGGTTCGATTCCTGGTCAAGGCTTGATCCCTGGTTGAGGTAAGCAGGAGGCAGCTGATTGATCAATGTTGTACTCTCACACCGATCTTTCTCTTCCCCTCTCTCTCTAAAAATCAATAAACTGTTCTTTTTTTTTTTAAAGGTTAAAAATTGGAAACAGGTGTTTGGCAGTGATACTGCAGAACTTGGCATTATGCCAGTGGCTTTTACCATAAGCCATTTTTTAATGTCCTGTCTGACTGAATAAAATGTAGTGATTGCAGTGCATCAGTACAGGGTCTCTTCTAGAATGTGTTCCCGGAAGGTAACTTGGCATATTTCATGGCAGCAGTGGCTGTCCTGTTTTGTTCAGACTCTGAACTTATTACTTTATCTGTTTAGCAATGAGGAGAAAATGCTTGTTGAGTCATTAATCATTAATGCTTGTTGAATGAGCAGGTTAATGCATTGAGTTACACTTTCATTAATTTTCTTAGTGGAGAAATGGATATTAGATCTTAAATATGAAGTTAAGTGTAGTGTTTAATGGTGAAGGTATGATCTCACCTC
The DNA here is from genome assembly GCF_000412655.1 of Myotis brandtii. Lineage (NCBI taxonomy): Eukaryota > Metazoa > Chordata > Mammalia > Chiroptera > Vespertilionidae > Myotis > Myotis brandtii. The sequence goes on along the minus strand of NW_005355009.1, from coordinate 132,870 downwards.
TTCTTGTGCTTCCTTAGACAATCAGGGCTTTGCAAAGTGTAAGTTCATATAAATACGGTTCAGAATCTTTTTCTGAACAAAACCTAAGAGAGCAGGGCTGCACGAGTGACTCGAATCTTGCTTCTTTAGAAGATGTGGAAGGGAAAATGAGTTTCAAGGGTCTCAGGCTATGCTCTTTTGCATATATTAGCTCACTCTTCACAACAGGGAAGGTTTTTGTTTGTTTGTTTTGTGTTCCTCCCTGCCTTTGATCAGATTTTTATTCAAAATTAGCTGTCCAAAGTGATTTGACCTGTATGGAATAAGCACATTTAAGTTTATGCCACAGGCTTCTTTTCTCTGGTGGGTTTCTGTTTGTGGGGCTTCTCAGCTGCTGGTTTCTTGGTACCTGCAGCCTCTTTTCACACCAAAGGCTTCTGCTTTGTAAGGCCAACAGCCTTCTTTCCTTTCATCCCTACCACAGGCTTCTTGCCTGGAACCCCCTTCTCATCTGCTTTGGCTTCTAGCGCTGCTGCTGCTTTATCCAGCCCGAGCCTGGAGAAGAATGGGTTTCCAGTGCATGGTCATTGCATAGAGGTTTAGCTTCAACATGATTTGTGGGGAAGCATGGGACTTGGTTTGAAAACCTTTAAGGAGGAATCTCCAAAAGGTCAGAGGCCTCTAGGGGATTCTTGCCAAAGGCAGCAGACCCTGCCTTGACTTTTCCAAACAAGTCTGAGCTCTTGGGTGTTTTACGGGAATCTTTATGTTTAGACTTCAAAACATCCTTGTTTTAAAGACACTACAGATACATGTGTTTCTCAAGGATACTTACCCTTGGTAGTATCTCTAGAGGTTAATTCTGGTTCATGCTGTTGCTACAATAAAAGCCTAAGGAGGCAGGCGAACAGGGTTGTCTGGTTCCTTTAGCCAGGCAGTCCCTTAGCCCTCTCTTTCACAGAAACGTGTGTCAGAGTAATCCATTCATCCATCGCCCAGGGTCTGCTGGTCAGCCCCAGCAATGATTCCTGGGTTTTCCAGTGGATTCTTCTTCAGGACTCTGTGATGAACCTACTTGTGTGGTGTTTGGTGGGCTCTTTGGGTCTCTGGGCTTTTCAATATTCTGCTCAAGTCTGTATTGGGCATCTTGTGCATGGGAAGGTGGTAGTTACTCTTGAGGGAGGCAGTTTTACTCCAGGTGTCATAAGGAAAGCACCTTCAATCCAAATGCAGACTCAGCCCACATATCCACCAGGTGCAAGTTTCAAAATGTTCAGTTTGCTTACATTAAGCAGAGTAATTCCAGAGATGTTTCTGAAAGCTTTGATGATACCATTGTCCTCATAGATGATGCAAAGTCCCTGCACTGGATACAATGGTTTCTCATTTTGCCCTTGCCAGCTCTCATTCACTGAGGGGCAGAGACCTTCTTTATATAATTCCAGGCCTTAAACTTCTTTTTTTTTTTAAAAAAAAAAAATTTTATTGATTTTTTACAGAGAGAAAGGGAGAGAGATAGAGAGTTA
>NW_005355009.1:127086-131305 GCF_000412655.1 Myotis brandtii | reverse complement strand
GCCCCAGCAGGTCCAGGGGTTCCCAAAGGTATGGACGGAGTCGGTGAAGGAATGAATGACACGGAGACAGCGTTCAGTTGATCAGCATAGCCAGGTTCTCTTTTTATTGTCCTGTTACATCTGTATTTATACCATTTGATCCTATAAGCATGCCTCTATAATCACATCATGGTATGTTTTGGGTAACCTTCTACAGTTCCTTGTTTCATTCCCATAGTTTCTTATTTGACCTTACCCAAAATCCTGTCTCTATCTAGTTCTGTTGATTTTAATCTTGTCTAGGTTAATCTCTGTGTTCCATTATAAGGGCTATTCCAAGGTTGCTGCTCTACAAGGAAGTGACGGAGGAGATTATCCTACCCAGTAAAGGTCATGTCCTCCCAGCCTCGCTGCTTGCCTTCCCTGGGACTGCCCTGTGTCAGTGGGTCTCCAGGGGTATAGGCTTTGGTGCTTTCCCTGGTGGGCAGACCCCTGGGGATGTGGGCCCAACAAGTCCCAAATTTATTGCCAACAGTCTTAGTCCAAGTTCTTCATAAGTAGTACATGGTATTTCTGTAACACTAGGGGGATTTACTGATTTATTCTCTCCCTTAGTCCTGTTAACCCCTAACCTGGGGAAACAACCTTTCTCGGGGAGGTGGTCCTGTTTAGAACACATAGCGCTTAAGAGGGGGAGCAAACATATGTCATATATGGCAGGTCCCTTGAAACATAAGCTGTGCAGATGTTTCTTCCCTGCAGCGACTGTGTCAAGCAGCAAGGGTGGACCGGCTCCTGGCATGTGCCCACAACTAAGGTACATGCCCTTGACCGAAACCGAACCTGGGACCCCTCAGTCCGCAGACCGACGCTCCATCCACCGAGCCAAACCGGTTATGGCAGGCCTTAAACTTTTTTTTAAAAAAAATTATATATTGATTTGAGAGAGAGAGAGAGAGAGAGAGAGAGAGAGAGAAAGAGAAAGATCAATTTGTTTATACATTCATTGATTGATTCTTATATGTGCCCTGACCAAAGTTCAAATCCACAACCTTGGTGTATCTAGGATGATACTCTAACCAACTGAGCTCTCAGACCTTAAGTTTCTTAAGAAGCAAAACTACATCCTTCGTTTTCTTGTAGCCTTCAACTTTATCTTCAATCACCAAAGGAAGTTCAGCAATTTCCTCAGTATGATGCCCTTTAGACATGACCAGCGCTAGGAAGGCTGAGGCAGCCAGAGTAGAACAGATGGCATATTGCTTCTGTGTTGTGTTCACTCTACGGTGCCAATGGTGCCAGGTTTTGGCTGGTGCAAATGTGTGGCCCCTACAACACATATTTCCAAAGCACCTTGGCCAGAATGATGAGTCCCACCACCTTGAACTCTGGGAATTTGAGCCACAGCTCTGCCAGTACCCCAAGACTCAGTACTGGTTTGATGACCTGCCAATTCACTGACAGACTAGGGTTGTCTATTGTTTTTGTGCAAGTTGGTGTGAACAAAGTTCCCAATATCTGGTTGAATGGGAGCCTTAAACACAGCAGGCAAAGTGACATTTTTGCCAGATGATTCCCCCTTTTTGGATTACACTGATGTCAGTGGATGAGCACATGCCATAGTGTGGAGAGAAGGCCACAGTCCTCTCAGCCTGGTGGCTTCCACAGGAAAAGCCAGGGAAACCTTTTTATCATTTTTATCCTTGAGGAAATGGGGTCTTGAAGCAGCTAATAAATAGCAAGAGCCAATCCAGACCCCTTTGACTTCAGTCTGTGTTCCTTCTATTCTACCACAACTCCTTTATATATTAGCAAAAGCAAAACAAACTCACTACTGTCAACATCTACAGCATCCATCTGCAAAAGGATCTCTGGAGGACATGAAAAAGTTATATAGTCATGATTCAGAAACTCTACCTTGCTGGATGGATGAACATATTAGAGGTAGCAACTGAGTGTACATCACCTAAATAAACTAGGATAGAGAACTAAATTATGTCCAAGCCAAATGAATACAACTCGGGGGCAAGTGTGAATGAATGGATGCAGAATGACTGCTTTAAACAGCACAGGACTTAGATGGTCACTTATGGAAGCCCAGTAATTCAGTCTATAAATGATAAGCATTTATTAAGAACCTACTCTATATGTCTGTGATGACACTGGGGTGAGTTTTGCAGGGCTTGGGGAAGGGAGTGGTAGATTATCTCCCTAGAAGAGTTTTGTCCAGGGGCAGGAAAGTGAGTTACACCAGAAGGTAGCAATGTTCACCTGGATAGGTGAAGCAAAGATGTTTGCAGGCAACCAATGTAACCAGTGAAGTCACACCCTTTGGTCACATGTCAAGCATAGGTTCTTTCAGGGACCAGGAGACTTAAGTCATGTCTTAGGAGGCAGGTGGCCAACGGCAGGACTAGTTGCATATTTTTATGCAAAACAAAAATGCCAAACCCTTATTCAAAAATTATGGGGACCTATCAGGTGGCAAGGCTGAGATTTTGGCAAGGGCCCCAGGCAGCTTAGAGAGTGCAATAGAGTTCCCGAAGCTTACCACCTAACTGGAACTTGGGGGGAATCTCCCCACTGTGTATATTCAGATGTGAATTTCAACTGCAGGAAGATGTCTCCCTCACCAAGGCTCTCCTCCAGTTTCATACTAAACAAGAAAATAGCACATTCCCTGCATGTCTGTGGTTTTGCTCCATGTGACCTTTCTATGAGGTAAGACCTTGGACTGAAGGCTTTCCCACATTCACTGCACTCTCAAGGTCTTTATCCAGTGTGAACTCTCTGATGTTTAATGGGGCCTCCACATTCACTACAGCCATAGACTTTTCTCTAGTATGAACACTGTACAATGGGCTGGAGCTTTAGCCAAAGAATTGCCCATGTTTGTCCGGATGGCATGGGTCAGTGGTTGAGCATCAACCTATGAACCAGGAGGTCACGCTTCCATTCCAAGTCAGGGCACATGCTCCGGTTGCAGGCTCAATCCCCAGTGTGGGTCATGGAGGAGGTGGCCGATCAATGATTCTCTCTCATCATTGATGTTTCTATCTCTCCCTCTCCCTTCCTCTCTGAAATCAATAATGAAAATAAAATGAAATGAAATAAAAATAAATAAAAAGCAGCAACCTGAGGACACTGGCTATGGATTCAAACCCAGGCCTATTTCATCCTAAAGTCAGTTATTTTCCACTTCAGAAGTCAGATAAAGTTAGTAGGTTCTTATATATTAACTAGTGGCCGGGTGAATGAATTCATGCACATTGAAAGGGAATTAACTAGAAGAAATATTTTAATATCTCCATTGGCCCTTTTTTATAACAGAAGTGTCAACCAAATTCATGATCAACAATGACAGATCAAAACACATGCATGTGATTGGCGCCAGTGAGAGCTTTATATATATCACACACTTAGCCTTTTATAGATATAGAATAAACTTGCTTAATTAGACCTGCTTTCTGATTTAGCTAAACTTTTTCCAGCCCAGAGAAGCACCCCAACTTCTCTTTCAGGTAATTGTCAGCAACACAGCAGTAAATATCAACACAAAACAGATTATTATTGTAGATCATGCAGGCAGAACAAAGGGTAAAATATTTAACTGCAGCAGTGTTTGACTATATTCTGTGCAGTGAGAAAACCTGAAGTCATTTTCAAGGTCACTTTCTTACTTCTTTTCAGTTGGGTCAAGATTCTAAACTTTCTAAATCTCCATTATGCAGCTAATGAAAAGAAAATAGGATTCCATCGATTCTCCTATCTACCTACTCCAGGACTCCTGTGAGAATCAAATGACATGAGGCAAGGGAAAACACTTCACAGACATTTGGTTAAAGTGTGAAATGTTTGCACCTGGCTATAAAGCAAGTCATGGTCCTGGGCTAAGAAACTCTAAGGAGGCTAGTCTCTAGGGAGAGGAAGCTGGGTGTTGCTACATGACATCATTACCCAGCACCCACATCCACCGTTTCTGGGCTGGGCTGGGCTGTGGGCCACATTTTATGCCATGGGGTCTTGGCAGCATTGGCTGTGATTTGGTGGGCTATCACTCTAGGGTGGTGGTGGGAACTGTGTCCCAGTTGGGGGGAAGCCCGGTCCGCGGTGCTGTTTCTCTGTAAATGGCCAGTGTGCATCATGGCAGCTCCTATGTTGAGCATCTGCCCTCTGATGGTCAGTGTGCATCATAGCGATGCATCGGATGGATACTTAGCATATTAGCTATATATATATA
>NW_005355009.1:125891-127019 GCF_000412655.1 Myotis brandtii | reverse complement strand
ATTAGATGGGGAAAAACTCCAGAAGGAACCTGAAAATACTGCACCTATTCATTGGAAACCCGGAAGAAAAGAATAATTGGAAAATGTGTCAGGAGAGGACATAGTAAAAGCACACTAAGACCTAGTCCAAGACAAGACAAAATACAAAAGTTAACCAAACTTATAAACTACATTCCTGACTATATTTGTGGTTCCCACTTCTCCGTCTCTCATTCACTCCTCAATTCACTGCATTCTGCCATCTGAGTCCACCACACTGATGAAACATCCATCTCAAAGGTCCACAATAACCTCAATGAACACAGTGATTGCTTTTAGTTTTTAATCTTATTTGACCTCTCTTCAACACTCCTGGATCAACTCCTCTCATTGAAATAGTTTCCTCTTTCAATATCCTTATGGTTTTCCTTCTAAATATCCAGCATCTGCCTTGCCGGTGTGGCTCAGTTGGTTGGGTGCCATCCCATGCAGCAAAAGGTGGCCGGTTCAATTCCTGGTCAGAACACATGCCAGGGTTTTGGGTTGCAGGCTCAGTCCCCGGTAGGGGGCATGCAGGAGGCAAGAGATCAATGTTTGGCTCTCACATTGATGTCTCTCTCTCCCTCTCTCCCTTCTTCTCTTTCTAAAAAAAAAATCAATGAAAAAATGAATGCTTTAAAAATATGTAAATAAATAAACAAAGAAACAAATAAATATCCATCAGCTGCTTCTCAGTTTCTTGACCTTTGGTGTTCCTAGGTCTACCTCAACTCTTTCTCAGTGTGCATTCTCCTTGTGCAAGCCAATGCACTCCTTTTTTATTTAATTTAAATTCTTTATTGTTGAAAGTATTACATATGTCTCCTTTTCCCCCATTGACCTCTCCCCAGCGCATGCCCTCACCCCCTAGTGTCTGTGTCCATTGCTTATGCTTATCTGCATGCATACAAATCCTTTGGTTGATCACTTATCTCCCCACTCACTCTCTCCTCTGAGGTTTGATGGTCTGTTAGATGCTTCTATGTCTCTGTATCTACTTTTGTTTATCAATTTATGTTGTTCATTATATTCCACAAATGAGTGAGATCATGTGATATTTATCTTTTTCTGACTGGCTTATTTCGCTTAGCATAATGCTCTCCAGTTCCA
>NW_005355009.1:109881-124961 GCF_000412655.1 Myotis brandtii | reverse complement strand
TGCACATAGTAGGCATTCAAAAAGCTTGGGAATGCATGAATGACACACTTAGAATACTAAGAAAAGTTATCTCATTCCTGAGCCTTATTTTAAAACTTGAGGGTACACCCTTCCAAAAAGACGAATTATAGAAAGAATAAAAATTACTGTTACTAAGACACCAAGAGTAAACCCACCATAAATCAATCTCCGGGGGAGTTTTCATGGCCAGGAAGTTGGAAATGACCACTCGCATATTTATAAAGAAATATTATCACAAGCTTTCTTATCTCCAGCTTGTTTTCCTAAAAGCTCATTTGTCTTTCCTAAAGAAAGTTATTTGTTCTTCCCATAGAAGCCTTTTCTCCGCTCCTTCTTTTCCCTGCTAAGTTAGATACATATGCCTCAAACTTTAACCACTCAGCTTCTAGCTACTTCCATATGAATAAACCCTTTTTCTCCTGTCAATCTGGCAGTTTAATTCGCAGGTCTCCAGGAACTATACCTAAGAGGGCAGAACAAAAGTTGTTTCCTCCTCAGACAGTTCATATGCCATGTATCAATATGGACCATAAACTTGTAGGTTTTTGTGATTATGGTAACACATACTGCAGTTCATGTCACAGTCCTCTCTGGTGGGGCACATTAATGGTTTCTAATTTTTTACTATTTTTAAATCTCACCTCCTTCGTGCCACTTTCTCTCACCTTCTCTGCCAGAGAAGATATATACACATATACAAATGCATGACTATCTACATATGTAAAATTTGCCATATTTGTTGTCTAGATCTTCAAAAGAAATACCAGGCAGTGCTGCTCGTCTGAGTCTCACTTCTCTGGAGCAAATTAATTTAGGCACCAGTCATAAACTTTACGATACCTAGACTTCTCAGACTCTAAACATGAATAGACGTTAATAACTAGCCACACAAACCTGCTGGGCAATAAAGAGAGCTGAGGTTGGTCTGCCCAATAGAAATGCTTGCTTTGACTTGAGCTTTCCTCTCCCAGAGCTTCTGTGTCACCAGTTCAGTACATACAAGAATGAAGAGTTAACAAGGAAAATTTGTCATAGTTACTCATCTTCTGTTCTGATGCTTGGCTTTTAAAATTCAGAAGCAGCCATTGAAGCATATTTGGCACTTCAAAGTTCTGCCATAAAGTGTATAGGCTCAGTTTATATGATCATTTGGTTTATAATGATGATTACATAATTACTATGTGAACAGCAGCATACTTTTGGACTAACATGTGACCCTTAGCTCTGAGAAATGTATAATATATTGGCAAAAGGAGAAACCCAAACAACAAGGCCTGAGGAGCTTATAAATAATCATTGTGAATCTTGATAATAAAAACATGGAGCAGGCCCTGTCTAGGGAGCTCAGTTGGTTAGAGCATTGTCCTGATACACCAAGGTTTTGGGTTTGATCCCCGGTCAGGGCACATACAAGAATCAACCCATGAATGCACAATTAGTAAAACAAAAGTCTCTCTCTCTCTAAAAATCGATTAAAAATATTTTAAAGACATGGAACATAAATTTTTTGACATAAAATTTTGGAGCAATTTTTCCATAACCTGGAACATAGATTAGCACAAATTTGTATGAATTCATTCTAGAGAATTCTGCAGACTCTCTTATAAACCAAGACAGTCTAAAAAACAAAACAAGTTTGGGGTATAGGAAAGGCCCTTCCATGTTCAAATAGCTAAGCTAAGAAATGCTCTCTGTTACTCTCTCTCAGAGCATCGAGGAATGGTGAAAGCCAGGAGAAAAAATAGGACTGGCAAACTTAGAATCAGTAAAATGAAAGGGAGATCAGAGAAGCAGGGTTGGAATGTACCAATTATAAAGGGCTTTGGCTTTTACTCTAAGAGAAATAGGAAAGTACATGAATGTAAGCTGGGAAATTTTAAATAATAGAAATGTATATTTTCAGCAAAGCATTCCTACCTCCTAACCCCAAACTTCCCAGAGATTGATGCCATTTTGGGTTATGTCTTTCCAGAAGTTTTTCTATGTGATTATATTCATAGATGGGTACATTTAAAAATATATAGTTTTGTTGTGTGACAGGTATGTATGTGTGTGTGTGTGTATGTGTGTGTGTATCTATGTGCATGTGTTTTAACTTTTAAATACCCTGTTCTAATTAGCAATTTGCTTTTTACAATTAATATGTCTTGGAGATCTTTCTTTGTTAAAATAGTACATATATTTCTATTTCATTCTTTTGAACTGTTCTGTAATATTCCATTGTATGCGTTTGCTGTTTTATTTAACCTTACTGGTAAACATTTAGGTCTTAATTTATTTTCTCTCTTTTTTCTTTCCTTCCTTCCTTCCTTCCACTTTTTCTTCCTGTTCTTTTTTCCCCCATCTTTCTTACTTCTTTTCTTTTCCCCCATATTAAATTACTATTGTCTTAATATTATATTTAATAACATAAAATTACATGTTACATGGAATATGGGAGGAAATTTGAAAATTAAAGCTTGTGTTACCTTCTGTTAGAAAAGCAATACATCTTGTCAAAATTGGAATCACTTAGATTTGCCTCATTGGAAAAGAGGCTTAAGGTTACTTCTTAAGCAAGGACTTATCCAGTGTTTATTGTTCTGGAATAAATGAAATCATGAGGGCTTGAGCTTAGTTAGTCCAAGCTTTGCTAAGAGGTTATTCGGTCACTTTAGCCAACTCAGTCATAGATCTAGGTCAGTAGGAAGCAAGAATCCTATATCCACAATCTGTTTCTTCTATGTTGGGCTCTCTCTTCTCCCATTACCTACAGCCTGAACCAACATGGCATTCAGCCACCACTGTCGTTAGGGCTTGTCAACCCAACCTTGATGTCAGCCCTCAACAGAGTTTAGATGAAACTTAGAGCCATGGTTATTTATTTTTAATATATGTTTAATGGTCCTTAAACTTATGTTTGCAAGGTTAGCTTTCTTTGGTTTAGAATAAACCTTGGAATAAAGGTCCTGCCACCTCTCTGTATATGTCTGCATTTCTTTTAAACGTGCCATCGATTAGGAAGTTTGTAAATTTGTGCTGATCTGGGTGTTCCCTCCCAGGCCTCCCTTACATACGGACAATTGCACTAGTAGCATAATGTACACAGGCCTTGGTCAATGAAATACCAGGGAGATAGAGCTGCCTCTGCTCTGCCCACGCTTACATCACAAAATGGTGAACTGTGCAATAACGAGGAAAATTGTCACAAAGGATCACATTAGTATCACGTAAATAATGTTGTGCTTATTCATGTTTGTGATAAAGAGTGAAATGGGATTAGAGACCTTGCTGGTACCCGTGGGTGTCAATAAATGCCAGTTCCTCTCCTCTATTCAAAATGAAATAATTACCCTTATGAATTTAACCTGTTTAAAAGGTAGAACACATTTAAAAGACCATATACAGGCTGGGGCAAAAGTAGGTTTACAGTTGTTCAGATGGGAAATAATACAATAATTAATCTATATATATAAAAAGCCAGGTGTCACGACCAGAACGACCGATCAACCAGTCGCTATGATGTGCATTGACCACATCTCAGTCCCTCCTCACAGCCCGCAGACTCCCATCGCTGGATGGCCACTGGGGAACCACGGGGAACCGGGCTGGGTGGTGGTGGACCAGGACTGGGGACTGGTGTGTGGGCAGAAGGCAGACCTCTTGGTCCCTCCCCCTGGTTGGCAGGCTCTGATCGATCTTTAGTTTCTTCGGAAAGGTACGTGGCGCGTCCACTGCGCAGCCTCCTGGGATGCGGACTCACCTCTGTGAGAGGCTCTGGAGCAGAGACTTCAACAAGGACTTCAGCACCTGCAGCCACCCTCAGCCTTCCCTGCTGGGAGGTGGACGGAGAACAACAGCTTTAAAGCACAAACACCCTCCTCAGGAAGAACCCACCACCTTCCTACTCCACAGCCGCTTCCATGTCTGCAAGAAACTGCAAGTGCTCCTCCCTGCGGGATGGGCGGGGCCAGAGCCTGAGCTGAGCGGTTTGCCATGGGGAGGGACCGAGCCAGGCGGCTGGGCCAGTGCAGGGACAGAGGGAGGGAGGGCCGGGCAGGAGCAAGGGGGCAGCCCTGGTTCCCTGCACCTCTTCCCACAGGCATAGCCCTTCTTGGTTGAGTTTCCCACGGCATTGTTAGGGTTTTGGCTGGTGATGCCGGCTGTGAAAGGATTCACAAGGGAGAGGAGAGACGGGTGCAGAGAGAGGGCGTTTATTTTACTTCTTTAAAGGGAGCAAAGGGCCAGGTGCCCTTTGATGGCACAAGGCACCTAAGGCAGAGTGGGCTGTTCTTTTGATCGACGAATGGCAAACGAGGAACCAGGGTGGGTGGTAGCAGCGGGGCTGTACAGAGGACTGGCAAGCGGGTGGAAGATGGCCCTGACTGCAGGCTAGGCCTAGGGACCCTACCCGCGCACGATTTTGTGCGCTGGGCCTCTAGTAAATAATAATACAAGAGTAAATTGTCTCATGTACTCACAGCTGTAAACCTACTTTTGCCCCACTCTGTATATTCTCAGAGATGGCAGCAGTTTTATTCCAAGGTTTGTGCTAAATCTTGTTTCTAGCTGGAATAAAGAATAATCTCACACATATTTCAAAGATTTGTTGTGTTCAGTGATTAAAATGCAAATTTATTTTAAGAAGTTATCTGTTATTTTTTGCGTTATTTTCTCTTCTAAGTACTTAAAGTGCAATTACTACCATGAGAGAGGAGGGAATCCCCTAAATTAAAAAGTAATCCTCACATTAAAACAAAACACAACAACCTCAGAAGAGTTATTTCTTAATGATTACAGAGTTTCTGTTTAAAGTGATGAAAAAGTTTTGGAAATAGATAGTGATGATGGTTACATAACATTATGAATGTAATTAATGCCACTGAATCAGACACTTAAAATGGTGAAATGGCCAATTTGCTGTTATAGTTTGCTCCAATAAAAGTGAATAAAAATAAATAGATGGACTTTCTTAGCAATGTCAAGATTTTTAAACTTTCATTTCATTTCAAGAAATACTTATTGAATGCCTCATTGGTGCTTCCGTATGCACAACAGAGGGATGGTTGGAGACAGTGACTTAAACATAAAGAGAACTTACAGCGTGGCCCGTTCAGTAGTCAGTATTTCACGGCTCTCATATTACCAGGTCAACTTTACAAGGCAGGCACTGCTACTATCGCCATATTATATTTATTTTATAGTTGAGAAGGCTCGGATGAAAATACTTGTCAAGGCTAGTGAAGAGAGGGAGCGAACCATCATCATGCTTTCAGAATATGGAATGCCTGTGTACTTCGCTCTTAGCTTCCTGGTTCAGAAAAGGAGAACATTGAGAAGGATAGCATGTTCTAAATATAACTTCTCTCCCCTCTTCAAATCTGCTGGGGACCTTTGCACTGAAACCTAACGCTGGCTTTGCTTTGCTTTCTTTCACTTCCTTTCCAAGTCTGTGTTGTCTTCTCGCCTGTACTTTTTTGCTAGAAGGCAGGGCCTATGGAAGGAGACCCCCCAGTTACTTCAGAGCTAGCCTAAGACAGGAAGTTTACACAGAGCGAAACTATTTGCTAGAATTGGTTTTGACCCCTCTTCAAGTTGTTAGCATTGGAGATGCTGTCGTCAGGATTCCATTGCACAAAGAGAAAGATATAAAAATATCTCCCTGACACGTGGATTTCCTTCTGTTTCCCATCCCCCTGCCAGGAACGCCGGAAAAGGATCCCAGGCAGACTTTTGGTCAGTGTGAATCCCAGGGGTTGAGGAGGAAATGCGGACAATAAGCAGCTAATGGAGAGAAAGGGGACTCAGGGAGGTCTGAGAAGGGTCCTTTTCGCCCTGGGCATTTCCTCAAGGCCAGGGCAGCTGTGGACTGCCCCAGCTGTCTGGTTGCGGGACCTGCCCTGGGCTGATAGGTTTCCTCTCTGACTTTCTCTTGCCTCTGAGAGCCTGCAAAGGGCAGTCCCTGGACTTAAGGGACATGGATCTTGACTGAGGTCTCCATAGGGAGGCTTTCACGTGTGTCACCACTGCTTTGCCGGCTACGGTGTGGGCTGCTTTCCTACCAACATCAACATAATTGAGGTGAGTTGTTTGGCTGTTTTTGTTTTTCCAAATGTTCACCCTGCATGGAGAATCTTGATCTCTTTTTGGCATGCGGTTTAACAAATGTGCCACTTGAATCAGTACTTCTCATACTTTAATACACGAATCACCTGGAGATCGTGTTAAAGTTCAATGGGTGTGGGGTGGGCCTGGGGTTCTGCATTTCTGACGAGGTCCCAGGTGGCTCCAGGAATCAGGTTGTGAGTAAACAAGGGCTTAAACCCTCTGGGTGTTTTGCTTTTGGGGGTGACATGGGTTGGAGAAATGCTGTTCGAAGGAAGGAGTTGGCCGACCGCATGATTTATGTAGAGTTCCTGAGAAAAAACCACAGCATCCTGCCCTGGTTATACCCTATGTAGCCTTCTCTGAGGGAGTATCTCTAAGTGTGGGGGTTCCTGTTGGACAGTTCTTGGTGTGGTAAACCAAGTCACCCCAAGTGAGAGGAGCTGCCGGGCTGCTCCTTATATTGCACAGGCCACTTGGAGCAGAGCCAGACTTTTTTTGGTAATTTTTAAAATTTGGGGATTAAGTGTCCACAGCATGCCTCACACTGGTGTGGTTAGTGATCACTTTGAACATTTTCGCTTCAATTAAAAATTGGGGCCCTGGCTAGTGTGGCTCAATTGGTTGAGTGTTGTCCTGTGCACTGAAAGGTTGCCAGTTCGATTCCTAGTCAGGGCACATGCCCAGGTTGAGGGTTCGGTTCCTGGTCAGGGTGCAACCAATCGATGTTTCTCTCACATCAATGTTCCTCTCTCTCTTTCTCTCTTTCCCCCCCTCTCCCTTCCTCTCTCTCTAAAATCAATTTAAAAAACTAATTGGTGTCTTCCTTGTACTACAGTGGGGCCTTGACTTACGAGTGTCCCCACTAACAAGTTTTTTGAGATACCAGCTGTCTCTCGGCAGATTTTTTGCATTGAGTTGATTGAGTAATTTGAGTTAAGGAGCTCCTTAACGAGCTCGGTCTCGGAACGAATTAAACTCGTAAGTCAAGGCCCCACTGTATTTGGAAGTAAAGATTGTAAAGCATATGAACCTATTACATTGTTTAAAATCAATTTGAGTAAAGAATATAATGTTTTATCTTCTTGTGAGAGGCCTGTGTTCCTCTTTACGCTGAGTAGCTCCTTGTCCTAAATAATATATGTTCATCTGAAAGTAGCTTTTTCTGTTGTTAATACTCACCGTGGATATTTCTTCCATTGAGTTTTAGAGAGTGGAAGGAAGAAGAGAGAGAGAGAAACATCAATGTGAGAGAGACATATTGATTGATTGCCTCCCGAACCTGCCCTGACTAGAGCTGGGGATGTGCCCTTGACTGAAATCGAACCCAGGACCCTTCAGTCTGAGGACCTTTCAGTCTATCACTGAGCCAAATCGGCTAGGGCTGAAAGTAGCTTTTAATTCAAAGACAAACCAAGAGGGGGGGCGGGGGAGAATAAATAAATGGGAAAAAGGTACTTATTCTGTCCTTAGTTGAAGGGAGAGCATAGCAATGGGAGTAAAAATGGGGAAAGGAGAGTGTTCGCTGGGGAAGTCACAACTTAGCAAAATTAATGAAAGAAACCCCGAACCCAGAAATAGAATTCTTTCCCACCCATGCATGGCAGTTCTTCTAGCATAGTAGCTTGTGTTTTCCTCAGCTGAAGAAATGTGCTTGAGACACAATAAGTAAATTATAAATTGTGTCATTTTAATAAATATGCTGAAAACACTCGTCATTAAAGTTGAAGATTATGCAATGGAATGAAAGGTCAGAGGTGTAAGAAGGCCTCATGAGGCCCAGAATGAACCTATGAAACCATCCCAGATGGAGGGGAATTGCTTTTGTTTGAAAAAAGCTTTAGCCCAGCTGGCTTGGCTGAGTGGTTGAGCATCGGTTCGATTCCCGGTCAGGGCACGTGTGTGGGTTGCAGGCTCAATCCCCAGTGGCGGGTGTGCAGGAAGCAGTCAATCAATGATTCTCTCTCATCCTTAATGTTTCATTCTCTCTTTCCCTCTCCCTTCCTCTAGGAGATAAATAAAAATATATTTTTTTTAAAAAAAGAAAAGAAAATAGCTTCAAATGACATTCCTTTATGTCATGGCATATGACCAGGGGTGTTTAAAAGTTTAACAACCTGTGTGGCAGGAACATTGACCAATCAGAACAGAAGCTACTGTAAATAACGCACACCACAGCAGACCTCTGGTAGGCAGTAAGAACATACTGGGCTGAATATTAGCCTAACCTAAGCTATCCCAGGTTTTAATTAACCATTTTTTTTTTTTTTGTGGGGAGAAAATGCAAAGCTTCAAATGAGCTCAGAGACATATAGTATAGTAAATCCTCACTTAACATCATTGATAAGTTCTGCAACTTCAAGCAAAACGACGTATAATCAAACAATTTTACCATAAGCTGATTGATATAAAGAAGAGTTAAGTTGCTATGGCATCTCATCAATGTTATAATGGAACAACTTTGAACAAAATGACAATATTTGTTATTTGAGGACCTGGCCTAATACTCTTAGGTGAGGCCACTCTCTCTCTTTTCAAGCCCAGAGCAAACCCTCATTCCAGCTGTGTATCCTGCAACCTACACTATAGAGAGTAGAGTTCTCTTACATCACTGCAAGATTCAAAATCCTGTTTCTTGAGCAGGATTAGAGAAAATGCATATATTCTTCTATAAAGAGTTAGAGCAGAAATGAAATTTGATCGCCATGCTGTCCTTTCATACAAAGCATTACCTCATACATTGTCCCACTTGATTTTTCACACCTGTCTTGGAGTATAAATCCAGGGAGTTATTATTTTAACCTTTCAATGAAGAAACTGAGGCTCTGATTAAATAATTTCCTGAAAGGCACACAGCTGGATAGTGGGCGAGGTTTAATCTTAGGCCTATTGGCTCTAAATCAGCGGTTCTCAACCTGTGGGTCGCGACCCCTTTGGCGGTCGAACGACTCTTTCACAGGGGTCGCCTAAGACCATCCTGCATATCAGATATTTACATTACGATTCATAACAGTAGCAACATTACAGTTATGAAGTAACAACGAAAATACTTTTATGGTTGGGTCACAACATGAGGAACTGTATTTAAAGGGCCAGAAGGTTGAGAACCACTGCTCTAAATTCAGGTTAATCCTGTACTTTTCTTTAGCATCCTCATAAGACCTCTAACAGTCTATACTGTTCTGTACTAGGGTTTGCCTTCATTTTATATCATAATTTGAAACTTTTGTGCATTAAAAAGAATCCCTTTTCTATTTCTTTTATTGTAAAATATTTTTATTGATTTCGATAAATCAGAGAGAGAAAGAGAGAGGGAGAGATAGAAACATCAATGACGAGAGAGAATCATTGATCAGTTCCCTCCTGGATGTCCCCCACTGGAGATCGAGCCTGCAACCCAGGCATGTGGATGCTCAACCACTGAATCACACCAGCCAGGCCTTCTATTTCTTTTGTCAAAATATCATGTGTTGTCTTAGCTTTGCCTCCATTAAGGCCTTTAATCCCCAGGAACAAGTGTTTAAAGGCAGGGCTTCTCAAAACTGTATCATACTTAAACACCACCCGGCCGCTTGCTGACATGCAGATCCTGGGCCCCAGCTCCATAGATTCTGATTCAGTGGGTCAGGGCTCAGGTCTAAGAATTTGCGGTTCTAGTAAGCATCCAGGTGATCTTAGTGCTACCATTCAGAGACCACACTTTACACAGCTTCAGTCAATAATTTAAAATAGCATCTGTATAGTTTAGAGGGGGCTTAGTGTGCTTAATAACAGATTATGGAGCTAGACTTCCTGGGTTTGAATACTGACGCTATCACACATGCAAGCTGTGCGATCTGGGGGAAGTTAACACTTCTGTGCCTGTTTCTTAATTTGTAAAATGGTTCAGTGATACTGCCTACTTTACAAGCTAGTTGTGGGGATTAAATGACTCAACAGGGCTGGGCACAGACTATCTCCATGTGTTTGCTCTTGTTATTATAAGTCTTGCTCAATTCATAATTATACTTTATGCTAGAAACACCAACAATACTAGTAAGAATTCACCCAGATACCAAATGCTCTTCTTTGATATAGATGTTACCCCAGGGGTTTAATCATGAGTTAAACAGGTTCTCATGTGTGTGTGTGAGTAGATGTTCTGGGCTGTCAGCTAGCACTTCCCACCAAAAGGAAAGAGAGCAAATGACGCTGAGAATTTGGCAAGGGCCTGATTAGATAGGGCCTTACCTACTGTTCTAAAAGTTTGGATTTGACTCTGACAGTGATGAAAGCCATTCATATAGTTTGAAGCTGAGATGAGCATTCAGAATTGCATTTTAGAAATGTCTCACTCTGCCGGTGTGGCTCAGGGCCTAAGTAGCAGAGCAGCTTCTTTTGAAGCCTGGAGGCCTTTTTTTGTACCTGGCCCCACCCAAAAATGGCAGCTTTACATATCATCAGATGAAAGGGTCAAAGCACATGTGCAA
This sequence comes from Myotis brandtii, assembly GCF_000412655.1. Taxonomy (NCBI): domain Eukaryota; kingdom Metazoa; phylum Chordata; class Mammalia; order Chiroptera; family Vespertilionidae; genus Myotis; species Myotis brandtii. The sequence continues at coordinate 114,387 of NW_005355009.1, read as the reverse complement.
CGATTGCATAGGCTGCCTTCAAATTTCAAAGAGGCCCACCAAATATGGTGTGTGTGTTTTTTCCCTTTGTGGTGGGAAGTGCAAAGGTACAGCAACTTGTGTCTCATTTTAGAAAGGCTGTCCTAACATGCGCCCGATGGAATAGACCTACTAAGTTTTGGAGGGTTTAACTCTTACCCTTTGGAATCTATATGTGTACATAAGGTATTTTTGATGCTTATTTTTTTCTGCATACCAGATCTAATTGGCATAATGACATTCGTATATAGGATCAGGATGGTGTCCTCTGGGATATCAAGACCATCAAGGTTCCTTTTAACTATATTATGATGGCAGGAGAGAGGACAGAAGCATAAATGTATACTGTTGTTCCTGTTATGTAAATGCAAATTTTATTTGACTTCCCTTATTGCTTAGAAAGGAAAGGAAAGCATTTGATAGGTCAATAGTTGAATATCAGGTACAAGATGCTGTGTTGACTGTCTCCACTAAAGATACCATATCTTGAACTGCTGCTGAGATTGGCATCACCACCTGATTAAGATCATACTAATCTAATGTCATTCTGACTTTTAATGATCCATCTGACTTTTGTACCAGCTAAAAGGGTGAGTCTGGAGGAATCTCTGCCCCTATATCATAATCTCTGTTGTCAGCATTAATCCCTACAACCCCCTCAGGGACGTGGTATTACTTTTGGGTTCCAGTCTTGGTAGAGGAGAGGCAGGAGTGAGAGAGCAGTTCCGGGGGATTCCATTTGACGCTCCCTACCATAATAGCTGTCACTCCATGTGGCGATCCATGGTTAGGCTAACTTAGGCCAAGACTTCATCTATCTGCTGATTTCCATAAGCCCCTATTCTGAATTTTCTTGATATTTGCTCTCCTTTATCTGTTAGTTATAAAATCTTATTTTTGATTGGACTCAGACTTAGATGTAGAAGCTCTCAGAGAGGACAGTCTACGTCTCTTGGCAATCTGTTCCTGGCGTTTTTCTTTGGCCTCCTTTCATTCTCTTAGCCCAAAGTTTAGCATATTCTTCGGCCTCTTCCTTATTTTGCTTAGTACATTGTTTCTTCGGAGCAATATGCTGCGTTTGTGTTGCAGGACACGAGGAGTAACAAGATGCTGAATCTTGGGTGCTTTAGTCCTAGGTTTCAGACCTTCTTTGTTTAGAGGCTTTCTCACAACATATTTGCGAACACCATCTTCTTTAGAGAGATTGCAAAGTTTGTGGATTCTGCTAGCTCTTTTGGGCCCCAGGAGTCGAGGCATAGTGTTATCAGTGAGACCAGGAATATCCCCCCCCCCCCTTTTTTTATAGTGACCAAGTTGAGAACACTGAGATTGGCATCCACAATGCAGCCCCAAATAGATTTTCATTTTCTCTTTCCAGTTCTCCTTGGTCTATAATTGGAGTGCCTCTTGCTCAGCAGCAGGTGGACACAGCCACGGGTCAAGACACCTTACTTCATGGGGAAACCTTGTTTGTCGTTCCCACCACTGATTTGAACCACACAATCCTTCCATTCTTCACCCAGAGCGCCAGCAGCGACTTCTGTGGCCATACACTTCTCATAAAAGGTACGAAGTTTGCGTTCATCGTCCACTTCGATGACTTTCTGGCAGCCGGTGGCCGGGAAAGAGATGTTGAACTTTATCCTGAAGAAGCAGAAAGCCCCCGAGGTGCCATGAAAAAGAGCTATTTTGAATTTTTTAACCTTGTGGCATTTTGTCACTACTGAGGTTCAATGTAATTTCACAGGAAGTATTTAATAATCCCCAGAAGTGTTGGATATTTCCTTTGCTCAAGTGTAAGGTATAGTCACCCAGAAAATCTCTCTGGGGCTGTACTTTTTAAGAGAAATCCCTGGGCCAGAATGATTAGCAACATCTGGGAATTCATTAAAAATACGAATTCGTAGGTATTACTCCAGTTCTACTAAATCAGAATCCTGGGGCATGGTTCCAAGAATGAGTGTTTTAATGAGAGTCCAGCACATTAAAAGACTGGGAAGCACTGTCTTCGATCAGTGGTTCTCAACCAGGAGTGATTTTGCCCCTCAGGTAGGGCTGCCAAATAGCCAACAGGGTACCCAGTTAAATTTTAATTTCATATAAACAACAAATAATGCTTTAGCATAAGTATGCCCTCATGCAATGATTTGAATCTGAAACCCAAATTTAATCTGTATTTTACTTGCTTAATCTGGTAACCCAGGGAATATTTGGCAATGGTTTGCCAATCATTTTGCCTGTTACAGCTGGCGGATGGGATGTGTGTGTGTGCTACTGACATCTAGTGGGCAGAGACCAGATATGCTGCTAAACATCCTGCAATGTACCCCAAATAACCCAGCCCAAAATGTAAGTAATGCCAAGGAGCTCTTTAAGGATGCTGGAACCTGCCCCACTAATGCACTTCCTAATGTCTTGGTGAAAGGAGCGTCTTTCAGACCTTCCCAAAGGGATCTAGTTTGGACGTGACTGAGCAAGTTGCACATTATGAGTCTATTTCTCCTTTCCCAACGCTTGCTGGCATTTCAACCTCATTAACTCTAGGCTTTCATTAAGTCCAGGCTTTCATTTAGCTGACCTTTTCAAACTGTTAGCACTATCCCCAGTATTCCAACCAACATGTTATACTCCAAGTCCGTGTATTTATTTGAGATTTTGTTTTGTCTTTTGAGGTCCACCTTTGTATTTCTGTAGTGTCTGTTGTCACGCCAACTCTTTCATTTCTGATTTTATTTGGGCTTTCTTTCTTTTTTTTCTTGAATCTGGTTAAAGTTTTATCAGTTTTGTTTATCTTCTCAATGAACCAGCTCTTGGTTTCATTGATCTTTTATATATATTTTAGATTCTATTTCATTTATTTCCACTCGGAGCTTCTTTATTTTCTTCCTTCTACTCACTTTGGGCTTTGTTTGTTGCTCTTTTTCTAGTTCCCTTAGGTGTAAGGTTATATTGTTTGAAAAATTTTCATGTCAATTAATTGGGCTTGATTATTATATTTTATCCCTGTTGTCTTAATACCCTTAGAATCTACACCCTCAGTTCCTCCCCAGGCTTCTGCAGATGCAGGTTGGCAAAGTCATGTAATCCTGTTAGGGGATAAGCTCTCTTCCAGAGCAGGCCTGGCGCTGCCCTCTATGGGGTATTGTTCCAGTTCTCTGTCGCTGCATACAAACCACTCTATAACTAAGAGGCTTAAAACAACAACTTAGTGTTATGTCTTCTGGTTCTGGTTGGGTGAGAGAGAATGGGAGATCGACTGGGGATGCAAGTATAGAGAATTCTTTTGAAGAGTTTTGTTGTAAAAGAGGGCAGAGCAATAGAGCAGTGGTCAGAAGATGTGAGATGAAGAGAGATGTTGGAGAAGAAATCAATAAATAACAGCATGTTTGTATGCTGTTGGGAATGATTCAGTAAAGAGGGACAGATATAGTTGCAGATAAACTTCTATAGATACATACGTATACGATATGTAAAATATAGCATATATAGAATGCTATCTATATCTATATCTGATGATGTAGAAGAGAAAGGGGGAAATTGTTCTCATTGAGTTGGAAAGGGGGTGGGATTTACTGCAAATGAAGATGTTGCCTTAGGCCTTAGACAGGAGCATGGACAGTTCATCTACCAGTGGTCGGCAAACTGTGGCTTGGCAAACCATGGCTCACGAGCCACATGCGGCTCTTTGGCCCCTTGAGTGTGGCTCTTCCACAAAATACCGGCTCTTCCACAAAATACCGACTTCTGCGCATGGACCACGAAGTTTCAATCACACTGTATGTGCACGCCCGCACGTGGTATTTTGTGGAAGAGCCACACTCAAGGGGCCAAAGAGCCGCATGTGGCTCGAGAGCTGTGGTTTGCCGACTATGGATCTTGGCCACAGTCATAGGAGGGAAGGCAGAGTATGCTCATAGGTGGGCAGATATGGTGCAGGGAACCTAGACCTATCTTCCTCTTGCTTCAATTTTCTTAATAAAGTAGGGAAGTAGGTTATATATAAGCTGAGAATGACTACGGGAGAGAGTACTGAGGAGGAAGAAATCATGAAATATTGAAATAGGATAATAGAAAAGTGAATGGGATAGGGAAACAAGGTAGGAGTTGCTGGGCACCATTGAGAAGTCCCAGGATCAAGATTCACCCAAAGGAGCTGAAAACTTGTCCTTACAAAAACCTCAACATGAATGTTCATAGCAGCTTTATTTATAATTGCCAAAATGGAAGCAACCAAGATATCCTTCGGTAGGTGAATGGATAAACTGTGGTACATCTAGACAATGGCGTATTATTCAGCGCTAAAAAGAAATGAGCTTACAAAGCCACTGTTCTCAAAACTGCCTGGTACTGGCACAAAAACAGACATATAGATCAATGGAATAGAATAGAGAACCCAGAAATCGACCCGAACCAATATGCTCAATTAATATTTGACAAAGGAGGCAAGAACATACAATGGAGTCAAGACAGTCTCTTCAATAAATGGTG
>NW_005355009.1:98754-109395 GCF_000412655.1 Myotis brandtii | reverse complement strand
GTCTTACCCCTTCCACTAAATTATCTGTGACCAATAAAATATCAAGAAGTATTGACCCGAAGTGATACCCAGTGGGTCAATAGAAGCCCCCTTCACACCTTCCTGAAAGTCTTAGAAATTCATGATAAAGTAGGCTCCTTCTCACTGAGGACAACTAAATGGATTTTAAGAGTTTCCAACCCCCAATGTAAAAGAGAGCAGAAACTTGTCAAAAAACTCATTCCTCAGCATTTCTTAACAGTGCACCTACCCAAACCACCCTCCTTCAAGTTCAGGCAGCACTATTTTGCAAACTTCCAATACCCAGATTGCTCACAGAAATGTCTTATTTTGTTGTCATTTGTTGTTTTAACACGAGGTCTATGATTTTACAAGTTTTGGAAATGAGTATTCCTTCAGGGTCTCAGGCTTCAGCTCAGAGAGATCAAACTGATCAGTGTCATAAGACTTTTCTTTTATTCACATAAAGTTCCGTTTGAAGAAGTCACTGAAGGCCCAGATTAGGGATACAATTCAGATGTTAAAATTATAAAAAAAAATTTCTTGCTGTTGCTTTGAAATGAGGGACATAGGCAAGCAATAAAAACCTTTGATTAGAGAACAGGACCAGATGAGCAGCACATCATGGCCCTCAAAAGTAAATTACTTGTCAAGGGCGGGGAAAATGAAAGGAGACATATCTAATACTCTTTGTAATACTTTAAGCAATAAAACAAAATTTAAAAAAATAAAAAAAAATGAAAGAATCATTGCCAAAAAAAGAAAAGACATGAGCTATCAAGTGATGAAAAGACATGGAGAAAACTTAAATGCATATTATTAAGTGAAGAAGTCAGTCTGGAAAGGCTACATACTGTATGATTCTAGCTACATGACATTGAAAAAAAATAAAACTATGCAGACAGTAAAATAATTGGTGGTTGTCAGTGGATTTTTAAGGCAGGAAAACTATTTTGTATGATATAACAATAATGGATATCATGTCATTATACATTTGTCAAAATCCATAGAATGTACACTAAGAGTGAATCCTAATTTAAACTCTGAGCTTTGGGTGATTATGATGTCTAGGTTCATTTGTTGATCAACAAGTGCACCACCCTGGTGGTATGTTGACTGAAGAGGTTATATGAGAAATCTCTATACCTTCCACTCAATTTTGCTGAAAAACAGGGGGGAAATAACTTTGAAGGTTGTGACCACATAGATAAAATCATAAGCAATGAATATCCAATATTCAATCTGGCAAGTATCTAAAAATGTGTGGTCCTAAAAGATAGCAGGAATATGAAAGAATAAAGAATTTCATTATGTCCAAAAAGCTTTAAATTTAGACCAAAATTTAAAAAATAAAGCAGTATCCTACCAATGCCTAATCTAGGGTAAATTACAAACGCCAGTTGGCATTCAGAATTAGCTAATATGAAACATAAATGCAGGGATATCACAAGAACTTATCTTGAAGTTACCTATCAACCACAGATCAGGGGCAGGGCAAGAAATCATTCTCTGTAAAAATCTCCAGTTTCCAAATCACCCTAGTGCCAACTGCTGGCATATCTGCCAACAATGCTAGTGAGACATTTAGTTTCTTTAGTATTAAAGCAACTTTCATTTTAAGAAGATTTAGGATTAATCAAAGAAGTATTTAAGATAATCAAATCCATGTTAATATTTTTATATTAAAGAATTTCCCCTGGTTATTTTATACTATAGGCCCAGTGCACAAAATTTATGCATTGGGTTGGAGGGGTAACCTCAGCCTGGCCTGTGCCCTCTCACAGTTTTGGAGCCCACGGGGGATGTTCAACTGCCACAGAGGCGGGAGAGAGGCTCCCACCACTGCCGCTGTGCTTGCCAGCCATGAGCCCGGCTTCTGGCTGAGTGGTGTTCCCCTGTGGGAGCGCACTGACCACCAGGGGGCATCTCCTGCGTTGAGCGTCTGCCTCCTGTTGGTCAGTGCATGTCATAGTGACCAGTCGTTCTGCAGTTTGGTCAATTTGCATATTAGCCTTTTATTATATAGGATATTTATATGATTGAATAGAATTTGGCCTCTGAGAACAATTTCGCCTGTCCAATTGCAAATGCATAATTAAGTAAGTGATTTAGGCTTTTGATTTAAAGTTGAAATTTTACTACATTTATAGAAAATAATGGGACATTTAAAAGAACTAAGATTGACCATATTTATGATTTTAATTATTTGCTCGAAATGGGTTATTTGAGCAATTGTTAAGATTTAGTTTATTAAGTTAGAAAATGGGAGTACCTTGCTTTGCAGAAAACAGTTAACACAGCACGTTGGTGACTGCTATCCTCAGAAAGGCCTGCTCCCGAGATTGGTCCTTAGCTGGTATCTGGGGAGTAGGGTCACAGAGTGTCCCCAGTCAACAGTTAACTGATAAGAGTGGTTCAGTTTGCTTAGATTGTGCAGACAATATGGTTTATGCTGAATGTCTGGGAGTCTGAAATTTTGATACATTCTAGGCAGAATGCGTCTACATACTCAGCCCCCAATATAAAGCTTGGGCTCTAAGTCTCTAGTGGGCTTCCCTGGGACAAAACATTGCACACATGTTGTTGAATTTTCATTGCTGGGAAGAGTGTGCTCTGCATGACCCCGTGTGGGAGAGAGTGGTCATAAGGAAGCCTGCACAGGGAGTACTGCAGACTCTGCCTGTGTCTTTCCTTTATGGTCCAGCTGGTATCCTTACCATGTTGCTAGGAGTAGAGTTATATACTGACTTCTGTAAATCCTCCCATTTTGTCTTATCCAAAGGTGAGGGCTATATCTAACGTCTGTAAACCTCCCATTAATGATTCTATCTCTCTATTCTCTCTCTTCCTTCTCTCTAAAAATCAATAAAAACATATTTTTAAAAAATCTCTTAGGTTTGAAGATGTGAGAGTGGAGAAAGGCCTGAGAAGCAAGAGTGTGAGCAAAGGGACAGAAAATCAGCAGTGTAACTGTGAGAGGCATGTTGGCCCTCTAGCATTGCAGCATGGCTGTCTCACAAAAGAAGAGTGGGGACAGCTGTGGTGGCTGTGCTGCTCAGGCTCAGCAGTTTGGAGTTGATTCTTTCTGTGGGGAGAAGGACAAATGGTGTTTCGACAATTTTTCTCATAGCAGTATTTTGTTAATTCATAACAAGTCAGATATGAAGAAAGACTTTGGTTGTTCTAGAATAAAAATTGTACTGGGAACAAAGTGTAGGATAGTTTAGGTTGGATTAGAGGAGAGAGTGTTGTTAGCAGAGAATCGTTATAAAACATTCCAGATATAAAGTAATAAAGGGCTAAGCTAATAGAAGGCCAGAGGGAATGGAAAGAGATTCTTTAAACACTGTAAATGAAGAAGTGATGAGACTGGTGATCACATATAAAGGAAGGAGTAGAGTATATTTATGAAAGTGAAAGAGGAGGGTAACATTTCAGAATGAAGTATGTACCTGTGGGCTGATTGTATTATATTTACACTAGAGGCCTGGTGCACAGATTTGTGCACTGGTGGGGACCCTCAGCCTGGCCTGTGGGGATCAGGCCAAAACAGCTCTTCGACATCCCTTGAGGGGTCCCGGATTGGGAGAGTGTGCAGGCCAGGCTGAGGTACCCTACCGGTGCATGATTGGGGCTGGGGAGGGACCACAGGAGGGCTCCAGGGTGTGTCCAGCCCGTCTCGCCCAGTCATGATCTGCCAAACCCCAGCAGCAAGCTAACCTACTGGTCAGAGTGTCTGCCCCCTGGTGATCAGTGCGCATAATAGAGACTGGTCGAACGGTTGCACAGTCTACAGTTGGATGCTTAGCATATTAGGCTTTTATTATATAGGATGATTTTTCTTTTTTACCCTCAAGGGAGTTGGAATCAGTGTGTATATTGGAAGGTAGTCTGAACAGAAAAGTTTAGCCCAGCTGGTATGGCTTAGTGGTTGAGTGTCAACCTATGAACCAGGAGGTCACAGGTTCAATTCCTGGTCAGGGCCCATGCCCAGGTTGTGGGCTCGATCCCCAGTGTGGGGCATGCAGGAGGCAGCCGATCAATGATTCTCTCTCATCATTAATGTTTCTATCTCTCTCTACCTCTCCCTTCCTCTCTGAAATAATTAAAAATATATTTTAAAAACAAGAAAAGTTTAGACCCCGAATGTTCCAAGAGAGAAAAGAACTTTTGCAACTCTAAATATAACTGGAACACATACCCTAGGGGTTTGATGCTTACATAACTTTTAAAATCTTGGCTTTATCATAGAAGCCTGAGAGCCAAGCAACCCATACCTAGAGGGATAATGTGCGTAGTGCTGAACGGGGGTGTTGGAATCTTCTGGGGTCTTTGAAAGATTTTTCAAGCATTTTGTTAGAGAAGAGCCCAAGACACAAACAGCTTTGGTGGTTGTGCTTCAGGAAAGAGTTTTCTGCCAGTGGAAGTTGAAGGAAACAGAACTACAGGAATTTGTTGGACATTTCCTAATGTGTCCCTGCTGTTAGCCAGGCTTCAGGAAAAGGTGAACAGCTCCTGGCCAAGGAGGAAGCAGCTTTAAAAAGTAAAGCCAAATGGAAGAACTGGCAGTACTCTTAAGAGACTTTGCAGCATTGTTCAGGCCAACCTTACCTTCCTGTTCTGTGGGATTCACAAACATATTTTGTATTTAACTGATAAAAATCGTTGCTGCTTACTTAGGTCCTGATTTCACGTCTATTTTTTAATATATATTTTTTTATGATTTCAGAGGGAGAGGGAGAGATGGAAACATCAATAATGAGGATCACTGATCAGTTGCCTCCTGCACACCCCACACTGGAGATTGAGTCTGCAACCAAGGCATGTGCCCTGACTAGGAATCAAACTGTGACCTCCTGGCGCATAGGTCAACCCTCAACCACTGAGCAACACCAGCCAGGCTCAAGTCTACTTTTATGTAGAACCCACTCCTCTACTTATGAATCAAATACTTCATCAATATCCTTATCCCCACTGCCAAAGCCTCCAAACAATGCAATTATTCCTTCTCTAAGGGAAAGAATAGCCAACGCTGTTTCACCAAAAGCAGCCAAAGTCCTCTATCCCCGCAGCAATCAACTCTCCCCCTTTGTTGTCAGCAACAGGACAAATAAAATAAAATGGAGCTTTCTTGACTCAGAACCTAAAATGTACTGATGATATGCAAAACTTTTACATACACATGGACACATGTGACAATTGAGGATGAGCAACTTTATTCCCATGCTGTTGGTTATTGAACATGTATAAGAAAGTCAATTTCTGTGTCCAAATAGTACACTAAGAAAAAATAGTCAATATCCCATACCTGTTATTTTTGTAGTAGGGCACTGCCTTGCTTGAATTCTTTCTAGGTGGGGCATGTTGGCTCGTTTAGAAAATGCAAAATCCTTTCCTACTTGAAGAGAAGAAAACCAGAGAAACAGAGAAGCGGAAAGAGATTTGCCAAGTAGTTAAAAGGGAATAACTACATGTAGATGGTTACCTCTTTCTTTTCAGATTTTTGAACTGAAACACCTTTGGTTCAGTTGCTGCTTTAAGACTTTAAGATTATAAAAGGCCAGTGGCTGTAATGCCGTAATGACCAAACGACCGGTTAATAGGAGGTGCATGGAGCACCTCTTGGTCCCTCCCCCGGCCTGCCAGCCGCTTGCGGGGCTCGGGGCTCATGGCTCTCGTGGCTTGCGGGGCGCGGAGGGGCTCCCAGCGGCAAGCTATTCCCGCATGGTGGGTCTGGGGTCCCGCTGGCGCCGCGTGTCTGTGTCTCCCGCGATTTTGCGCGCTGGGCTCTAGTAGAGAATAAGTTCTCAGGCTAGTTTGTAAAAATTAACCTTGTCACATTGGGATCAAACTTTTATTTTGGTACCAACAGTAACAGTCAGTTGTCCTTTTTCTTCATCCAGTTTAAAGAAAACCTAGTTTCTTAGGTATAGCGCTCAAGTTATTTTGGAGCTCCAATATTGGAACACTCTAATTAAGCCACTTTGGAAAAATAGTCCTAAAATATTTTAACAACTTTCTTTGGAAACTAGCCATGGTTGTCAGTTGCAGCCCTGGATCATCAAATCCATTTGTTAGAATACAATTGTCATTAACAGTTTACAAAACCAGAAAGAACAGGTGAGCACTTCCTTTCTCTTGTCTTTCCTTCAGTTCTTTTGGGGCAGTGTAGTAAGAAGCTGGGAAAATTCCTTGGCAAATGGAATGGGGAAACTGAGACAGATACCTGAACAAACTGGCCGAGCAATTTACAGCCAGATACAGTAAGTCACCAGGGCATTTATGGGATGCTGCTTCTGTGCCAGGAACTATGCTAAGCACTTAATCGTCACAGAATCTTTGGAAATAAAGAAAATTACACTTTGGTAGGTTAGGAAAGTTAAATGATTTAGTCAAGATTGCCCACCCAGTTAGTAAAACCAGGATACAGGATTCAAACGCAGAGATCCCTCTCTCTCTCCTTTTTAAGATACGTTTTTATTGATTTCAGAGAGGGAGGGAAGGGAGAGACAGAAACATCAATGATGAGAGAGAATCATTGATCAGCTGCCTCCTGCACGCCCCCTACTAGGGATCGAGCCCACAACCTGGGCATGTGCCCTGACTGGGAATCAAACTGTGACCTCTTGGTTCATAGGTCAACCCTCAACCAGTGAGCCACACCAGCCAGGCAAAATTAAAACTTTTTAAACTAAAAAGTAGTTTATGGTGGATAGTCATGTCCTAGGCTAGTATCTTCCCTGACACAGGTCAATCTTTTTTTATTTTTATTTTTTTATTGATCTCAGAGAGGAAGGGAGAGGGAGAGAGAGGTAGAAATATCAATGATGAGAGAGAATCATTGATTGGCTGCCTCCTGCATGCCCTACACTGAGGATAAAGCCTGCAACCTGGGCATGTGCCCTGACCGGGAATCAAACTGTGACCTCCTGGTTCATAGGTCGACACTCAACCACTGAGCCACGCCAGCTGGGAACAAAGGTCAATCTTTACCTTAACTGAGCCTATTGTCTTTTTGCATCTTTGATAACATATCGTTTGAATGTCAAAGTAATTTTCCTTTTTCCTGACCTCTCAAAGCACAGGCACTGGTCTGTGGAGTTCACAAATTCCCTCATTGTTATTGAGTTAATTGTTGACTGCTAACTATCCTGCATCCATCTAAGTAAAAGAAGTGTGTGTCTATCATTTCATTTTTTATCCAGTCCCAGAGGTTTCTCTATCCCCTATCTTTACTTTCTCCCACCTCCCCAATCTATGACCAATGGGTTTCATGTAACCCACTTATGTCTCCTCTTTTGATTGTAATGTATAAAAGAAGGTGCAGAACTGCCACTCTCTGGAGCATTATCTCGATCTGTTTAGATTCTGCTTCCTGGCAATTGTAAACTCATGAAAATGCTTCACAGGTTTGAATGTTTCTTACGTTAACATTCACGTACAGAATCCCATGTGTAGCCAAAGAACAACTGCTGTCTCTCACAAACTCTAGTATCCTTTGTTTCTGAGAGAGCACTTGTTACTGCTATAAAACTCCTGCAAAAGTTGGCCTGAATCTTTTAGTAAAAGAGGCAACGCTACATAGAATTTTCCCCACCTGCTTTTGGCAGATTGACTCCGTGGATTTAAAACTTCATTTTCTGGAGCTGATAAGGTGACAATGCTCCTCTGAAAAAAATGCAGGTGACACCTGTCTTGTAGGTTGTCTAAGCAAGTATAGACCAAACAGGCCCTGTGTGAGAGTGGCAGACCTCATTGATCAAGTGTTTGGTGACAACAAACAATGGTTATATTACATTGTACTCTTGATAAGTGGATGAAAAAACTGGTGCATCTACACAATGGAATACTACGCGGCTGTAAAAAAGAAAGACCTCTTACCATTTGCAACAGCATGGATGGACCTGGAGAGCATTATGCTAAGCGAAATAAGCCAGTTGGTGAAAGATAAATCTCACCACTCATTTGTGGAATATAATGAACAGCATAAAATGATGAACAAAAATAGATACAGAGACATAGAAGCATTGAACAGACCATCAAACCTCAGAGGGAAGGCAGGGGATGGTGGGAGGGGGAGGGGGAGAGATCAACCAAAGGACTTGTATGCATGCATATAAGCATAACCCATGGACACAGACAGTAGGGGAATGAGGGCCTGTGCTGGGGGGTGGGAGTGGCCAGGGTGAGGTCAGTGGGGGGAAAGGAGACATATGTAATACTTTCAACAATAAAGAATTTAAATTAAAAATAAATAAATAAATAAATAAATAGTACTTTTATAGTAGGTTGAAAAGAAGTGATATACCAGTAAAGGACGGGTTTGGTTAAAAGCCCAGAGAGACTTATAGAGGTTTCTTCCTTGACTACCAAATGAGGGAGCACAGCCAGCCCAATGAGATCTGCCTTGGGCGGTTCCAGCCGGTAGCGGCTAGATGGGTTAGATGACCCTGACTTCCCTTTCTGGTGGTTTGAACATCCATTTTTCCAGTGTCCAGATTCCTTACAGTAGGCACACTGATCCCGCTTAAGGTTTGTCCTTTCCCTTGGCCTGGGTCCTTGTTGTTTCCCTTTCTTATCTGTTTGGGAGCTTGATTCCTTAATAGCCGCCACTATCAAGGTTGCTTTCTTTTTCAGTCTCTCCTCTGCTTCCTCCTTAGTCGCCCTGTCTTGGTTGATGAAACCTTGTTTGCTATTTCTAGCAGCTTGGTTGTGTTTTCCCCCCACAAATCCTTCGAGCTTTTGCAGCTTTCTCCTTATGTCGGACTGAGCCTGACCTACAAAGGCTGCATTGACCGTAGTTTGATTTTCTGGGGTTTCAGGATAAAAAGGAGTGTAGATCCGATATGCCTCACAGAGTCTCTCATAGAAGGCTGCTGGACTTTCATCAGGTTTTCGGAAGACCTCGGAGGTCTTGGCCATATTGGTGGGCTTCTTGGCCACAGCTATACTCATGTGCTCCTCAGTGTTAAAGAGCATGAGAAGGAGTTGCTTGCAGTCAACCCAGGTGGGCTTATGGGTCTGGAAAACTGACTCTAGAGGTCTACCATGGCCTGAGATCTTTCAGAATAAGCGGGAGTGTGATGTTTCAGTTCAGGAGATCGGTCATGGTAAAAGGCTGGTAGTAAAAGACTGATCACCCCCTCTTGTAGGGTCCCATCTTCTCCAAGCACTTGGGGACCCCGAGTCTCCTGGAGAGGCATCTGGAAAGCTGGGGGTGGCCTGGGTCCCTGATTAGCTGAGCACAAGTACCATCCAACTGGCTCTGGAGAGTCCAGTTGGGGAGAGACAGAAGGTGGTGGTGTATCTTAGCTTCCCCGACCAGACAAAGGAGCACTGGGTGCCACTTGAGGTGCGTATGGAGGTAGTGATGGCGAACCTATGACACGCATGTCAGAGGTGACATGCGAACTCATTTTTTTTTGGTTGATTTTTCTTTGTTAAATGGCATTTAAATATATAAAATAAATATCAAAGATATAAGTCTTTGTTTTACTATGGCTGCAAATATAAAAAAATTTCTATATGTGACACAGCACCAGAGTTAAGTTAGGGTTTTTCAAAATGCTGACATGCTGAGCTCAAAAGGTTTGCCATCACTGTGACCTAGTTTCATAAGTCAAAGTTTAACCACTGAGCCACACCTGCTGGGCCACTTCCATAATTCTACTGTCATGTTCAAACACTGAGACCTTGACCAAACCTGGAATGCCAATATTAAATGTCATTTTCCTATTCAGTGGCCTTATCCTCCTGTTTCAGCTTTTTAGCCTCCAAGTGACCCTTCCATAGGCTCACATTCCATCTCTTCCTGATTTCACTTTCCAATGATGAATCATTTCATCCACTTAACTCTTTGCTCTATTTTTCTTTCCTTTTTTTTAAAAAAAATGTTTTTATTGACTTTTAGAGAGAGGAAGGGAGAAGGATAGAGATAGAAACATCGATGAGAGAGAAACATCATTGTTCAGCTTCTTCCTGCACATCCCACAACTGGAGATTGAGCCTGCAACCCGTGTATGTGCCCTGACAGGGAATTGAACTGTGACCTCCTATTCATAGGTCGATGCTCAACCACTGAGCCACACCGGCTGGGCAACTTTGCTCCATTTTTCTATTGCCTTACCCATTCAGCAAAACCATATCTGACCATTTATTTAACCTTCTTACCTTCTCTATCTTTACTTTTTGTGAATGGGAAAGCCATGCTCATTTGTGGCTTTGATGCCACCACATTTATAGAATTTAATCTCAGCAGTCCTTGGTGTTGCTGTGCACTCTCTCTAGATCCCTTCAGTGTTGGGAGGAAAAATGTTTTTTCTACCAATTTAGGTCCAAGGGGGTGGGGAGGAGCTGAAAGTTCACTGACAACAGACAGATTTAGGGAGAAAAGACAGGATTATGGGGTTTATGTACCAACTTGATGCAGGAGAGAGAGGCCGGAAGGGCTTCTATGGGAAAACAAAGGACTATTAGGAAAGACAAATGGGCTGTTAGGAAAACAAATGGAAGTCTGACAGTTTTTGGTAATGTTCCTTGCCGGAAGCCGGACCACCCTTGCTGCTTGACATAGTCGCTGCAGGGAAGAAACATCTGCACAGCTTATGTTTCAAGGGACCTGGCATATATGGTGTTATGCCC
>NW_005355009.1:93625-97601 GCF_000412655.1 Myotis brandtii | reverse complement strand
TCCACACCTTTGGGAACCCCTGGACCTGCTGGGGCTGGACCCCAACAGTTCCTTTAGGCAAATTCTTCTCCAAATGTGAGTGGTTGGTTTTCTCTCTTGGCAGTGAATTTTCCAGAGGGGATTTATGGTGGCTTCACTCTAGGAAGGCCCTGCATTCAATCAGATAAGGGTAGCTCCAAAAAGGCTTCTTTCTGCATCTCAGATGTCTTCAGTTTAAAATAATCTTCCTCACTCTGTGGCATCCTCTTGGGTTTCCTGCAGGCCTGGTGGTAGGCAGAACAATGTCCTCCCAAAGATGTCCATGTCCTAACAGTCAAAATGTTAATGTTAGGTTACCTGGCAAAGGAGAATTAAGGTTGCCAGAGAAATGAAGGTTGTTCATCTATGTCCTAATATACACAAAAACTAAAAGGGAAAACAGAGCATTTAAAAATAATTAGCTCCAAATAAAATGCTAGCTTATAGTTAAATAACTCATTTCTTTACAATACAGTGCTCTTTATGTTTACTTGCATTGCCATCCAAAAAATTAATAGAAAGAAATGTGAAGGCCTTACCAATAAACCACAAGTGATTAAAAATGTTTACTTTTCCTTTCCGCCACACTCCCGGCAAGAAGGGGATGGAGACTGCTGGTGGCTTCTGTCCTGGTGCAGCCAGAGGCAGCCAGTCCTCCAGCGAGTCCCACCTTTGCTCAGCAACCGCCACCTCCTCTCTGACCCTATCGGGTCTTCGGCCAAGGGCTGGGACCTGGAACAGGGCAGGGGGGAGAGGTTCAGACGCCAGCCACCTCCTCGCTGTAGCCCAGGGAGAGACACTTCACGCTCTGCCACCACCTCCTCCTCCTCTATCTCCGGAAGAAAAAATAAAAAAGTTTGTTTTACTCACTAAGGCAAAGAAATATAAATTAAAACGCTGATATGCTATTTGTCATCTATTAAAATTTTTAAAATTTAACTTATTCTATCCAGTATTTGTGAGAGTATTGGAGAACAAGCAACCTTTTAAATTGTTGGGAGACAGTGAGGTTGGCACAAACTTTTTGTGGGAAAATTGTCTGTGTTTTGAAAAATTTTAAACTGGCATAACATTTTGCCCCATTGATTCCCCTTCTGGAATTTATCTGTGTGTGTGCAATGACAGCTATAAGGATATTTTGTGAATAATAGGGAAATTGGTTAAATAATTAAATATATAACAAACAATTGAATGCCATGCAACCATCCTATATAATAAAGAGCTAATATGCTAATTAGACTGGATGGCAGAATGACCTTCTGGAAAGACCTTCCGGAATGACCAGTGGGCAGGGGGTGAGGCCAGGGGGCCAGGAGGCAGCTAGAGCTGCTGTAAGGGCCGAGCCCCTTGCACAATTTCATGCATCAGGCCTCTAGTTAAGTATAAAGTTGTATCAAGATATTGAATGACAGGGAACCATGTTTGCAATAGAGCAGTTTACAAAATAATAGCTACCATTTATTGAGTGCCAACCAGTGAGAATGACTGTTCAGTGCTTTACACACACATTATCTCATTTAATCTCTGTAACTACTCTGAGAGATTGTTTCCCCTGATCACCAATAACCACCTACAAAACTCAGCAGCTAGTTCAAGTTCAAATCTCCAGGGTGTGGGAGAGCCAGGATTCAGAAACAGGCTATCTGATTTCAGAGATGATGCCCATCATCTTTGTGCTTTTTATATAAGCCCATTATTGTTTTTTTCAGAAAACATGTATATATAGAAAAAGACTAAAAGCAGATGGTATGTGGCTGATGGGTTATAGGCGATTTTTTTCTTGTTTGATCTACATTAATAAAAGAGAAAGATGCAAATTGACCATACCTTCACAACACCCACCAGCCAATCAGGAGTGAGTATGCAAATTAACCCAACCAAGATGGAGGGTTAATTTGCATACACAGGCTCAGGGGAGTTTGGCTCTGGGAGTGCACTAGCCACCAGGGGGCAGCTCCTGCGTTGAGTGGTCATTCAGTTGTAATGGTCGCTTAGGCTTTTATATATATAGATAACTCATTTCTTTACAATGCAATATATTTATGTAATGCTGGCTTTCACCTGCATTTCTTGTTGATGTAAGAAATGTCCACACCTCTAAAAATATTTTGTAAGAGTTTATTTGAGCCAAAATTGACCACAGTTGCCAGGAAGCTAGATCTCAAATGCTCCGGAGAAGGACAGTGTTGAAATTTCTTTTCTTCATTCAAAAGTAAGGAAGGAATTTAAGGAAGATTACATGAAGCTGAGAGAGACCAAGGCAGCAATTGAATAACAGGATAGTTAACAAGATCATGTGCTCTCTTGAGGGTGGTTATACCTTCAAGGGGGTATTCAGGAATTGCAAAGGTGTGTTAACCTATATGCACAAGAACAGTGGGCAGGGATTGCTTAAAAACCTTTCACTAGCCCTGGTCAGTTAGTTCAGTTGGTTAGAGCATCTTTCTGATGTGCCAAGGTTTTGGGTTGGAGCCCTGGCCAGGGCACAGACAAGAATTAACCCATTTAATGAATGCATAAATAAGTGGAACAACTGATGAATTTCTCTCCCCTCCCCCCTCTCTCTCAAATCAATTAAAAAACAAACAAACAAAAAAACATTTGACCAAAAAATAGTAAGTCTTATCTATTGGAAAAAAAAGTTATAGGGCATGACTATATTCTATGACCTGCCCAGTTCCCAGTTAGGAATTTATGACTTATGGGAGCATCTTTCTTTTTTTTTGGTTCACACTGTCAAGCAAAATGGAAATGATCAGCTTGAAAAAGTATTAGGGTGAGATTAGGTTGTAGTATAATGTTGGCTAGAAAATAAACTGACATTAATATGAAGAAATCACAAACTAAAATATTTTTTAAATTAGACTAAAAACAAGGCAGAAAGTTTTTTGTTGTTTGTTTTAGTGGTTTTAGCCCTATGTCGGATGAGGATATGACTCTAAGTATTGTCATCTATCTATCTTACATCTGTACACTTACTGACTAAAAGTAAACACTGACATTTTATCTATTTTTGCCTTTAAATAGCATTCATTTTTCCCAATATAAAAGTTATATATCTGTATTATATCAAATTTAGAAAATTTCACTAAAGTAGAAGAAAAAAATAGTCATGTTATTACCCAGAAAACAAACATTTTTTTTTGTATTGCCAACTATTTTCTATGTATGGGTTTTTGGTTTGTTTTTATTTTACATCATTGCACAATGCTATATTCAACGTACTATCCTGTTGTTTTTTATGTGCTTTTTAGTCAATTTCATGTGTGTTTTCTCCATTTTTAGCAGTCCCCTCTTGGTTGACTTTAGAGGTTGCTGGAAATTTATTTCATTTTTACTGATATCAATAAAGTTTTATCTGTAGAAGCTGTTTTTCAGTTTTGCAAATAGTTATTAAGAGCCAGCTCTGGAGAATTTTTCCCAATCTTGGCTTAAAATGACAAATGTTTTTGTATGTGGGTTTTTAAGGGTCTTTCAAGTGATTCAGAAATTTAATAACAACAAAAACCACCACCACCAACCCCAATTTCACCCGAGTGTTTGGGTGCTTAATAGATACATAATTTTAAGTCCTTTAAAAGTATACAGTATTGTATTTTTAATATTATTTTTAAAACTGTATAATCAATATTCCTACCTAAGACTCCTGGCTAAAACTTCCTTGTATGGGGTAAAGAATTAACAGTAATGCTTCGTGTCTAATAAACAATTTAACGGGTACTATAATTTTTGTTTGTAAATACAAACCAGAAACTACCTAGATGCAAGTACTAATTTCCGGGAGTTGATGCAACAGGTGAATTTTGGCATGGCCATTCACACTCAGAAAGCCTGACAACCAATCCTTTTCCTGAATCTGCAAATCACTTTCCAACTTTTCCAGACTTACAGGACTGTGAAGAATGCATTTAAACTGATTCCACTAATATTTTCATTCAAGAAGTTTTCTTTCCACCCT
>NW_005355009.1:41284-92341 GCF_000412655.1 Myotis brandtii | reverse complement strand
CCCATAACAAAGAAACAGAATTTTCGGAGGATGAGGCCCAGAAATCAGGATTTTAAAAAGATTCCCAGGTGATTCTAATGTGCAGCCAAGGTTGAGAACCACTGCTCTAGGTCCATCCATGCTGTAACAGATGGCAAGATTTCATTCCTTTTTATTGCTGAGTAATATTCCATTGTATATATGTACCTCTTTTTAAAAATTGATTTTAGAAAAAGAGGGAGAGGGATAAAGAGAGGGAAATAGAGAGAGATTTGTTGTTCCACTTATTTATTCATTCATTGGTTGATTCTAGTATGTGCCCTGACTGGGGATGAACCATGACCTCAGTGTATCAGGACCAGATCCTAACAAACTGAGCTACCTGACCAGGGCTGGTTTGATTTCGTAATCATTTTTATACTTAATTCTAAATCTTTCTGGAATTTAAGTATGTTTACCCATTAATTAAATATGTCATCTCAAACAATTTTGAAGCTTATTTTCTTACTGATTGAAGAAGCATTATAAGCAGTGATATAAAGCCTGGGGCTATAAATTCAGAAAACTTTTTCTTATCCTTAACTGCCTGGTTAAGCCTTTTTTTGTAATGCCTGTGTCATAAACTCCAAAATTACCCCCCAAATATCAAAAACAGTAATAGGGGGTGAAGGTGATCATGTAGTCTCTGATCTTGAATCATACCATAAAATTCTTTTCAAGCTAGATAGGTTTAACTCCCACTCATTTTTTCCCTGTTTTATGAGTTTTGAGTAATTTTCATACTCTTCCTATTGGACTTATTAGATATTTAATTGATATCCAGTTGGAGTTTATATATTCAGAGTTGTGTCTACCTCTATGATAGGAGTTCCAAGGTTTTTCTTATTACAGTATTATAAGCTGTTCATTGAAAATAGAGCTCTTTATTGCAAGGCAGTTTAAAATGGACTTGTGTATTATTTTTTAATGTTAATATATCTTTTTGAACTCAATAAATCCAAAATATTTTTAGCAAACATGTAATCAATATAAAAATGATTAATGAGGTATTTTACATTCTTTTTAAAGATTTAGATCTCTATTCTTTTTACTCTTTTTAAATATACATTTTCATTGATTTCAGAGAGGAAGGGAAAGGGAGAGAGAGCTAAACACATCAGTGATGAGAGAGAATCATTGATCAACTTCCTCTTGCACGCCCCCTACTGGGGATGGAGTCCGAAACCCGGGCATGCAACCTGATCAGAATCAAACCCTGACCTCCTGCTTCATATGTTGATGCTCAACTGCTGAGACACACTGGCTGGGATACTCTTTTTTAATTGAGATATAAATGACATATAACAGTTTCAGGTACAGAACATAATGATTCACTAATTATATATATTGTGAAATGATCACCGCAATAAGTCGTTAACATTCTTCACCAGTTACAAGTTTTTCTTGCACTGAGAACGTTAAAGATCTCTTAGCCACTATCAAACATATAACACAGCATTGTTAACTACACTTACTATGCTGCACATTACATCCCCAGGACTTAGTACTTTTATAACTGGAAGTTTGTCAGAAAACAGACTTGTTTTAAGTGTGTTGTTACTTAGTACATTTATTTGACTGTCAATTTACTGTTGCTTTTCCCTCTACAGAAAAGCAGACGCTCTCAAGATGTCTTCTGATAAGGACCAAGTTTTTATCTCAATGTCACAAAGAAACACCGATGGCCTCCTGGGGACCACCCCCAAAGACCAGAAGACCGGAGGAGCCGTGTTAAGTTTCCATAACATCTGCTATCGAGTGAAAGTGCAGAGTGGATTTCTACTTAGTCGAAAAACAGTTGAGAAAGAAATACTGATAAATGTCAAGTATGTGCATGAACTTTTGTTTAAACAGCTTTATTGACAGCAGTGAGCTCCACAGGTTTAGCCTAATGCAAGCACAGGTGCTATGACATTTTATTTGTATACATGTCTGTACATACACATAGACACACACTTTCATTTCGTTGGGCTCAACTGGGAGTAAAATGGTTGGATCACATGTTGGGTATAAGCTTAAGTTTTTAAAGAATGGCCAAACTGTTTTTAAAGTGATTGTATCATGTACATCAACTTTTGTTTGAGAAACTGAATAATTAATGTGCCATTTAGCTTTTCCTGGGTAAGCCTTGTGGTTTAGTGGGAAGAGGCCTGGCTGTGTGACTTGCAACTTCCTGACTGTGGGGATAGAATTGTAATCTCTGTCTTTAATATTTTAACCTGTGAAATAAAAGATCTGTCACTGTAGTTTATGAGCCAGACACTTCAGGTACTTATGCCCTTTATGTCCTTTATGTTCTAGAAGCAAGAGTCAGGAGGTTGAAAAGACAATATACTGTGAAAGCTTAGCTTAAGTTACGCAGTGGAGGTCCAGCATGACAGAATTTAGGGTCTAAATCAATACTAAACTATGATTTTCATTCTCTTCTTCCATGAATGAATTTATCATGTGGTGGCAGAGTGGGCAGGAGAGTGAGGAGGGAACGGAGAAAGGAACCTCCTTGGGACCGCATGTCTCTATTCTTTCACAGGTGCCAGCCATGAGGATTATTCGTGTTTTTCTGATTTCTAGAGAATTGAGCCCGATTCTTCCTCTCTGTGGAGTGGGGACTGCATCTAGGTTTCTCAGACACCATGTTTTGTTTAGTTAGTGTGTTTGTTTGATAGGGGAAATGATTATTCCTGCATAAAACAAGCACTCTTTCTAGCTCTCTGACTGGCGTTCTATGGGATTGTGGTCTTTTCTGTTAGTAGCAGCCAACTGCTCCCAGGAGTCTAGGACATGACAAGAAGGGGAGAAAAGTTTAGCATGTGGGTGGGGAAGAAAGAACAGGGACCTGGGATTGGTTGGGTGGTGGTGAGGTAGGGGCTGTGTGGAGTTGATAGAACTTTCTTCACGCAGCAGCACATACTGTCATGCCTGCTTCCTTGTTGCTTTGTTGTATTGGTTAAGAAACCCTGACCAGGAAAATAAGGAGAGGTAGGTCATCACAAAGCTTTTATCTTTTGCTACATGCCTAGATAGAAGTGACTGACCTTGTTTAAAGCTGACAAGGTTTTTGTGAAACATAACATTCAAGAAAATGTTGGTCACTTCAGATTTTGTGCTAAGTGGAAGGTAAGAAATAATTTGTAATTCGAATAGGTTGAATGGATTTCAAATGCATACTGGATGAGTGTACATTTATCTTGCCTATGTTTTAGTAGGTTAGTAACTCAGTGCACTAAAAGTGTCATCTGTTCAAGGCTTCAGAGTGTTTTTTTTATGGTTCAGGGTATGCAGTCCAGCAAAAGATGAGTTCTTTACTTGCATTCCTGGGTTCATAAAATGGTGTCAATTTTTTTCCATAATTTTTAAAATTTATTAATTACAGTTGACAAACACTATTATATCAGTTTTAAGTGTACAACATAGTGATTAGACATGTATATCCGTTACTAAGTGATCACCCCAGGATGTCTCATAGGTCACCAGAGTTTGACTTGCGTGTGGTAGCACCACTGCCATTGAAAGTAGTAATTATATTCCAAAAAAGCTGATGAGCATATATATATATATATATTTTTTTTTTGTATGAGAATCTTTTCTTATTTTAAACACGTTTTTAGTGCTCTTTTTAGAGAAGGAAGGGAAGGGGAGAGAGATAAACATGGATGGGCAGCCTCTTGCACGCTCCCTACTTGGGACGGGGCCCGAAACCCGGGCATGTGGTCCTGATTGGGAATTGAACTGTGAACTCTTGATACATGGAACAGCGCTCAACCAACTGAGCCACACAGGCCAGGGCTGCTGATGAGAATCTTGATTTTTGTTTTTCCTCTGGACATTTTGTAGTATCATTTGTAGAACTAAGGAACCAGAACCTAATGTCCTCTGTGGGGAAGGAAGATAAAACAAAATCTGACTATGAGAATTCAGGAAGGTGAGATTTTACCACCTCATGAAAAATCATTCTGTTATGTTTAATTTGTGTCCATACCCAGCCTTTGAGCTTTTCCTCTCCAACGCTAATGATCTATGGAAAAAATGGTCTGTCCCAGTAGTTGTGTGCATATCCTATAATTTCAGGGTAATTCATTATCTATGTGGAGATTTCTTAAGTTAATAATTTATTTAGAAATAATTTCAAACTTGTGGGAACATAACACTTTTACCAGATTCCTGACCTGTTAATATTTCACTGCATTTGCTACTCATTTTATCTCTTGAGATAACCCATTGTCCTTAGCAATTTTTTTTGAACCATCTGAGAGCTGTCCATGTGGCACTCTGTAATTCCTAACTCCTCCAGTTCTGTTTTTCAGAAATAAGGACCTTCTCCTATATAACCTCTCAGTCACTGTCTGAGTGGTTGCTAAGCCTTATAATAGCTGCAGTGATGGGTCCTTAGGGGCTGTTGGCCACCATGCTCTTCACATATTTGTGTCCATACCCAGCCTTTGAGCTTTTCCTCTCCAACGCTAATGATCTATGGAAAAAATGGTCTGTCCCAGTAGTTGTGTGCATATCCTATAATTTCAGGGTAATTCATTATCTATGTGGAGATTTCTTAAGTTAATAATTTATTTAGAAATAATTTCAAACTTGTGGGAACATAACACTTTTACCAGATTCCTGACCTGTTAATATTTCACTGCATTTGCTACTCATTTTATCTCTTGAGATAACCCATTGTCCTTAGCAATTTTTTTTGAACCATCTGAGAGCTGTCCATGTGGCACTCTGTAATTCCTAACTCCTCCAGTTCTGTTTTTCAGAAATAAGGACCTTCTCCTATATAACCTCTCAGTCACTGTCTGAGTGGTTGCTAAGCCTTATAATAGCTGCAGTGATGGGTCCTTAGGGGCTGTTGGCCACCATGCTCTTCACATAGTTGACTGACCATCACATCATGTCTCCTCAGTCTCACGCAAGCTGGTAGGTATTTTCCTGTCTCTCTCATCTTGATCACCTAGTCATGTTGGTATCTGACAGCCTTCATCACAATGTCACTATTCTCCCCCATGTAATTAATATTATTAGGGGAGTTACCTTGACATTATTCCAAAATTTTTTTTCACAAGCTTAAGTCCCCATTTATCTCTCTTGCTTGAATCATCAGTAATTATCACTATGATAGTTACCAAAGAGTGATTTTCTGTTTTCATCCATCTCTTTCATGTGGATTAGTTTGCATTCTACTAAAAGGGGAAAAAACTTCATTCATCATCTCTTTATTCATTTATGTATATTAGTATAGAATCATGGAATCACATTTTATTTAGTAGCATTCAATACTAATGCATTATCATAATTTATTTTGATACTAGTATTGTTCCTGATTTGGTCAAAGTAGGTCTGTTTTGTTTTGTTTTTTAAACTCATTCTCTCTGTCTCTCTCTCTCTCTTTTCTTTTCTTTTTGAATATTTTGTTGGCACAACAGAAACTCCATACTCACTACTTTCCCTGCCTCAGACCTGGTATGAGCTGATGTTCCTTTTTATGGAGTTTTGCATTTACTAACTTATTGAGATCTAGGTGTTTGGAATGTTCATTGGTATTGGGATGGCATAGCTTCTGGAACATATTGGTGGACAGAACTAGGGAATATATTTATATAAACACATATAAAAGCATCTAAGCCTTTTTTAATATCTGTCTGGGTATATAGATAAAAACCCATGACTTCCAATTCTTATGTAATACTCCAGGGTTATTTCCACATTTCCATGTTTGTAAAACATCTTCTCAAAAAGTGAAAACTGACTCTCATTATTCTAATATCCTTACTGATTTGCTCAGTTTTCTTATTTTTTTTCTTTTAAAAGAAATATTTTTATTGATTTTAGAGAGGAAGGGAGAGGGAGAGAGAGATAGAAATATCAATGATGGAAGAGTATCATCAATCAGCTGCCTTCTGGAAGCCCCCTACTGGGAATTGAGCCCACAACCTCGGGCAAGTGCCCTGACCAGGAATTGAACTATGACCTCCTGGTTCATAGGTTGACACTCAATCCCTGAGCCACACCAGCAGGTTCTTATTTCTTAATATGAGCAATCACTCTACCCTTCAGCTGTCTCTTCTCTTCCTCCCACCTGCCTTTGCAGCCTGTGATCTTGGGTGCTGGCCATTGCTGCTCCTTCACCCAGCACTTCCATCACCTTCACACAAAGAAGGGAGGTAAAGTTTAATAGAAATGACTGATGCATTATTTGAACATGCTATATTGTAATAAGTAGGAAATATAACTAGATTTTCTTTCCAGTCAGGCTCTTCCTATTTTTCATAACATTTTTGTACTTATTTTTTTTTAATTGATTCTAGAGAAGAGACAGAAACATTGATTTATTGTTCCACTTATTCATGCATTCATTGATTGCTTCTTTGTGCTCTGACCAGGAAATGAATCCACAATCTTGGTGTATTGGGTTGATGCTCTCTCTAACCAATTGAGCTACCCAACCGGGGCCTTGTACTTCTTGATGTTTGTTTTTGTGAAAAACAATTGGTTTTCCCATAAGTAATTATCATTTATAAAAATGTGGAGACTCATTTATTCAACTAATTTTCAGTGTCTATTAGGAGCCTGACATTATGCAAGATCCTAGTGACAGAGGTATGTCCTCTGTTCTCAGCAACCTTCTAGTCTAATGGGGATTCAGACAACTAGAGAACTTCACTGTGTTCTACTGTGATACATGGGTTAGAAGACATGGAAGCCAATACCCTCAATTGGAGGGCCAGGGGCATGGGATGGGAGAGAGAAATTGAAGTGTGTGTGTGTGTGGCAGGATAGGGAAGGATGATGCTCCAAGCAGTGGGAATGGCATTGACTTATTATTCATAAAGTGAGACCAAAGGATTTCCATTATTCACTAAAACAGCGGTCACCAACCAGTGGTCTGTGGACCACCGGTGGTCGGTGAGGTCTGAAAGGTTGGCGACCGCTGCACTAAAATGTAATAGATGTAATAGAAATCCTGTAGCTAGGTTTTATTTCATTTATTCAGTACTCAGTGGTCTACAATGAGTAGACCTGCATGCTATGGGGTGGTGGTGAAAGAAGATGACACAGTTCCTCCCTCCCTCCCTCCCTTCCTTCCTTCCTTCCTTCCTTCCTTCCTTCCTTCCTTCCTTCTTTCCTCTTTTTCTCTCTCTCTCTCTCTCTCTCTCTCTCTCAACCTCTATCTCTCTCAACCTCTCTCTCTCTCTCTCTCTTCAAAAGGAAGGGAGAGAGAGATAGAAGCATCAATGATGACAGAGAATCATTGATAAGCTGTCTCCTGCATGCCCCCTGGGGATTGAGCCCTCAATCCAGGCATGTGCCCTTGACTAGAATCAAACCTGGGACCTTTCAGTCTGCAGGCTGACACTCTATCCACTGAGCCAAACCAGCCAGGGCAAGATGGCACAGTTCTTGTTGGCAAGGTTTTACAATATAGTGAGGGAGACTTTCAGGCACATAAATGCTATATAAATCAATAAAGAAGGATGGGGAATGGGTTTTGTGGGAAGGTGGGGTGGGGCAACAAGGGAATTATAGATTATGGACTAGAACTGAAGTCAGCAAACTTTTTCTGTAAAGGTCCTGATAGTGAATATTTTAGTTGTGATGGGCCGCACATCTGTGTTGTAACTACTCAACTCTGTCACTGCAGCAGGAAAGCAGCCACAGACATAAATGGGTGAGTGTGGCTCTGTTCCAAGAACACCTTTTTTTAAAAAAAATAGAGGACATGACCACCTGTAGTTTGCTGATCCCTGGACTAGAATGTAGAATCCACGAGGGCTAGAGCTTTTATTCTGAGCTCTGACCCATGTCTTGTGTCTTGTGCACACATAGACACTGAATAATTGTGTTGAGTGAATGGAGGGAGAATTAGCCACTGCTCCAAACTAGGACTCTTGCAGTTAGAATTTTCCATTATTGTTTTCTATAATGCTAGGGTTTAGTGCCAAAGGAAGCCCAACTCAGGGTTCTGCAAAATTCTTTGTCTTAGAACGCTCACATTGTCTTTTGAGTTAATCATTTAGGATTGCTTGGTCTTTGAGTAGAGATTTTTAAAACCTGGAAAGGTTTTCTGGTGATGAAATCTTAGTGAGTAACAAGTTTATCTCTGGTCACTTTGGAAACAGTTTGTAGGTAGCTATCAATGCAGAAGGTACATGAAGAGCTATAGATAAATGCATCTTGAAAGTTCACCCAACCATTGGCATGACTTATTACATCAGAGGGGAAAGGCCACTGAAATAATAGATATTTTTCTGTTTTAGAGCTTGTGTTGCTTTACCTAACTCATTGCATTTGTCCAATGTTTCAGTGAGAGGCTCCTCAGTTAATGAGCAAAGTAGAAGGTAAATTGCACCCTAGCACCCACCAGGCATTTTACACTCATGACGGTTCGGGCACAACAGGCAGGCAGTGCTGAGGTCCTCCTGGATTGGCGCACTGAGCACAGCTGCACTGTGACGTCTGTCACTCACGACAGCTGTACATCAGTGTTTGCCCTGTGATAGTCACTGTCTGGGCACAAAATAGCCTTCTGCTTTGCACCTTCCACTGGAAGAGATACTGGATTCTCTGGGGAGTAAAGTCTTTTTTAATTTATTCATTTGAGAGGAAGGGGGAGGGATAGAGAGATAGAAACACCGGTGAAAGAGGAACATCTTTGATCAGCTATCTCCTGCACATACTCCTACTGGGAATTGAGCCCACAACCTGGGCATGTGTCCTGACCAGGAATTGAACTGGTGAGCTCTTGGTTCCTGGGTTGAAGCTCGACTGCTGAGCCACACTGGCCGGGCTGGGGAGTAAATTTTGATTTACCTACCAATTCTGCAGAGATTGGGCTTGGACACCAGGGTTTTGAAAGGCCTTCCTCAGACTCCATTTCATCATGCCTGTGTAACTGTGGTGGACCCACCCTTCCTTCTCCGTACTCCAGTGCATTCTCCTTACCATTCTACTGGTGACCTTCAGGGTTAAATTCAAATTGCATATTTGCATTCTTGAATCTCAGCACAGTCAACTGCCTTAATGTTTTTTCTACCTTCCTGCTTTCTATCTAAATATTCTCTACCCACAAACATCTATGTAATCTGTTTGGAACATGCAGTGTCTGTACCACCTGTGTATACCCTTAAAGGTCATCCTCAATAAAAAGTGGAGTTTTCCATTTATAAACTGAGAATTTTCCAGGTTGTTTGTTTAAAACTTTACAAGAAAGAAAATTATGTAATTGGAAGACATGTTTTACTTTAACAATTGGATTAAGAATTTTGTCAGCTTTAGAACTGGTGAGGTTTTCTTTTCAACATCTGAGGTGCTCTTTTCTAGCCATTAAATTTCTACGTCAGATATATTGTTTTTTCGCCTGATTAGATTTGAATAGTGAAAGCACTGATACTGGTAATTGTAGAAAGCCATTGACTACTTAGTTATGTAGAACCTGACTAGGTAGCAAATGAGGTGACTTGAAATAATTACCCTGAAACACTACTCAAGACCTGTGATGTACTTAACATTGTGTTAAGAGAAGTAAATGTTAACAGATGTTCTACCAGAATCTTTTACTTCAAGGAACCTTGAAAGTTTGTGTGTCCCTTCCCAAAAAGTATAAGTGGTTTAGAGAATAACTGAAGTGAATTTAGAGGGACCTGAGCCATTTTTTCTATAGGTGCTGACTAGTGATGACATTCTTTGTATACTAGACTTCTATTTGACATTTCCTTTTTTTCCCCACGTTAAAGGTTGTTTTGTGCTTATTTTCTTGTCTAATTTCATCAGTGTTCATTGAGTGTATTAAATGCAGACCCTAAATTAGTAGAAATAGTTTTGTTTTGTTTTAATCCTCACCTGAGGATATTTTTCCATTGATTTTTAGAGAGAGTGGAAAGGAGTGGGAGAGACACACAGAGAGAAACATTGATGTGAGAGAGACACATCAATTGGTTGCTTCCCGCACCTGCCCCAACCAGGGCCAGGGATCGAGCCTGCAGCCAAGGTAAGTGCCCTTGATCAGAATCAAACCCAGGACCCTTCAGTCCACGGGCTGATGCTCTATCCACTGAGCCAAACCTGCTAGGGCAGTAGAACTAGTTTTAAAGTGAACCAGTAAATCAGTCTGTTTCTGCATTTGCAGTGGGATCATGAGACCTGGCCTCAACGCCATTCTGGGACCCACAGGTGGAGGCAAATCTTCGTGAGTATACCAGAGTATCAGTAAGCGTTCCCTTTGCATTTTTAATGTGCTTTTACAGATCACTTTTACGAGGGCAGGTATTAGTTGAATATTTGCTGCATGTCTAGTCTGGGTCTAGGGCTCTAGGCACTGTGGATCACATGCACTTATGCCAGCTGTGTCTTATTAGGTCAGGTTTACTGAGAGGGCATGAGGGGTGATTGGCTTATAGGTGTCAGGTATGATGGGAGCTAATGGGAGGAAAAGGATGGGGGTGGAATTGAAAGTGGGGAGGTGGAGCAGAATCATAAGTGGAGTGAGTCTTGGCTAAAGGAGCACATCGCCTGTGTTGGGACCCAAAGGTCAGGCAGCTTGGAGGGCTGTTGGGGAGGTCTGTGCTGGATCAGCCAACAGTGCTTTGTTTTCACATTTTTTGGACCTTATTGTAGCATAGAGTAAAAAAGGAACTTGAGAATTTAAAAAATATATGTGTAATTAGAGTTGAACCATAGATTTTCTTGATCAGTTAATTTTTTAATTTGAACAGAATTTGCATTCAGAGTAACTGAGAGGTATAACTTGCGTTGGAGAAAAAAACATACCATATATATCCTTTTATAGGTTGTTAGATATCTTAGCTGCAAGGAAAGACCCACTGGGATTAACTGGAGATGTTTTGATAAATGGAGCACCTCGACCTGCCAGTTTCAAATGTATCTCAGGTTATGTGGTACAAGTAAGTATGCATTGATTTGCATTTTAGATATCTCCGGTTTTATGTGGGCAAGTTCTTTGGCTGATAGTGCAGTGTGCTTCCCATTGATCACATAACCTGGGCATAAAACCAACTTTCCTTATACCACCTTCTCATAATCTCCCTTAAGATGTACAGTAATGTTAAATAAAAAGGCAGGGAGAATCTAGAATATGACCCTGCTAACAAAATGATAACAGTTCTAGTTATCATGTTCCCAAAAGATGCTACTGATTTACTTTTTTCCCTACCTTCCCCTCTCTCCCTGCCCTAGCTTAGAAAGATGTTTTGTCAAAGCCTTATATGAAGCAGTCTGGAAATGTCTGCCAGTAGAAATCATAATTGCCTGTGTTCTCTTCGGGTGTACAGATAGGAATGAGAATTCTTCCATCAGGGTTTGCAGCTATCTGAATATGGAGTTATTGGTATAATTTGTATAATTAAAGCTCATCACTAGCTAGAACTTTCCCTTGGCTATGTTATTTTTGTGGATTAAGTTGTATATACTGAAGACTGAATTTACTAGAAAAGACCTGATTTGTCTTTTTAAAATGCCATTTTGCCTTCAGGATGATGTTGTGATGGGAACTCTGACAGTGAGAGAAAATTTACAGTTCTCAGCAGCTCTTCGCCTTCCATCAACTATGAAGAATCATGAAAAAAATGAACGGATAAACATGGTCATTCAAGAGTTAGGTCTGGCTAAAGTGGCAGATTCCAAGGTAATGACACAACTGATGGGGTCATTGCCAGCAAATAGGACCCTTACCCAGAAGTTTCCTATAATGTGTGTGGTCAAAGCGGCTCCTTTCTAAAAACAATGATAAAAATGAGTAGTTACATAATAGGAAGGTGAAACTTAACCAGGAAAAAAATTAAAAAATGATTGAATCCTGGAGATGGTAGGTAAAAGTGTTCTTGCAAAGACTACATGTCCCTTCCCTGTGATGACAGTGCTTGCTCCTCCCCCTCACTAACTGTGTAAGTCCTGTCTCATTCGGTGTCTCTTTACTAACTTTTATTTTTTTGTTTTCTCTTCCCTTTTTTAGCTATTCTTCCTTTAGGGACTTTGTTGTGTTGCTTTGGAGCTATGTTTCTGGAATTCATAAATGACTAAAATTCATAAATGACTAAACATTTATAAATGACTACAATCCCAGCTATATTTCTGGAATTCATAAATAACTATTTTTCTGGAATTCATAAATGACATATATATTTCACTTTGCTATAATTGGGCCTCCAAAATTATTTTCAGTCAAATTAGTATTTATTTCTAATTTGTGTAGCAGCCAACTTGTTTTCCTAAAGCCTTTCTAAGGGCACTTTGTCTCCCATCCCTCCCCCCTCTCTTCCACTGTCCCTCCCTTCTGCCAGGGTTACTTACACACTGTCGTGTGCTGGGCTCCCTTGGATTTTATAGATAACAGCTGTGGGCGAAAGAGACAAAAGTAGCTCGCTGTGTGGGTTGTGCAGGATCAGGAAGGAGAAATGAGATGAGGGAGGGAATGATTTACAGTTGATGAGTAGACATGGAAGATTTGCTGGAAGACATCAAAGCTTTGGGTGAAGATGAGCTTTTCAGTTGTTATGGCTCTAGTTTAATCCCTCTGCACTATCCCTTACTGAGAGGTCATGAAGGTGGGGTATTCTGCTGGCCGCTGCTTCATCTGATGCTTTCAATCTTCTATGTCTAGTGTATTTTGGAAGAATAAGTCTGAGCTGCTCCCATGTACCACTTATTTTCATGAGTGATTGGGCTCCCTTTGTTGGAGCTCTGTTCATGTGATTCTCTCTTTCCACTAAGGTGCTTTCCTGTCTTGACCTCTAGTGATCATCACCTGAGTTCCTTGCATGGATTTCTAGGGAAAATAAGCTGAAGGCAGTTGTTGACTTCATAGAACATGTTTATGTAATTGACTGTAACAATACATTAAAAATGTTATACCTGTTATAAAATTTTAAACATAAGAGAAATGTAGAGAGAATGGTCTGATTCCTATAGTAATGACATGATCGTAGCATAATTAACACAATGGTATGATTACTGGTAACATTCACCTAGATTTCCTAGTTAACATGTTATTCAATAACTAGTGGCCCAGTGCACGTGGGGGGGGGGGGAACCCTCAGCCCAGCCTGCACCCTCTCCAATCTGGGACCCCTTGGGGGGATGTTCGACTGCCAGTTTAGGCCTGATCATGCTCGCAATCCGGGACCACTGGCTCCTAACCACTCACCTGCCTGCCTGCCTGATTGCCCCTAACCACTCTGCCTGCTGGCCTGCTCACCCCCAACTGACCCCCCTTGCTGGCCTGATCACCCCTAACTGCCTCTGCCTCAGCCCTGCCACCATGGCTTTGTCCAGAAGGACGTCCAGGAAGGTCTCCCGGTCTAATTAGCATATGACCCTTTTATTAGTATAGATTGCTGCCCTGTTGACAGAACCAGAAATCCTTCTTGTGGCCTTTATGCACAGGTCAGTCAAGAAACTGCCCCAAACCAAGCCCTCCCCTCCTGGCCTGATCACCCCTAACCGCCTCTGCCTTGGCCCTGCCACCATGGCTTTGTCCAGAAGGACATCCGGAAGGTCTCCCTGTCTAATTGGCATATTACCCTTTTATTAGTATAGATAGCTTCAGGTTTTTCTTTCTAAAGTATTTTAAAGAAAGTTATAAATATCATTTTCACCTCTAAAACATTTTTTATTTTAAAAAATGGAATTTGTCTACATTACTACAATGTCATTACCAACTAACAACATTAATAATATTTTAATATTAGCTATATAGAGTCTACATATATTCACAGTTTTCCAATTGTTTCCAAAATGTCTTTTATAGCTCGATCATTATAGGATCTAATCAAGAGCATGAGTAGCATGTGATTATTATCTCTTTGGAGACTTTTACTATAAGAATTATTTCCTACCTCCTGCCTCCCCCAAAACCTTTCTGCTCCCCCACCACACACAGTGACACTGACTGGTTGAAAGACTGAGCCAGTCACCTGTAGAATGTTCTGCCTTCTGACTTTGCCTAAAAGGATGTCAGGAATTATGTGTTGTGTTAGGGTATAGATTGGGGCAATTTGGGAGGCCTTATGGTGATTTTGTAAGTGCTAATGTGGATGGTAGAAAATGAGCCTTCTTAGCTGCCAAGGCCTAGTTTTTGAGTCCACTTGAGGACTTTTTCGGTGGGGGAGAAAGACAGGGGCATAAGAAGACTAATAAATTCTAGATACTTTCACCTGTTCCTCTCCTATTTTTATCTTCCTTTTTGGATTGTGATTTCACTATGTCAGGGCCATGTCTTTAAGTTCTAACTTCTGATCTTAAAACTAAATATTTGATTTGATAAGGAACATATAGAACTGTTAAAAGCGTGGGTTTCATATCTGGCTTAGCCATGTACCAGCTCTGACCTGAGCTTCCATTTACTTGTTTAATTAAAGAGAAACCATTCTCTTCTCTCAGATACTCATTTACTTGCAGTTCAGAATATATGAGGACGCGAGACAAAGTGCCTCTTAAAGGGTTGGCACATGTTAGCAGCTTAAAAACAATAATGCCTGTGGTTGTTTTTGTTAATAATGATAACATTTGTGTGTTAGGTTGGAACTCAGTTTACTCGTGGTGTGTCTGGAGGAGAAAGAAAAAGGACTAGTATTGGAATGGAGCTTATTACCAATCCATCCATCTTGTTCCTGGATGAGCCCACAACTGGCCTAGACTCAAGCACAGCTAATGCTGTCCTTTTGCTCCTGAAGAGGTAAGCGCTATGGGAACATTGTTCTCACATTCATCCAACATGTGATGCCCTGCTATGTACCAGGTATGAATCTTGGTGCAGGGGATTCAGCAATGAGCACAGCACACAAACATTTCTCCCTTCTTTGTTGGAGGGGAACAATCAATTAGCAAATATAAGTGTTTCAAGAAAAATAAAGGAGTGTAAGAATATAGGGAAGGCTGATGAGGTGGAGGAGGGTGGTGCTGTATTACATAGCAGGATGGTCAGGGAAGACCTCAGGATGTGCCATGTGAGCTGTGAGTGAGTTCGGGAGATCTGAGGAAGAGAGTTCTCATTGGAGGAACAGCCAGTGGCCCTGGGGAGAGCATGCCTAATGTGTTTGGAACTCAAGAGGCCAGAGGGAATGGAACCCAGTGACCTAAGTGGAGTGGGGGGGTTGGTTGGTGTAGTAGTTTGTCCAGGCTGCCATAAAATAGTACCACAGACTGAGTGGCTTAAGCAATAGAAATTAGTTTTTTCACAGTTTGGAGGCCAGAAGTCCAAGATCAATGTCTTGTGAGGATTGTTTCTTCGGAGGCCCTCTCCTCGGCTTGTAGGTAGCTGTGTTCTCACTGTGTCTCACTTCATATTCCCTAGGTGTGTCTCATCTCCTCTTCTTATAAGAACATTAGTATTTATCAATTAAGGTTCACCCCTATGGTCTTCTTTAACCTATGCTACCTCTTTAAAGATTTTATCCACAGCCCTAGCCCTTTGGCTCAGTGGATAGAGCACTGGCCTGCTGACTGAAGGGTCCTGGTTTGATTCTGGTCAGGGACACGTACCGTGGTCGCAGGCTCGTGTGGGAAGCAGCCAATCAATGTCTCTCACATTGATGTTTCCCTGTCTGTGTTTCTCAGCCTCCCTACCACTCTCTCCAAAAATCAATGGGAAAATATCCTCGGGTGAGGATTAACAACAACAACAACAACAACAACAACAACAAAAGATTCTATCTGCAAATATAGTCACATTTTGAGGTACTGGGGCTTACAAATTCAACATATGAATTTTTGGGAGATATAATTCATTCCATAACAGAATAGGACATGAGATGGAATGGAGTGGGTGACAGATTAAAAAAATAAGAACTCTGGCTTTTACTGTCCTTAAGTGACATGGGAAGCTTTAGAGTTTTATTTTTCATTTTTTTTAATATAGTAAGATTTATTTTAATTTTTCAATCTGAACAAACAAACCCCAAAACAAAAAACCAAACTATATATACAGTGTCGACATTTTCAGAGCACTGACATTAGGAAACCCTGTGTTTCTCTTTAGTCCTATGACAATACTGTATATGCCACAACAAGATTTACAAAAATAGCCCTAGCTCGTTTGGCTCAGTGGATAGAGCATCCGCCTGCAGACTGAAGGGTCCCAGGTTCGATTCCAGTCAAGGGCACATGCCCAGGTTACAGGCTCCATCCCCAGTAGAGGGCATACAGGAGGCAGCTGCTCAATGATTCTCTCTCATCATTGATGTTTCCGTTTCTCCCTTCCTCTCTGAAATCAATAAAAAAAATATACCTTTTAAAAAAAGATTTACAAAAACAATTGCATCAGCAGTCATACAGACACCATGGTTTTATATTTCAATTCACAAGAAGAACCAGACATCTCCCATTTCCCGGCACTTTGGTTCCTCATACCCACTGCCTTTTGCAGCCAGCAGGGCAGGTTCCCACACAGGCTTTTAGAACATCAGCTTTTAATACACAACCGTGGCTGTTCGAGAAGTCACCTCCTTTTC
Source organism: Myotis brandtii (assembly GCF_000412655.1). Taxonomy (NCBI): domain Eukaryota; kingdom Metazoa; phylum Chordata; class Mammalia; order Chiroptera; family Vespertilionidae; genus Myotis; species Myotis brandtii. Next base: position 75,863 of record NW_005355009.1, on the reverse strand, counting down.
AGACCCAAATGTAAATAATGAGGAATTTACCCTTTAAAAATAATAACCTTTGGTTCAGCAATGGGAATGGTGACGTTTACCCTCCAAAAGATGTGTAGAAAAGTTGCATGAAAGGAAAAATAAACCTGTTGCATGACACTGCCTTAAAAGTTTTAAAAGATTACAACTGTGTGACAAATCTAATGAAAACAAACTGATTTGGTAAAGGTTCAAAGATCACATGCCAGCACAGCATCACTTTACACACGTGCCCGTATTCCCGCTGCCGTGAGCAGTGGTGATGACCCATCGCTGTGTTCTGACATAAGGCACCAAGTCTGAATATGCCATACACTCCCTTATGTCATGTTACCTGTTCCATACCAGTGAATTCTTTGAAATGAAAAAGAATAAACACTTTAGGACACAGTGTACTGTGCCCACCATCCCCTCAAACCTCCCCTCTCCCAGGCCCATTAAAAAAATGTTTTTAAGAGAGAGGGAAAAGGAGAGGGACAGAGAGATAGAAACATTGATGAGAGAGGAACATCATTGATCTGCTGCCTCCTGCACGGCCCCCTACTGGGGATTGAGCCCAGAACCCAGGCATATGCCCTGACCTGGAACTGAACCAGCAACCTCTTGGTTTCTGGGTCAACCGCTGAGCCACACACTGGTTGGCATTCCCTCCCTATTATTACTTTGCTTCCTCTGATGCCCATGTAATCAAGGCTCTATGCCAGCATGAGAAGAAAACATGAAGATGGGAAGATGTCTGAGATTTTAGACATCTTAAGTTTGAGATGTCAATTGCACGTATAAGTAAAGATGCCAAGTAATGGATCTGCGGTTCAAGTTTAGTTAGAGAATAAATCCATGGTGTTTTTATCATTCGTAACTATGTTAACAGTGTCCATTAGAGGAATGATGAATTGATAATACTGTAAGTATTTTCACTATGTTTTGGACTAGTGAGCACACAAGCATCGTTCCCCATGCTGGAGCTCGAACCCAAACGTTTTCAAGCTCCACTGTGCACACTGATCACCTGGGGTCTTGTTAAAATGCATTTTCTTCCTCTGCAGTTCTGAGGCGCAGCCCAGGAGTCTCCATTTCTCATTGGAGGTACTGATCCCGATGCCATTGGTGCTCAGACCACACTTAGAGGAGCTCCCGGTCCTTTCCTGGCTCCTTGTTGCCTACTGATTGAAGTTCCAGCTTCTGAGTAAAGGGATTCATCACGTGCTTACTTTCTGATGCAGTCTCTTTTGTTAGCTTCTCTTCTCTTCACCCCTCAACTCGACTCTGCAATGACACTGAACTACTTACAGGTTCCCAAATAGACCTTTCATCACACACTTTGTTCTCCATGTTCCTTCACCTTGACTAGACTTTCTTTCTTCAGGGCTTATTCCTGTTGGCCCCCTTGACACTATCTTATATCATCTTCAGACTGGGTTATAGCCTCCTATTTTGCTTACAAGGGATCCTCAGCTACTTCTATTCCACATTGTATTCAAATGATCGATTTACTGGCCTGATCCTCTTGAGGCAGAATTTGTACAGCACTGCTAGCATAGCGTAGGTGCTTATAAAGTGCTTCAGTTGAAGTGATTCTTCTCATAAATATATTTACTAATAACAGTTTTAGAACAGTGATTTTAGCTTTTGTTTCTAGTAAATCCTGTGTAAAGGTAGTTTAGCAATGTTTTGGCCGTGGGCCAACAAACCCTAGCCCTGCCCCTTACCAACTGTGACACCGGGGGCCAGTTGCTTAACCTTCTAGACCTTATCTGTAAAATGAAGGTAACAATACCGTCGGTACTATCAGTACTGCTTTATGAGTGCCTTGTATAAATATTGTGAAAATTCAGTTACAAGTATTTATATTTAACAAAGATATAGTAAGTATGCAGTAATGTTAATGGTATTATTGGGAGAGAAAAATGAACACCAATTCCTAAAGGCTTGAAGACTTCAGTGGTCAATGAGAATGGGACTACAACCATTATTTTAATATTTAGTCCACAGTAAGTTTTCAAAGTTGTGTGTACTTACAAGTTACCTGGGTGCCTTTAAAATATTTTTTTATTTTTTTAAATATATTTTTATTGATTTTAGAGAGGAAGGAAAAGGGGGAGATAGAAACATCAATGATGAGAAAGAATCATGGGTCTGCTGCCTTCCGCATGCCCCCTACTGGGTATCGAGCCCACAACCTGGGCATGTGCCCTGATGGGGAATCGAACTATGACCTCCTGGTTCATGGGTTGACGATCAACCATTGAGCTACACTGTCCAGGCAGTTGGTGCCTTTTTATAATATGGATACCATAGAACCAATAGTTCTAGAAAGACTGTCCAGGAATCTGCATTTTTTATTAATCTTGGAATTCATTGTGGATTGTTCATGGGATACAATTTTAAAAACCTTAATCTTTCATAAAAGTATTGAACCTAGGTCCCCTTACTTTCTGAGAGATAAGATGGGATGAAAAGTTAGTAAGAAAAAATCAAGTTGAACCAGGAACAAATGAACTAAAGGCAGGAATAAAGTTTTTTGTTTTTGTTTTTGAAGTACAAGATTCAGATGTTTTTTAGTTTTTTAAAAATAATTCTTTATTGTTGAAAGTATTATATATGTCCCCCTTTTTCCCTCATTGACCCCCCTAGCCGGTCCTCCCTGCCCCCCTACCCCACCCCAGGCCCTCACTGCCCCATTGTCTGTGGCCATGGGCCAAGAATATATGCATACAAGGTCCTCAGTTGATTACCTCCCACCCACTCACCCTTCCCTGCCTTCCCTCCGAGATTCAGATGTTGAATGACTCATTATTTTCTCACTTTTACCTTAGGATGTCTAAACATGGACGAACCATCATCTTCTCCATTCATCAGCCTCGTTATTCCATTTTCAAGTTGTTTGATAGCCTCACCTTATTGGCCTCAGGAAAACTGATGTTCCATGGGCCTGCTCAGGAAGCCTTGGGATACTTTGCATCAGCTGGTATGGTCACCTTTTCATGCAGTGAGATCCTTCCTTAATAGAATCCTGAAAGAGAGCAGGGGAGGTGGTCAGAGTGCTGCTTGATCTTTGAGTAGAGATAACATGGATTCCACCACTCCAGACCATCTTTGGTCAGTTTAGTGCTAGAATTTGTCTTCATTTTGCATCCCTGGCTCGCTATTTAGGTTGCTTTCTTGACCTGGTTGAGTGTGAATGCATACCCTGTGTATGTGTAGGACTATTTCTACTGGGACTATACTGTTCTGCTTCCCAGTTCTACTGCCCTTTTCCTAACAGTTCAAGAAATATATGAATCTCATAATCAGTTATTAGTCTAACTGAACTTTTTTTGAAAAGCCTAATACTTTCCTTCCCCCAAAATCATTTGTCTTCTTGACCATATAACAGATCAAGCTGTATCATTTTTCTACCTTGGTTGGGATGTTGATGAGGAGATGCTGCTGAATTTTCTAGTAACCTTAGACTGAAGATTTAGTCCTTGAGTGGATATGAGTGACTTACCAGTTAATGGAATGGCTACTCCTGAGTCTGACTTCAATGGGCCAGCATTTCTGACAGTTCTGGGCTGCCTGGCTCTATTTCAGATGAAAAGGTGTAAGTTTTTATGACTCATGCATCTGCTTCATTTTAGAGATACTTGGATATTATTATAGACTAGAGGCCCAATGCACAAAATTCGTGCAAGAGTAGGCCTTCCTTCCCCCAGCTGCTGGCACTGGCTTCCCTCTGGCACCCGGGACCCGGGTTTCCCTCTGGCACCCTGGACCCAGGCTTCCCTCCAGCCACCGGCAGGCACCCGGGACCTGGGCTTCCCTTGCAGCCACGGCTTCGCCTGGAAGGTTGTCTGGAAGGATGTCCGGTCTAATTAGTATATTATGCTTTTATTATTATAGATGATGCTTCTTGACTCCAAATATAGTTTTAAATATTTTATAGCTATCTATGAAATTTTATTTTTTGTTTAATCTCTATCGTATAACATACCTGGATCTGGGGAGTGTAGGGCAGATGAATCTAAGAGAAGACTACAAGCCAAGTTGAGTTCAGATGATCAGGTAAAGAAGTGAAGGTAAAGCATTCAGGTGTGCCATGCTGGTCACATCCTCTTGAGAGCGATTTGTTCTCTATGCTGTAATTATAGCATAAGAGATGATAATTTGGACCTGAATTTGGTAGGTGGAGAAGCAACCATTGCTAAAGTGGATACTGGCATTTTGGCAGTCCCTAGGTGAACCCAGAGAACAGAACCCTGGGCTGGCTTTGCTTGTTACCTTGCTTTGAGGAGCATTAATCCTACCTATAACTTTATTTCTTTTTCAACTTTTATTTTTCTTGGACTGATATTTATTTTTTTAACATGTACTGATAAACACCAGAGCATATTAATAGCTGTTTCAGATCTCATGAATTATGTCAGTAAGGCTTTGTAAGAGTTCTTTAAGGTTGGTTTGGAGTATGATTTTTGCCAGGAGACAGAATTGTTGACATATTGTGTGATTGAATATGTAAAAAGAAAGAGTAAATTAGTGAGGGCAGAAGAGAGAAAGAAGAGAGGTAGAAGTCATTATATTCTGTCTCTCCAAGCCTCATCTCCCTCACCCCCTGAAAGTGAGTCTTTATTTCCTAAGACCATCATGCTTGTGTACCTGGGTTGCCTTCTTCTGTAGGTCACCACTGTGAGCCCTATAATAACCCTGCAGACTTCTTCCTGGATGTCATTAATGGAGACTCCTCTGCTGTGGTATTAAACAGAGTGGTTGAAGATGATGAAGGTATGTGCATCTGTTTAGAGTCACAGATTACCTAATTGAATTGCCTGAAGTTCAGCAATGTGGTAGCTCATTAAAATGTAGCTTTGTGAATTATATAACTAATGTTGCCCTCTGATACCAGTTGTATCTGGTGGACCATTATCTTCTCGTTGCCCCCTCACATGGTGGAAGTGGGGAGGGAGCTCTTGGGGCCTTTTAGAAGGGTACTAACCTCATTCACAAGGGCTCTACCCTCATGACCTAATCACTCCTCAAAGGCCCCACCTTCATATATCATCACATTGGGAATGGATTTCAGCATATGAATTTTTTGGGGAAATAAACATCCAGTCTGTAATACCAGTTGGCACAGATTTTGTTGTACATGAGGATTAAAAAAATAATAAAAATAAATAAATTAATTAATTTTTTAAAAAATTACAAGTTCCTATGGAATGTTTATTTTATTTATAAATTTTCACCTGAGGATATGTTTATTGATTTTTAGAGAGAGAGGAAAGGAGAGAGAAAGACAGAGAGAGAGAGAGAGAAAGAGAGGGAGAGAGAAAGAAATATCAATCTTTTGCCTCCCACTAGGGATCAAACCTGAAACCTAGGTATGTGCCCTGACCCTTTTGGTGCATGGGGTGATGCTCCAATCAGCTGAGCAACCCGGCTGGAGTCCTATGGTAAGTTTATTTTAAAAGAATCAGGCTACAAATATTATAGTTAGGGAAAGGTCAGTGGGTTTACTCTATCCATAAGTATATGGAAGCAGTCAGACCATTAACTTATTTTTCTAATGTGTAAAGCAATGACAGGTCTAATCATTTTCATGCTAAAGCTTTAGAATTAAGATGTTAGGGAAGAATCTAAGAAAGGGGTTCCATAAAAATGGGCTAAGTTGTTTTGTTAACGTTTCCCTCTGTCCATTTTTATTCCAAAGCCCAAGAGACTGAAGAGCCTTCCAAGAGAGATAAGCCACTCATAGAAAAATTAGCTGAGTTTTATGCCAACTCTGACTTCTTCAGAGAAACGAAAGTTGAGTTAGGTCAACTCTTGGGGGATCAGAAAAAGAAGAAGAGCACAGCCTTCACAAAGATCATCTATGCCACCTCCTTCTGCCATCAAGTCAGATGGATTTCCAAGCGCTCCTTCAAAAACTTACTGGGTAATCCCCAGGCCTCCATAGCTCAGGTAACCTCACAGATATTCTAATTATGCTGTGAAATGCTCATCTGGGGACATTAGATTCTGCTATAGTCTTTTTTAGGATTATGGTTATCTTCTACTCATCCTTCTATTTATTTATACCCTCTCTATTTGTGATATAGAAACAGTCAATAGAACAAATAAAACACAATTAAGTTTTTACATATAGGGAAATTTTTTAAGTGCTTTTTTTTCTGGACTACCTAATTCAGAATTTTTATTGAGTTAGACAAGCTGTAAGAGGTCATCTTTGTAGAGAAAATTTTTTTATCAAAAAGGGAAACAAGTCTGGCGTAATGGAGTTCATTTTTTTTCTAAAACAACTATGAGGTTTATAAACAAGTAATGGGAGAGAAAATTCTTTACATTTGCTTTCAATATGTCACAACAGGCCCAATCTGAAATACAATTTTAGGCTAGCAGTGTATAAAAAGACTAGAGGCCCAGTGCATGAAATTCGTGCACTGAGAACCTGGCTTGAGAACTTGACTAGAGAACCTGGCTAGGCTGCTGATCAACTGAACGCTGTCTCCGTGTCATTTCTTCTTCGCCGACTCCATCCACACCTTTGGGAACCCCTGGACCTGCTGGGGTTGGACCCCAACAACTGGCGCAAGAACAGCTGCCATCGAGTTGAGAGCTGGTAGCGAAGGTTGGTGGAGAACCACTGCCTGCACCATTTTATCCTGTGCAAGCTCCAGGGGACGATCAGACAAGATTTTTCTTGCAAGACAAACTTACAGACTTTTCCTGCCAAGACGTCAATTTGTGTCTTAGAAAAACAGAAATACTGTGAAAGATTGAAATAACCTAAATCATCCAAAACTAAGACATACATAACGAAACAACTTCTAGTACTTATGTAGAAAAAGGACATTTATTTGTAGACATTAGAATATCAGAATTTGAAGCAACTAAGAATGTCTCTGCCAAGAAGACAAATAGCTATTACTAACCCTCCACCACCAGAATATATAAATACTAAGAAAAATGGGAGATTGACAAATCAGCTGCAGTATCTACAAAAAGTTGTCTTGAAGGCTTTATGGAAGCATAGTTTTTCCTGGCCTTTTCAGCAGCCTGTGGATGCCGTGACACTAGAGTTGCCCGATTATTACACCATTATCAAAAACCCAATGGATTTAAGTACAATTAAGAAGCGCTTGGAAAATAAGTATTATGTGGAGGCTTCAGAATGCATAGAAGACTTCAGAACAATGTTCTCGAATTGTTATTTATACAACAAGCCTGGAGATGACATTGTTCTTATGGGACAAGCTCTAGAGAATTTATTTAAACAGAAATTATTACAGATGCCAAAAGAGCAAGTTGTGGGTGGTAAGGAAAGAATAAAGAAAGGCACTCAACAACAACAACAAAAAAGAAATTCGTGCACTGGTAGGGTCCCTAGTGGCTGCCAGCTGCCAGCTGGGTACTCCTTCCCTTCCCCCAGCCAGCCTGCCCCCTGGTCAAACTCCCAGAAGAACTCCCATTGAGGGGACAATTTGCATACTATGCTTTTATTATATAGGATTTTTAATAATAATACTTTTGATAGATATAGTACCACTTAAAAACAAACAAACAAGCAAGCAAGCAAGCAAACAAACAAACAAAAAACAACCCAACTCTGGCTATATTATTATTCCATTTGAGGACCTACTGAAACAATTTAGGTTACTGCTCCCAGCTAGCTCCTTAAGCACCAATCTGGAAAGCAAGTCTTCTCACATGTCATACACCACACATTCTATATATTTAAATAACCCCTAATCGATGGCACATACTGATGAATCACTGAGAGGCATCAATCTCCAAGGCATGAGGTGACCATGTTTGGAGCCTGTTTTCAGGTCTAGGATTGAGATGAATGAAAAAGAGGCAAAAGTAAGGTGGATTTTGGACATGTCTGTATGATTTCTACTTATGGGCACTCCCAAAGATGAGTTTAATCTGGCATATGAATATTTAACTTGGGAGATGGGGGAACATATTTTCTAGGACTTTGAGTTATTACTACCTGGCCTTCTTCCCAAACATTGGAGCAATTTTAGGAGTATCTGGAACTGATGTTTCTTCAGCATCTTCCCTATCTTCACGATGTAGATCATATTCTCTTAAAAACGGGAAAATTTCAAGCAGAAACTGACAAATCTCTGTGAACACCAAACCACCAATGGTTTCCCCCTTTTTGCCTAAATGGAGTGGCCATGAAAGCTATTAAAGCCAAAGGGGACGGATATGGAGATGTAAGAGAATGTATTGTGGCCATCACATCTACGAACCAGCAGAACCTCAAAAGTGAGCAGGGGAACCCCAATGGTGATCCACCTGATAGCCATGGTCACGTGGTTTTTTTGCTCCAGGACAACCACATCCAGGGACGAAGGAACAGGAGGGACTGGACGATGTAATAGAGGATGAACAGGCAGAGGAACCACACGAGGACCCAGAGGGGCATGAATACTACCAGCCATTGTCCAGCCCTAGGGTGGTGGAGATGAACTGCAGGGTGTTGGCGGAGCACAGGATCTCCAGCTCCAGTGGCCTGTCTATGCAAAGCCCCACGCACTGGCAGCCAGAGCCCGGGGGAGAGGAAGAAGAGTGGCATGAAGACCAGAATGTCGAACATGAGCAGCAGCAGGTGGATGCCCACTGCGATCAGCCTGGCTTTGGGCCCTAACGCCTGCCCGCACCCACGGAGGTGCCTGCGTTGGCAGGGAGGTTCCATAGCCATAGAGGGGCAGGGCCACCCAGCAGCTCCACTGGATGATACCCTCCAGGCGGAGGAGCAGCGGCAGGCGAAGACGAGGAAGTTTCTGGGGTTGGAGTCCTGGAACAGGCCCCAGGGGTTCATGGCAAAGCCCCTGCCAGCCCACCTGGGCCTGCTGCTCAGCCCTGCTCTGCAGGGGTGGAGTCTACAATGCGCCCGGCCGCCTTCCCCACCCGCCTGTGCGGCCTCTGGGTGGGCAGGGGCTGCGGGGAGGAAGCCAGGCCCAGGTTGTGACCAGACCAGTGGCACGGAGCATGTGGCTGGCCTGCACTCCATGCCTATTTCAAAGGCAGTTACTGCTTGTGGTGCCCTCAGGGCTGGGGGTGGACGCTTCCTGACGGTGCCAGGAGCCTGGAGTTCATTCTTTACTGTGATTTATGCATCACTTTTTTTTTTTTTAACTTGGAAAACAACTTCAATTTCTCTTGCCTCTAAAAGTGTTTTTAAGGTGTCTTGTCCAAGTCATATATATGGCAGCTCTGGGCAGGGTGTGATTGGAGTGTGGAGCTATTTCTGCTGCACCACGATTCCGCATCTTCTGGTGCTGGGCTCCCTTCAGCTGCAGACCCCAGGCCTAGTACCTCCAGGTCACAGGCTCAGCCTATTTGCCTCCTCAGTGAACTCAGTTCCACAAAAGAAATTCTAACAATGTTCAGAGCCCTGGCAATAATAGAATAATAGAATAAGCATAGAACCTTGCATCTCTGAGCATCTGACTGGAGGGGAGGTACAGCCCTTGTTCAGATTTGTGAATACTGGAATATTAGTTTAGGGCAGGAGTAGTCAAACCTTTTTTCTAAGGACCAGATAGTGAATGTTTTAGGCTTTGCAGGCCATGTGGTCTTTGAGTCATGCAGTCAACTGCCATTTGAGGGAGAAAGCAGCCATAATCATACATAAAAATATGAGCATGGCCCGGCTGGTGTGGCTCAGTGGTTGAGCATTGACCTATGAACCAGGAGTCACGGTTTGATTCCTGGTCAGGGTACATGTCTGGGTTTTGGGTTTGTTCCCCAGTGTGGGGTGTGCAGGAGGCAGCTGATCAAGGATTCTCATCATTGATGTTTCTATCCCTCTATTCCTTTCCCTCCCTTTCTCTAAAATCCATTTTTAAAAACCTATTTGACTTAAAGTTTAAAAGAATATGAGCATGGCTGTGCTCCAATTGAACTATTCATGGACACTGAAATAAGAATTTCATATAAATTTCAAATAATCTATTAGTATTTGAATATCACAAATCACCCTTCACAGATCCTGGCCCTGTTCTCCAAGTTGGTCTGCACCATGTCTAGAGTGTGTTTGACAAGTTACTTCAAGTCTGATACCATTGCAAGGTTGTCTGACTGAGATTTTTTTTTTAACTTTGAAGGTTCCAAGGTACATGGTGGGATATTTTATTTTTCTTCTATTAGCGTTTCTTATACTTTTATATTTAATACAATTTAAAAGTACAATAAGTAGAGTTTTTTTAAACTTTAAATAAATTATATCATAATACAGTTCTTAACCCTTCACATATAGATGTGTCTTTAAGAGACATTTTAGTATTCTTAAAAACAAAGTGAGGTCCCCGTATTTCCTTATCATGCAAAATTCCAGTGTTATAAATTTTATGTGTGCTTTAAAAGTTGTTTTTAATGCTAAGAGTGACATTAAAATTTTAATATTCTGTTTTCACTTAAACCTCTTGAAACAATGCATGTTCATTAGCACAAAGGTTAAGTGTTCAGGCCAGAACTCTGAGCCACTTGAATTTTCTTTTTCTTCCCCAACAATTTGCTAGATGCTTGCACTGTTCTCTGCTCTCTGTGGCATTTCCAGGCCCAGCAGCCTGATCTGGCCCCTGAACTGGCAGTGCCTGGGAGTCCCCGGAGGAACCCAGCTTCTCCAGTAGTCTCCTTCCTTGTCCTTCAGTCTCCCCAACAACAGATATATTATTTTTAATTTTAATTTAGAAGGCAGTCTAATAGCATACACTGTTTTATATTTTTCCAAGGACTTTGGGCAAACCATTTAAATGATGTTTTTGAATACTTACATGGAGAGAATACTTAAATAGAGAGATTTGATTATAGCCATATCCCTGCTATCCCAAATAAATATATACACACTTTAACAGCTGGTAGCTCAATTTTGAAGTTGAAATGTATTTTAATAAACATTGCCTTTATAATTATTCAGAGTGTGTATATACATTTTTTGGGACATCCTATATATTATAATAATAAATGGTATGCCAAGTTTTTACCTTTAATTGAAACTCTTTTTTTCTTTTTGAAAAGATAATTGTAACAGCCTTCCTGGGGCTGGTTATAGGTGCCATTTTCTATGATCTGAAACATAACCCTGCTGGAATCCAGAACAGGTAAGTAATTTTGGATCTTGACTTTGAGAAAGCACTGTTACTTTATTCAAGGTTATGAAAGTTTATTAAAAATTTGAATTTCAGACAAGTACAGGACAAACTGAGGAGTAGGATAAATCAGTGAAGTGCAGACAGAATGGAAGAGTTAATTTTCATATATATGGAAATTTCATGTAAAAAATACAGAACATAAAATTTACCCTCCTATTCAGTTTTAGCTGTGCAGTTCCGTGGCATTAATTACAATCACATTGTTGTGCAGTCACCACCAACATAAAGTCCAGAACATTTTTCATATTTCCAAACTGAATCTCTGTACTCATTGAACAATAACTCCATACTTGCCCTTTTCCCAGCCCCTGGAAACCACCGTTATACTTTCTGTCTCAGAGTGTGACTACTGTAGGTACCTCATATAAGTGTATCATACAGTATTTGTCCTTTGTGACTGGCTTATTTGCCTGAGCATAATATCTTCAAGCCTATCCATCTTGTAGCATTTCTTCCTTTTAAAGGCTGAATAACATTCCATTGTATGGAAGCCCCATGTTTTGCTTACCCATTTATTTGTTCATGGACACTTGGGTTGCTTCCATGTTTTGGCTCTTATGAGTAATGCTGCTATGCACATGGGGGTACACATAAATGTGTTTGAGTCTCATTTTAAGTTCTTTTGGATATAAACTCAAAAATGGAGTTACTGCCCTAACTGGTTTGGCTCAGTGGATAGAACGTCGGCCTGCGGACTCAAGGGTCCCGGGTTCGATTCCGGTCAAGGGCATGTACCTTGGTTGCGGGCACATACCCAGTGGGGAGTGTGCAGGAGGCAGCTGATCGATGTTTCTCTCTCATCGATGTTTCTAACTCTCTATCCCTTCCCTTCCTCTCTGTAAAAAATCAATAAAATATATTTTTTTTAAAAAAAATGGAGTTACTGGGTCAGTTGGTAATTCTATTAATTTTTTTGAGAAACTTCCATCCTGTTTTCCTACAGCAGCTGCACCATTTTCCATTTCTATCAGCACTGCACAACGGTTCAGTTTCTCCCCAAGATGGGCAGCACCTACTGTGTTTCTTTATAATAGCCACCCTAATTGGTGTGAATTGGTATCTCTTTGTGGTTTTGATTTGTATTTCCCTAGTGATTAATGATGCTGAGCATCTCTTCATGTAGTTATTGGCCTTTTGTATGTTTTCTTTGGAGAAATGTCTACTCAAGTTCTTTGCCCATTTTTTAAATTATATTTTTTAAATTGTGGAGCTGTAAGAGTTCTTTTAAAAAAAATATTTTTATTGATTTCAGAGAGGAAGGGAGAGGGAGAGAGAGACAGAAACATCAATGATGAGAGAGAATAGTTGATCGGCTGCCTTCTGCAGGCCCCCTATTGGGGATCCAGCCCGAAAACCAGGCACGTGCCCTTGACCGGAATCAAACCCAGAACCCTTCAGTCCATAGGTTGACACTCTATCCGCTAAGCTGAATTGGCTAGGGCAGTAAGAGTTCTTTATATATTCTGGATATTAACCCCTTATTTTTTACAGATATTTTTTGACATTCTGTGGGTTGTCTTTTCACTCTGTTAAAAGTGTTCTTTGATACACATAATCCAGTTAATTACCTTTCTGGTTTTTTTTATTTGTTTGATGTAGAGAAGGTTTTTTTTTTATCTAACTGTAACATGGAGTACTAGCTTGTAAAGAATTAGAACACACTAAATTCTTTAACAAGAAGTATTTAATATTATAAAATAAATCCTTATAATTTAAAAAGGAATTTCAATATCTATGAATTTCAATTCCTTATGAACATTACTGTACTGTTAGATGTAAGACAATAAATTGAGCTGAATGTTGCCATGTCCTGTGTTTCTGAAATTAGCTAATACTTTGATATTAGGTCTTTTTGTGTCTAGAAAGTTGCATATCTGCTTGTCTACTGGCTATTTTTCATTTCTTATCAATGTATAAATATTTATTTTTCTTTTTAAAAAAATATATTTTATTGATTTTTTACAGAGAGGAAGGGAGAGGGACAGAGAGTCAGAAACATCGATGAGAGAGAAGCATCGATCAGCTGCCTCCTGCACATCCCCTACTGGGGATGTGCCCACAACCAAGGTACATGCCCTTGACCGGAATCTAACCTGGGACCCTTCAGTCCCCAGGCCGACACTCTATCCAGTGAGCCAAACCAGCCAGGGCTACTTTATTTTTCTTTAAAAACTTTTTTCTTTCTTTTTTACACATTTACTTTTAATACAGCCTGTTGTCTATGTTGTTTATTATTATTTTTATTCTTATTCTTATTAGTGTTAAAAAGTTCCTTTAATAAAGAAACAATTCCTTTGTCTATGGACTCATTGTGTTTAGGGTTGCACACTTGGGTTTACATTTTTAAAAAATGCTCTCTTAATTTTGTGTCATTTAAATAATGCACCACTTCATCTCTTTTAGTATACACTCACATACTCAATGTTAATTAAATTATTTGGTTGTGCTAGGAAGTGCAACACTGTTTTGGAGATGCTGGCATGCTTCCATAAAATGTATAGTTCTATCAAAGTACAGATGAAATGAATACTTTCCTTTTTGAACCTTAATTACTTTACGGAGAGAGAAACATTAATAGTCTTCCTTTTTCATACATGTACAAATTAATTTTTCCTTTAGAGGCATGATTGGCTTTCGTTTTGAGCACATTGGAAACCATGCTGACAGTGGGTTATCCAGGATAATATGAAAGTTTTCCTGATGATTGTGTGGTGAATGTATATAATGAGGTATTGCTAGAGGTTTCCCTACACTCTTTCATTTTGACTCCTCATTCTTAGTTTCTTCTTTACTCAACTTTGACAAAGTGGCTAATGGAGGTTTTAACCTTTGCAGACTTTCTTTATTTGGCTATTTCTACATTAGGATGGTACTTGTGTTTTTGTTAGTTCAAATGAATGGTGGTAGCATGTTTATGACCTAGGTAATCATCACCTTGGCTGCCATAACAAAGAACCACAGATGGGATGGGTTAAACAACAGAAATGTATTTTTTACAATTCTAGAGAGTAGGATGCCAATATGTTTGGGTTCTGATGAAGACGCTCTTCTGGCTTGCTCCTTCCTGCTGCGTCCTTGCATGGCACAGAGAGAACTCTGAAAAATCTCCCTTTTTTCTAAGGGCACTAATGTTGTCATGAGGGACTTACCCTCAAGACCTCATCTAAACTTACTTACCTTCCAAAGATGCCACCTCTAAATATCACATTGAGGGGTAGGGTTTCAACATAGGGAGGGCACAATTCAATCCATGCCAACCCAGGACTATGACATTCAAACTGTGCTCTATGGAGTCCCAGGGGCACCACTGTGGAGACACTGGGATGGGGAGAGGTCTGAGGGGACTCACTCTTTCCCTCCCTCACTGTTTTAACCTGAGCAGTTAATGTCGTAAGATATCATGTGAGGAAACAGTTCAGCAGGTAGGAATGATCTAAGAACGTGTAACTGACTGCAGTGCTTTTCTTCCCCTTCTCTCACCGCAGAGCTGGGGTGCTCTTCTTCCTGACCACCAACCAGTGTTTCAGCAGCATAACATCTGTGGAGCTCTTCGTGGTGGAGAAGAAGCTCTTCATGTGAGTGTGGCTCTGTTCTGGGAAGGGCGCTGTCCAGTGTCAGGGCTGTTGGTCAAACTGGTCACATCCAGAAGTTGGCCACGGATTGGTCCCTGAGATTACCAGTGTTCATTGAGAAAAAGCAGCCTGGGGCTGGGAGGGAAATCATGAGCATGTGGGGCCTGAGACCAAGGGGAAAGGGAGTTTAAAGATTAGGGCACAGCCACAAGGACAACGGTACAGAGAATGCAAGCAATGGAGGTTGAAAAGGATCTATTTGTTTTAGCAAATAAGAAGTCATGAGGACCTTGACACAAAAAGTTTGAGGGGCTTGGTAGAGAGAAAGTAGTGGGATGAATTGTAAATTGAAGAGGGGTCCTTGCACAGAGCTCTTGGGAACCAGGTCTCAGGGGCGGCATGCACCTGAGATGATGCCTGATGCCGACTGGGTGAAGGTGGTGGGTTAACCTGGAGGATGTGAGAAGCTGTAGTTGTTAGACCCCTGCTGGCAGCAGAAATCAGGACAGCAAATGGTTTAATCATCCGGTCTGTGCCTTCTTAAACTAAAGTGGGATGCATCATGTGTATTTTTGTTTTTAGACATGAATATATCAGTGGATACTACAGAGTGTCATCTTATTTCTTTGGGAAACTCCTATCTGATTTACTGCCGATGAGGATGATACCAAGTATCATATTTACTTGCACAATATACTTCTTGTTAGGTAAGCAATAAGACAGACAGTATGAGTCTATAGTCTTGGATGTGAGAGGAAGTTAATTTTTTTTTTTGTAAGCATGTATTTGGTCCCCAAAACTATAAACCATGCCATGATATAAGGAAGCATCTATCTATTTTGTACCCTCTGAAGTAACTTTTCTCTGAGGATATTTATGTCAAGACTTTAAATAAACATCCAGGACTGCTGGCTCCCAACCGCTCACCTGCCTGCCTGCCTGATTGCCCCTAACACTTCTGCCTGCCAGCCTGATCGACTCTTAACTGCTCCCCTGCAGGCCTGGTTGCCCCCAACTGCCCTCCCCTGCAGACTTGGTCCCCCCTAACTGCCCTCCCCTGCAGGCCTGGTCCCCTCCAACTGCCCACCCCTGCAGGCCTGGTCGCTCCCAACTGCCCTCCTCTGCCAGCCCACACCCCTAACTGCCCTCCCCTGCAGGTCTGATTGCCCCCAACTGCCTTCCCCTGCTGGCTATCTTGTGTCCACATGGGGGCAGCCATCTTGTGTGTTGGAGTGATGGTCAATTTGCATATTACCTCTTTATTCGATAGGATATTTTACTCAGTGATGGTATGTGTCATATACAGACATGGAAAGAATTCATAAACTATTTGAGACTGTGCTGGAGGAGCTGGAGCTGGGGAATTTATATATATATATATGGTGAAAGAATGAGACTTTGGGGTGTATTGCTTTAATAAAAATACTTTTTAAATAGATGTAGACGGATTCATTTGTGCATTGTGTTTAGGCTTCTCCAGGCTTGGACTTCCATATATTTCACTGTATATATACACACACAACAGAAATATATATATTTTTTACAAAACACTATAGGGAAAGATCCACTGAAAGAGTTTAAACTTTCATTTTACAAATAGGGGTGTGTCTTAAACAATTAGGCACAGAACCTGGATCCTCAGCTCCTGACTAGTGTTCTTGTGGCTGCTCCAATACCTTCAGAGTGTATGAGCTGCAATAGTGCCCCATTATAGCTATATAGTAGTTTTGTGAAACTTCATTTAACCCCACCCTCAATCCCAAGCTCTGTGGTGTTTGTCTCAGAGACCTGGCAGCACTCCCTCAGAGAGTGAAATGCCTGGAGGTCATGGGATCCTGATCTCCCAGTTTCTCCACTGTCACTGCTACAGCAAACTGTGAGGAAGATGATATCTGGGGGGAAAGCATGTGCTCTTGACAAGATTCCTTCTTAGCGAGAAGGCAGAATTCTGGCCAGGTGTGTAGCCTCCAGCCCTCCACCTCAGCTCTCAGAAATTGGTAATAATTGTGCAACAGGGAGATTAGGAGTTACATGAAAATGTGCTTATGCAGTAGTATCAAAAAGAAAACTGTATGATATTTTTATACAGTTATATTTGAGGGGGGGCAATGAAATTGGTGACTCACGGTGGTTCGATAGAGGATGAATTTTTTTAAATCTGATATTCATTTCTCTAAATATTTACACAATAAACAATTCCCTAACACACAGGGACCTAGGTGGTTGGATTAACCCCCTCTTTCCTTCCTAAGGATTGAAACCGAAGGTGGAGGCCTTCTTCATCATGATATTTACCCTTATGATTGTGGCTTACTCGGCCAGTTCTATGGCACTGGCCATAGCAGCAGGTCAGAGTGTGGTATCCATAGCAACCCTTCTCATGACCATCTCCTTTGTGTTTATGATGGTGAGTAGGAACTGTGCTTCTCTGAGAAACAATTATTTCCCCCTCACCCCCATTTCTTCTGCAAATTTGCCTGTCTTAGAAAACTTGTTTTGGGGATTTTGTCAATGGGCCTCTTAGCTTTAAGGAAACCATATATTTAAATATAACATATTAGAGAATGTGCCAGCTTTTCCACAACCTTTTTGTGTGTGTGCTACTGTTCTAATATAATTATTATAACTTTAGTTAGCATGTTGTTACAAATGAGATTTTTAAAAAATGCTTCTTGGTGACGTACAGTGAAAACTTGATGACTGGGAACTTCAAAACAGAAAAATTTTGATTGGAAGTTTCCCTCATAGAAATGGCAGGTTCATTGCCTGACTTCCATGCTGGTGTTAGAGAACTGCTGGCTTATTTTCCCAGAAACTGAGAGGGTTTATTTGGATCAAATACTTTCCAAGGGAAAAGCTAAGCTCCATGAGAAATTGAATAGTGTGTGGCATGGATAGTCTATCTTGATTTCTTCTATATTTTGAAAAGGAACATTTTAAAAATGGCAAAATATTCCAAGTAAGCATATCTTAATAAAAATACAATTTTCTGAATTAAAAAAAAAAGAAGAAATATTCCAAAGTCCACACAGCCAGCCTTTCTGGGTTCCTGACATTCTTTTGTATCAATATATTTCTGGTTACCTTTTTTGAAATGGTTACTTAATCCTATCTTATATGCCCCTTAATTTTGCATGCACATGGATGAATGAACAGGTGAAGGGAACCAGTTAGCACATTAACCCATAACATATTAAGTGAATGGGAATGCTTAGCCTATTTACTTACTACACATCTTTCCTGCTAGAGTAGGAGTAGATGTCTTTAAAAGTTTACAAACAGCACACTCTTGCCATTGAAAACTACCAATCTAAACATTATTGAGAAAGTGATAAACCTTGGGACAATTTTCTATAATGTCATCCAATAAATAAAATATCTTTCAATATATAAACATGTTTTATTTTAGGTATTAGATGCTATGGTTTATTAGTATTTAATGGTTTATAAATAGAATTTTAAAGCCACATATAAAACTGTATTTTACTGAGAGATGTTACATATTAAAGCACTTTGTTGGATCAAGTTGAAGAATATGTATTTCCAACAGCATCAGTTCTTGTTATGCCCATCTTCTCATGGGAAGTGCCAGTTAGAAGTTTTGCATGAACCTCTTCTTATGTAGCCATCTCCTGCTGGAGCAGTCCTTCCTGGGGTCTCCATGGCAATACCGCTTTTTTGTAACTTGAAATGAAGGTATTGGTTTTGTTTTATGCTGCACTTCACATTACACAGTACTAGTCCTAAGCTTTGGGTTATTTTAAGCATCCATTCTGAACTCCAAATTATTCCTAAAGTCATTTGGAGATGGAATGCAAACCCTGTGGATCAGAAAGCTTACTGTGTTAAGGAAGTATAGAGGCCCACCAGGTGCTCAGGATATGTTCTGGGGTGTCCATTGGTGGGAACATAGTGGTTGCATCATTACAACAGTCGGGACCATGGCCTTCCATTGTGTGCTGTTACAGAGAGAAGTAAAAGCCTTGACAATTAAGGATCTTCCCATTCAATGAAACATAGATACATTGTCATTCCTTCACAGCCACAAACAGCCTCAGCTAAGAGAGGAATACACATGCAAAGAGGACATGGTAAGCCTTTAGAGCAGTGGAAGAAATTTTAAGAAAGTGTTGGCCTTAGCAGAAATGGTTACA
This sequence comes from Myotis brandtii, assembly GCF_000412655.1. Lineage (NCBI taxonomy): Eukaryota > Metazoa > Chordata > Mammalia > Chiroptera > Vespertilionidae > Myotis > Myotis brandtii. The sequence continues at coordinate 56,975 of NW_005355009.1, read as the reverse complement.
GTGTTGTAGGGGGTTAAAGAGGGTAAGCTTTAGAATTCATGAAATCACTCTTCCAGTTCTGATTGCTGGGATTTTCTCTTGTAGATTTTCTCAGGGCTGTTGGTCAATCTCACAACCGTTGTGCCTTGGCTCTCATGGCTTCAGTACTTGAGCATTCCTCGGTATGGCTATGCGGTAAGTTCTCTTCTGTCCCTGTGACTGGTCCATTGTTCCCAAGCTGGGACAAGCAGAAGAAGCCTGACCATCTCATGTCCCCAGACATGAGCTGTGGAGGTCTCCCAGGAATTTTCTTTTAGGAGCAGTGATGGAACCTTTCCTGTTAAGCCTTGAGCCACCTTGATGATCACCTGGCTTTCCCCAGTCACCCTGAGGTGTGAGGGAGGTGAAGGGTAGGGTCTAACTCATAGTGAAGCAGGAAGATTGACTAACTGATGTAAAGACTGTTGTTGGTTTTCAGTTCAATAAGGAAATACATGAGAGGATGAGAGTCTAGAATACATGTTTTATATTGTGAGGGAAATTAGAAGAAAAACCAAAACTACGTAATATTCATAGCCACTATTGGCTTTAAAACCTAATTAACTCTGAAGAAAACTTAATATATTATAATTGAATTTCTTATTACCAAGAATTATACCTGATTTTGATTAAAACAAACAAACACAAGAATCATATAAAATATGTTACCATAAATTAACAACAGTCATTGAGTATCAAGGCATCATTTTTGTTACCGTGTTTATGGGCTTACAACATTGGGGGGAGAAGGAGGAAGGTGCTATGCACTAATATAGCCAGAGGTCTCTGGCAGAATACTTTCTTTTCTTTGTTAGAAGCCAAAAATCCCACCCCCATTCCTCCTGACTACCAGGAACAATCATTTTAGTTGCTCTGGTGTGACAAAGACTGTGAATGTAAGGCTTGATTTGTTTTCAGAAATAACAATAAAGATTAAACTAGGAGATGACCTTGTGATAATTCTTTGGAGACTTTGACATTAAAACTATTTACCTTGCCCACTCCCTCTTGTGTTATAGGCTTTGCAGCATAATGAATTTTTGGGACTACACTTCTGCCCGGGACTCAATGTCACAGCAAACAATACCTGTGACTTTGCAACGTAAGTGATGCATTTGGTTACTGTTTGGTGGGATGGAGAAAGGCCACTGGGCTGAGCTGGAATGAGTGCTTTCAGGGACCCTGGCTTCTCTGAGACTGAGTTTTCTTATCTGTAAAGTGAGTTGTTGTCCACTCATGCATTAGAAAGTATGGTACAACTCCTAGTATCGACTATGGTCAAAATTGTGTTTAAGTTGGAGACATGTTTCTTATGGGCTTTTTAAAAGTTCCTTTTGCTGTTTTCCCTGTGGGTGTGAGATTTGATTTTCAGAACATTTGCTTTTGGAATGAGCTGTGTTGATATTTTAGCAAGGCCTTACAGGGCGGCACTGTCTGGATTACGTAACCTCTATGGGTCCATAACGTTAAGGCTTTCCTGCCACGGTCCTGGTACTTGTCTTTTCCTCCTGCATTTAGGAAACATCATAAAACCAGTCTGCACAGTTTCTGTGTTTGTTTTTTAAACTGACGTGGCATACTGCTAATGGAAGGACTGTACATCTTTCATTAAGCTGAGAAGGAAATCCCATTTTTTTAAAATAATGTCAATAAAATAGAAATGCAGATTTTAATAAAATTAGGGGATGTTTTTGAAAGTGACGCTTTCCTCTTCAACGATTATTGCTAAGGGTTTGATTTCGAAACATTAATTAATGGGATGCTGGTATCCTAAGTCTCATGATCATTCAAGTAGATCAGAAATAATTCTGAATAACAGCACAAATTGCTATTTTGAAGAACAGTTGGCTTTTGAATAACACAGGTTAGAACTCTGTGGGTACACTTATAAGGGGACTTTATTTTTAAGTAAATACTGTGAATGTATTTTCTCTTACTATTTTCTTATTGACATTTTCTTTTCTTTAGCTTATGGTATTGTAAGAATATAGTATCTAATACATATAGCATACAAAACATGTATTAATCGACTGTTATATCATCAGTAAGGCTTTCTCTGGTCAACAGTAGGCTATTGGTAGTTAAATTTGAAGGGAGTTAAAAGTTATATGTAAATATTTGACTGTGTATGGGGGTCAGCATCCCTAACCCCACATTGTTCAAGGGTCAACTCTATTGCCAGGAAACCTCTAGGGAGGAAGAGGTTTCTTTATCCTGACTAAGCCCCTCTTTTGATCTGGGTGTGACGTGTTTCAGAACTGCTAAGTTCCAGGAGTCACACAGCAATGGTACCTACCAGACAAGAATGGTGGCTGTGCCAGTTATTTTTAGTACCAGGTGCTCATCTAACCCGTGGCAGGGCTCCTCCTTCCCGCTCTACTCCAGCTTCCCCTGAGGCCTCACCTGATACCTGGGCCTGCGGTGATGCCCTGTGGCTGAGGTGTGCCAGGCTCATCCGGGTCTTTGTCCTAGAGCTGTGGGAGTTCAACAGTCAGGAAGCCCTTCTCCACCTCTTTTCCTAGTTTTGCATTCCTTTGTGTGGCTGATTTGTGGGTAATGCGCTCTATAAAGAGCCTTGACCATGTTTGCAAGGGCCTATGTGTCATCTGTGAAAGCGGAGGATTTCTCTTTTAGGAGAAGTGAAAATTTACTTGATAAACATTTCTGCCTTTGAAGAGAGCAATTCATAGATTGGGAGCCAAATGAATCTGGAGAGGATAGCAACTTGGTTCAAAGTGTGAGCCTGTGGACTTGGCCAAGTTCCTTAAACCTCAGTCTCTTCATCTTTTAAATGTGTATAATATCCACCCCACTGAGTTGTTTTAGGGGTTAACTAAACTGTGATATGCAGGTTGCCTATCCTGGTAGCTAGCAGAATTGTAAGTACTCATTGACTGTTACCTGTTATATATGAAGGGATAGTTATTTCAGACTTGGCAATCTATAGGCTTCTTTAAGGAACAGCAACTATATTGAGTAAAATTGGACAGAAGCTAAGAATGCAGTCATATTCTTTTCTGTTGAATTTCAGATGTACCGGAGAAGAATTCTTGGTAAACCAGGGCATCGATCTCTCACCGTGGGGCCTGTGGAAGAATCATGTAGCCTTGGCATGCATGATCGTTATCTTCCTTACAATTGCCTACCTAAAATTGCTGTTTCTTAAAAAATATACTTAAATTCCTCTTTAATTTACATGATTTATGTACATATTACAAGGGGAGCACCTAGCGCTGGCTGGGTATCTCGGTTGTTTAGAATGTGGTCCGATATACCAAGGCTGTGGGTTCAGTCTAAGGTCAGGGCACACACAAGAAGCAATCAATGCATGCATCAATAAGTGGAACAACAAACTGATGCTTTCTCAAATCAATCAATAAAAAACTAAAATAAAAAGGGAGCATCTTGATTTAAGTATTCATTGGCGTTTTTTGTTGTCTTCTTTTCATTTGCCATCATATTATTGTTCAGCCAGAATTTTTTTCAGTAAAAACCTTCATAAAAATCATAATAAACTGAAAGAACCCAAGTCATAAACTAGTGATATTATATATTGTTTATTAGTTCATCTGGTGAGACAGTAACCACATGAGAGAAATCTGGTTTAATATATTGTCTTAAAATAATTGAACTGTAGAGAGAGACTCGTGAAAAGTCACTAATACCTGTTAGCAGCTTCATCTTTAAGCTGAGTAGGTGTGCCGATTGCCCTCCAGCTTCCATATAATATGAGTTTATGATCTGCCATTATTTAACAAATAAGAAATAACAACTGTATTGATGCTGTATTGGAAGTATGAAATCTAAACTATGTTGGAAAAACCAGAGTTATTTATAGGATAAAAAAAGCCATTATAAAGAAAAAAGCTTTGATAAACCTTGAAAGGTTAGTAGAACTTACTGAGGTTTCTCTGAGGTGGAATTAGATGATCTCAGGGATCGTGGCTGGGCCTTAGGCTGTAGGTGCAGAGAGCCAGGCCCCGGTGACTGAGGCTTCCTGGGGCAGTTCAGTGCTTCCGTGCATGAGATCACCGGGAACTTTGCTCACATACAGGTGTCTGGGCCCTGTGAGCCCTGACATGTCAGTCTCTCCAGGGCACCTCCATAAAGAACTGTTCATACCAGGAGTTGGTAACTTCTAAGATCCTGAATATTTTAGACTTATGATATAATAACTGTTATAACTGGCCCTATTCAGGTTTTTTTCTTCCTTCACATACTTCTCACTTATTTATACATCCTCTCTTCATGCTAACTTTTACCAATAATAGGGAAGGGTTCTTCTTTTTTTATTGAAGGGTAATATAGGGAAAAGTACAGTTTAGTGAATTATCATAAAAGGAACAGGCCATGCAACCACCAATCCAGGTCAAGGAGTAGACATTCCAGCATCTAGAAGCCTCACTTGTGCCCCTGTCCCAGTCACTACTTTCCCACTTCTCTCTGGGTTATTTTTTTTCCAGCGTATTTTTATTGATTTCAGAGAGGAAATCATTTTAGATATCATTTAGCATCAACAGGAGTCCTGCCATGTTGTTGCAATATTTGCCTGGGGACATAGCATTGTATTTTTATCTTTGAACTTGAAGGAACATTTTTCTTCTTTTTTTAAATGACATTTGATTAATGCATTATGTTATAAAATATTATCACACTCTCTCTTTACCTGATTATTATCTAACCATTGGGGTTAATCAGTTTTTTCTGTTCTTGGTACAGTTCTTTCTTTTTACACAAGCCAGGCTTACCCACAGGTTTTTAAATATTTTTTGTTTGTTTGTTGATTTCAGAGAGGAAGGTAGAGGGAAAGAGAGAGACAGAAACATCAATGATGAGAGAGAGAATCATTGATTGGCTGCCTCCTGCACGCCTCCTACTGGGGATCAAACCAGGGCATGTGCCCTGATTGGGAATTGAACCTTGACCTCCTGGTTCAGAGGTTGGCACTCAACCACTGAGCCACGCCAGACAAGCTTACCCACAGGTTTTTGTATGTACTGTTCCCCATACAGGAGAAATATATTATACATATGATCTATAGAGAGAGCAATAGATATCTATACTTCATACACAAAATATACTTAAACAAAGTAGCCAATAATATTAATAGCACCTACTTTTTGAATTAATAGGAATTTGAATATATCCTCTCATAGAGGGTATTCGTCATCCAACAGCATGGGCTCTCACCACTGCTGGTCACTGGCAGGCACTGTCTGAGCTGTCAGCAGCAGGCGCTGGTGCTAAGCTCTCTATTTGGTCCTATTCTTCAGGAGCCCCGCCAGCCACTTGGTGACAAGTTGGTAACAGGTGATAACTTTATGACTGTCCCTGAGGTCTGTGAGAATCACTGTCTTGGGCTATGGGTTCTACCCGAGGCATTAACTTGATAGAAATTCTGTACTTTCTGTTTTATTTTGCATTCCTTTGTGACAGAACTGTCCATTGTTTTATAATACCTCTTTCTGTACTGTGTCAAAAGAACTTTTATTTTCGATGCAGCAGTGGGATTATAGAAGGTCATTGGCTTGAGAGCGCTTCCAAGTCGTTGTAGTATTAAAATTTTTGACTGGTATCCATGGTAATAAATATCATATTCACATTGAAACCTATTTCTTATGTGCACATAGACAAATAATCCAAACAGGTTTCATGCACTTCATTCGCTTATTTTTGAAATAGGCTTCAAGTAAAACTATTTTATAGGCCCACCAATATAATAAAGTGAATATGCAATCAATACATATTTTCAAAAGTTGTAGAATTTTATATGCCCTTTACTTATTTTAAGTGTCCTGGTGTGATAAATTATATGATCATGCTGGTAACATTGCTTTACCTACCTCAGAAATCATAAAGATTAGGTAATTAATACTTAATTTGCATTTAAAATATTTTTATTGGTTTCAGAGAGGAAGGGAGAGGGTGAGAGAGATAGAAACATCAATGATAAGAGAGAATCATTGATCGGAATGCCCCCTACTGGGGATCAAGCCTGCAATCCCAGCATGTGCCCTTGACCAGAATCGAACCCAGGACCCTTCAGTCCACTGGCTGACACTCTATCCGCTGAGTCAAACCAGCTAGGGTTTAATTTGCATTTTATGTTTTGTTTTCATACATCCTTTCATTCTCTGAATTTTATCTTGCATCTGTAAAACAAGGATTTCTTTTAGCTTTAAGATTTTATGATTACATGGTTGTTTATATTGAATTGTTCATTTTCAATTAATTTCAAGAAGAGTAGCTGTCCAAGTATTCTTTTTCAACTTCTACTACATACCTTGGTGTGATCCTAAAGTTTTTTTTATTTTGAATTATTACCAAAATATTTTGAATCTTCTTTTGTGCAGATTTGGACTCAAAGTGCTAAAATCAAGGAGGACCTTCTTCCTTTTGTTGGAAAGGTCATCCTTTCACTTCTTTGTTGGCTTTGTGTAATTTTTTTTTTTTTTACATTTTGTTTTGATGGGTGGGGGTAGGACAGAGGGAAGTGCTTTGTTCCTGTAGACCAGTGGTCAATAAACTTCTGTGATGGGACTCAATAATAAATACTTTGCAGTCTGCCTTTTAAAAAGCAAAACAAAACCCCCACCATACTTAATAAATGTAAAAAGGATTCGTAGATATACAAGACAGGAGTGTGCGCCAGATTTGTTCAGCAGGCTACATTTGTTGTTCTACAAGAAATGCTGTAGAACATTTGTTGCTCCGGCTTCATGTAAAACCATAAACCAGATTTCTATAAAATTTTCTGGTAATTTAATTAAGATATTTCATTGTCAAGATATATTGAAACTCTGTTTCTGCAATGCATCCAAAAGACTTTGTTATGCTCGGATGAATGAATTCACACTAACCATCCTCACAAAATGATCATTAGACCAGAGCATTGATTTGCTCATTTAAACAGCAAAATGTTATGCAGACATTTACTAGTGATAATAGACTCTAAAGTCTAAAGTATGAAATTGAGATGAGAGGATTCCTTGGGAAAGACAGAATTCGGATTCAAGATTAATTCAAGATTTAAATCCATAGAACTGTGTGCCAAGCGAACCTGAGTAGTTGCAACAGCTTATCTTCCCCAAGACACTGCAGGAGATCATCAGTGTCCCCACCTCACTCTCAAAGGGTTGTGTATATTCTCAGTGGGATAAAGACCCCGGAACCCTACCAACACAGCTACCATTCTGGTGAACCTCCTGGCCTTTCATTACTTTTTTCTTCCCCAAACTATACGAGAAAGTTTAGAAAGTTTAGAACTTATTTAGAAAGCCACAGAGGTAGGAAAGTGGAAGAAGCTGGGTGTGGACTCAGGAAACAAGTCACTGAGGCAAAAGAAGGGCCCTCGGAGCTTAGGAGAAAGAGAGAGGCAAGGAAAACACACCCGGGGAAAGGGGTGGGGGAAGCGTGGGCATGCTCCATAGAGAGTCACCCTCTCATCACTCTTTACACACATTTAAGAAAAGTGTTTGGCCTGCGGTGTCGCTCAGTGGTTGAGCGTCAACCTATGAACCGGGAGGTCAGTGTTTGATTCCTGGTCAGGGCACATGCCTGGTTGTGGGCTTGGTCCCCTGTGTGGGGCATGCAGGAGGCAGCTGATTGATGATTCTCTCTCATCATTGATGTTTCTATCTCTCTTTTCCTCTCCCTTCCTCTCTGAAATCAATATATGTATAATGATTTTTATTAAGTCACTCATGAATTGGGAAACATACCTCCTAGAAATTTATACCAGTGTTAACAAAAATTCCAAAGGAAATTAAAAGGGAGATATATTCATATATGATTCGTAAATCAGGGACAAAGCCCTCTTTATGAACTGAAAACATGTTCCAAATGAAAGGATAGAGTAGGGTTTATTTTTTTAAATATATTTTTATCAATTTTAGGGAGGAAGGAAGAGGAAGAGAGATAGAAACATCAATGATGAGAGAGAATCATTGACCAACTGCCTCCTGCACAGCCCACACCAGGGATTGAGTACACAACCTGGGCATGTGCCCTGACTGGGAATCGAAACGTGACCTCCTAATTCATAGGTCAATGCTCAACCACTGCGACATGTGGCCAGGAGAGCAGGGTTTATTAAGGCAAATGTAGCAAGGAGATCATAATAAGAGATGGGTTGCTAGGATAAACATGACCATAAACTTACATCATTCATTTCTGATTGGTGGGGGTAACTGGACTTTCAAGGGTTGGCTGACCCAGTGATAAGAAAATGAGGTTTGCGATGAGGACAAGGGGTTATATATGATTAAGCATTCATCAAGTCCTAGTTTCAACCTCTGCCTGTAGAACAAAAAGGCTGTCTTTGACCACACAATTATAGTGCAGGGAGTATTATTAAAAAACAATGCAAGAAGTACAATTTATCAAGTAGTACAATCAGCACAGGGGGGAAGGGGGTGGCTACTCCAGCTGCAGGCAGTTTTGAAGACCCAAAGGGCAAGTTAAGCTCTATAAGCAGCTTCAGAATTCAAGCTGAAAAAATCCAAACAATGGGCCACACAAGTTGATATTAAAGTTCTTATAAGTCCTCTCCAGTTACGTCTCTTTACAATTAATGAAACCGGACAGCAAATTCAAATGATGCCATTAATCTATTGCTTATGAAACTGCCGCTTAAACCAGATAGTAGAAAACTTAGGTTGTAATTCTGTATGTCCTATGAACTCCTCAGAGTGTTTCTAGATTGCTTAAGGTTTGAAAGCAACAAAACTTCTCAAGAGACAAATGGATAAAAACGGGAAGACTTGCTCTGACGTTCAGAGTTGGAGATGGTGACAGCATTGTGAGTCTCATCGGAAACTTCCATGCTCTTCATACTATGTGATCTCTTTATGGAAGAATTTAACGACAACACAGCCGGTGTTAGAAAGGCAGTGTTTTTGAATACCCTTCTTATGCTAGGGGAGCCAAAAGAGAAAAAAAATAGGGATGGCACTGAAGAGATACTCTTTAAGAAAAAAAGAAGAAGAAATATTTTTATTGATTTCAGAGAGGAAGGGAGAGGGAGTGAGAGATAGAAACATCAATGGTGAGAAAGAATCATTGATTGGCTGCCCCATACTGGGCAACAAGCCCACAACACTGGGAATCAAATCATGACCTCCTGGTTCATAGGTCGATGCTCAACAACTGAGCCACATCAGCCAAGTTGAAGAGATATTCTTATTGTGCTGTTACTGTTCTCAGCTCTTACTTTGATTTTGGTGTTCATGAGTTATACCTGTCCATAACACCCATTTTTAATAGATATTGAAACTGTATTGGTTTGCACAGTTGAATAAGGGATTATACTTTGAAAAGTACAGCATTTACTATTTCTGTTGCCACTCAAAGTCTTGGTCATTTTTGTTTTGATATGTCAACCTGTGACACTGGGAAAGAGAGCTGTATAAACTTCTACCCACTTTATAAAATATATAAAATTATAAACAGGCATTAGAGCTCAAGAACCTTACTAGCCTTTATTTAAACCAGGGGTAGGGAATGTCCGGCCCTTGGGCCACACAAGGCCCATGAATTCATTTAGTCTGGCCCTGCTGAGGCATTAAGGGTGAGTTGATCAATATACCATGCTAATTTTTAAACTGATAAATTTGTATGGCCTGAGAAGCTATATATATAAAAGCCTAAGTGACTGAACAACCAAACAACCGAATGACCAGTCAATTGGTCACTATGATGTGCACTGACCACCAGGGGGCAGATGCTCAATGTAGGAGCTGCCCCTTGGTGGTCAGTGCGCTCCCACAGCGAAAGCGCCACTCAGCTGACTAACAGGCGCCAGACGCAGGGCTCATGGCTGGCGAGGCCAGTGTAGTGGCTCGAGCTTCTCCCAATCAGGACTGACTGGGCATGAGCCCTCCGCAGGCACAGCAGGGCCGGGGTGATCAGGAGCGGCAGGCAGGGTCAGCAGGCAGTGTTGGACTGCCAGTTTTGGCCCGATCCTTGCAGGCCAGGGTGAGGGACCCCACTGGTGCACAGATTTGTGCACTGGGCCTCTAGTGATGTTATAAATATCCAAATGGCGCTTGGCAGAATAAAGGTTCCCCACTTCTGATTAAAACAATTAATCATTCCACTAGAAAAAATGGCTTCTAGCCCTGACCAGGTAGCTCGGTTGGTTAGAGCGTCATCTCAATAGGCTAAGGTTGTGGGTTCCATCCCTGGTCAGGGCACATAAAAGAATCAACAAATGAATGCATGAGTAAGTGGGACAACAAATTGATGTTTCTTTCTCTCTCTTCCTTCTCCCCTCCCTCCTTTCCTCTATGTCTCTGAAATCAATCAATATTTTTTTTAAAAAAAAGCATCACAGTCAGACTTCATTGAAAGTTGAAAATGTAGAGCAAGACAGTAGGTGGAAATTCTTGTCACAGGAACATTTAAATGGAAATGTACTTGCCCAACTGGAAAAAGTTTTCTATCTTCCCACTGGTTGCCAAGAGATTGCTGAAGTAGTGCAAATGATAGATTTTGCTCATTTTCCTTAGCAACACAATAGATGAGGAGTGTGTTTATGGGCTGAAGCATTTAATTACTGTACTGCATAGTATTTTATACCTGTCCACTTATGAAACTGCCACTTAAACCAGACGGTAGAAAACTTAGGTTGTAATTCTGTATGTCCTATGAACTCCTCAGAGTGTTTCTAGATTGCTTAAGGTTTGAAAGCAACAAAACTTCTCAAGAGACAAATGGATAAAAACGGGAAGACTTGCTCTGATGTTCGACCTCATCGGGGCCGTTTCAACCTCACCGGGGCTGCAGTCTTTCTAAGGGGGTTGGCAATCATTGTGAAGAGCATCAGTCAATATTTCTGCATTTGTAATGCTATGTAAAAAATATGTATTGGGAGACTACATTTTATTTGTCTTTATACTTTCGGTGGAAGGATTAACTTTTTTTATAATCTTAGTCAGGAAAACTAATCATTTGTTTGTTAGAAAACTATGAAGAATAAAGAAACTTTGGAATGTTAAAAAATAAAATTAAAGTATACTGTTTGAGCCCTGGCCAATGTGGTTCAGTTGGTTGAGTGTCAGCTTGTGCACTAAAAGGTCACCGATTCAATTCCCAGTGAGGGAACTGCCCAGGTTGCAGGCTTAATCCCCAGTTGGGGTGCATGTGGGAGGCAGCCAATCGATGTTTCTCTCTCCCTTCCTCTCTGTCTAAAATCAATTAAAAAATCAGTTTTTAAAAGTGTGCTGTTTGAAAAATTACCGTAAATTTTAAAAGTGTGTTGTTTAGTCTCCAAATATGTTGGGATTTTCCTGTTATCTTTCTTTTATTGACTTCTAGTTTAAATTCACTATCGCGTGAGAGCTTACATTGTATGATTTCTATTCTTTTAAATTTGTTAAGATGAAAAATAAAATATAAAATAAAATAATACAATACTTACCTGGCAGGGGAGCTACCATGATCACAAAGGCAGTTTTCCCAGGGCAAGGCTCACCCACTGCACTCTGGGTGTGCTGACCCCTGCAATTTCCCCAAGGGTGGGAAACTCAACTGCATAATTTGTGGTCGTGCAGGACTACTTTTCTGCTCTCCTTCACCCCTCCCCCCCAAATAAATAAATGCATAAATAAATTTGTTAAGATGTATTCTATGACCCAGAATGTGGTCTATCTTGGTGCAGGTTCCATATGAGCTTGAGAAGAATGTGTAATCTGCTATTGTTGGAAGAAATAGTTTATAGACACCAATTATATCCAGTTGATTGATGGTGCTATTAGGTTCAACTATATTCTTACATATTTTCTACCTGGAGGATGTTTCCACTGCTGATAAAGGAGAGTTAAAGTCTTCAATTATAATTGTTGATTCATCTATTTCTTTTCACAGTTCTATAAATTCTGTCATATGTATTTTGATGCACTCTTTTTTAAAAAATATATTTTTATTGATTTTACAGAGAGGAAGGGAAAAGCATAGAGAGTTAGAAACATTGATCAGCTGCCTCCTGCATGCCCCCTACTGGGGATCGAGCCCGCAACCAAGGTACATGCCCCTGACTGGAATCGAACTTGGGACTCTTCAGTCTGTGGGCCGACACTGTAGCCACTGAGCAAAACTGGTTAGGTCTCGATGCACTCTTGTTAGGTACATACACATTAAAGACTGTTGTGTCTTCATGGAAAATTGACCTAGCCCTAGCTGGTTTGGCTCAGTGGATAGAGCATTGGCCTGTGGACTGAAAGGTCCTGGGTTTGATTCCAGTCAAGGGCACATACCTGGGTTGTGGGCCCAATACTCAGTAGGGGGCATGCAGGAGGCAGTGGATCAATGATTCTCTCTCATCATTGATGTTTCTATCTCTCCCTCTTCCTTCCTCTCTGAAATCAATATAAATAAATAAATAAATACATACATACATAAATAAATAATTGACCTTTTAATCATTATGTAATGTCCCTCTTTATCCCTGATAATTTTCTTTGTTTTGATGTCTTCTCTCTCTGAAATTAATATAGGTACTCCATCTTTCTGTTGATTAGTGTTTATATGACATATCTTTATCTATTTATTCTTATTTCTATGTGTCCTTATATTTAAAGTGGGTATTTTTTTAGAGAACATGTAGTTGGGTCTTGTGTTTTGGTACAATTTGACTATCATCTTTCATTATTGTTTTTAGACCATTGATATTTTAACTGATTATTGATATGTCTGAACTAATATCTACCATATTTGTTATTGTTTTCTATTGATTGTGCTAAGTTTTTGTTCTTATTTTTGTATTCCACTCTTTTTTTTTTGTTACCAATGATGGATTAATTGAGCATTTTATATGATTCCATTTTGTCTTCTTTTCTATCATGTAAATTATTTATATTTTAAAAAGAAGACATCTTTTAAATATATATACTAGAGGCCCGGTTGCACGAAATTTGTGCACTGGGGGATGGGGGAGGGGGTTCCCTCAGCCCGGATTGCAAGAGGGCACAGGACAGGCAGAGGGACCCCACCGGTGCATGATCAGGACCAGGGAGGGTGACCAGCCGGGGAAGGACCGCAGGAGGGTTCCAGGGCATGTCCCACTCTTCTCACTCAGTCTGGATCGGCCAGACCCCAGCAGCAAGTTAATCTACCAGTCAGAGCGTCTACCCCCTGGTGGTCAGTGCATATCATAGCGACTGGTCAACTGTCTGCCCCCAGTGGTCAGTGCACAACATAGCGAGCAGTTGAGCGGCCTTAGCATATCATTAGCATATTACGCTTTGATTGGTTGAAATGGATAACTGGACGACTGGACACTTAGCATATTAAGCTTTTATTATATAGGATTTTTAAATTGATTTCAGAGAGGAAGGGAGAGGGAGAGAAAGAAACATCAATGATGAGAGAATCATTGATTGACTGCCTCCTGCATGCCACCTACGGGGATTGAGCCTGCAACCCAGGAAAGTGCCTTGACTTCCTGGCTCATAGGTCGACGTTCAACCACTGAGCAACACCAGCTGGGAAAGAAGATATCTTTTTTTTTAAAAAAAATTTTTCTCAGTGGTTGCCCTGATGAAAAGGAAAATGGTGGGGGTTGGGGCAGGGAGGCTTGCAACCTAGTTCAGTATCTGGTTAAAACTGTAGTCTTACTTCCCCACTCTGACTGACTTAGGCAGAGCTGCAGAGCCTAACACTAGGGCCCCGCCACAGCTGACTTGGGCAGAGCTATGGAGCATGCTCCCAAGGCCCCGCCACAGCTGACTTGGGCCTCAGGGGCCCATCACAGGAGGAGATATATAGGTCAGAGCCTCCCCACGAGTTCAGTTCAGACTTTGGATCCGGAATCCCCTGGACTAGCAGATCTGTGAAACAAAGGTTAAACTTTCCTCCCTCAGAGTGCTGGCTGATTGTTCTCCTGTGCATTCTGCTCCAACACTGAAATTTCTGACCTATAAAAATTTCCTTCATTCTAAAAAACTACTTTGACATTTCTTGCAAGGCAGGCATGGTGGCAAGCAATTTTCTCAATCTATGTTTATCTGAGAAAGTCTTTATTTTTTCTTTACTTTTGAAGTGTGGTTTTGAACAGTACAGAATCCTAGGTTAGTGGAGTTTTTTCTCTCAACACCTTAAATATTTCACTACAGTATCTTCCAGCTTGCATGTTATCTGCGGGGAACTTGGATATAATTCTTATCTTTGTTCCTCTATAGATAAGATCCTATTTTTCCTTTGGCTTCTTTATTTTTTTTAAATGTATGTGATATTTATTATGTTTATTTATTTATTTTTAATTTTTAATTTTTTTTTTTGTTAATCCTCACCTGAGAATATTTTTCTATTGATTTTTAGAGAGGGTGGAAGATAGGGGGAGAGATAGAGAGAGAAACATTGATGTGAGAGAGACACATTGATTGATTGCCTCCCACATGTGCCCTGATGGGGTTTGGGGATCAAGCCTGCAACGGAGGTATGTGCCCTTGACCAGAATCAAACCCAGGACCCTTCAATCTGAGGGCTGACGCTCTATCCACAGAGCCAAACAGACTAGGGCTGGCTTCTTTATTTTAGACTTTATACAGTTTGAATATATGCCGAGGTATAGTTTATTTGGTAATTACTCTGGCTGGTGTTCTTTGAGCTTCCCATGGTTTTATAGACTGAATAATTGTGCCCCCTAAATTCATATGCTGAAATGCTAACAAACATATGATGGTATTAACAGGTATTAACAGATTGGTAGGCAATTAGATTATGAGGGTGGAGCTCTTATAAAAAGATGTGAGAGCTTGTCATGTGAGGATACTCCCTGCCATGAGAAGATACAGCAATAAGACAGACATCTACAAACCAGGACACAAGCCCTCACCAGAACTGAATTTGCTGGCACCTTGATCTTGTACTTTTCTGCCTCCAGAACTGTGAGAAATAAATGTTTGCTTTTTAAGCCACCCAGTCTATAGTAGTTTGTTATAGCAATCTAAGCTGAATAAGACATGTGGTTTGGTGTCTGACCTTGATTTGGAGGAAATTCTCAGTTATTATTGCTTCAAATATTGCTATTATACCTTTCTCTCTTTCTTCTCCTTTTGCTATTCCCATTATGCGTCTACTATACATTTTTGTAGTTGCACCATCTTTCTTGGCTATTATTCCCCCTTTTTCCAGTCTTTTTTTTGTTCTTCTTCTTTCAGTTTCTATTGACATATTCACAAGTTCAGAGATTTTTTTTCTCAGTTGTGTTCAGTCTACTAATAAGCCCATTAAAGACATTCTTTATTTCTCTAACATTACATTCTCTAACATTTCTTTTTGATTCCTAGAATTTTCATCTTTATTTACATTACCCATCTGTTCTTTCATCTTGTCAACTTTTCCCACCAGAACCCTTAGCACATTAATCAGAGTTGTTTTAAATTCATGGTTTGATAATTGCAACAATCCTGTCACATCTGAGTCTAGTTCTAATGCTTGTTCTGTCTCTTTAAACTGTGTTTTTGCCCTTTTGTATACCTTTTAATTTTTTGTTGAAAGCCAGACATGTACTTGATAAAAGGAACTCTGGTAAATAGGCCCTTAGTTATATGGTGGTGAGGTGTGGGGAGAGGGGTGGCATTTTGTATTCCTATACTCTGTATTCCTATGATTAGCTCTTTAGTGAGCCTGTGCTCCTAGGTTAAAACTTCACAAGTGCTTCTCATCCCCTTCC
>NW_005355009.1:34658-41163 GCF_000412655.1 Myotis brandtii | reverse complement strand
GATAGCTATCTGGAGTTGGTTATTTCCTTTTTCCTGGGTCATTTGGGCTCTGATAAAACCTCAATTAGATTAGGATCTAGTAAATAATTTTTCTAGGGCAGGCTTTGTTAAGAACAAAGTGCTCTGGTTTGTTTCAAAATGGTTACTTTCCCTGAAGGAAGCTCAAAGGGATTTTTTCTCTGATCTTTCCTGGTAGAACTCTAGGAGGTGAAAGTCACAGAGAGGGGACCTTTGAAGTTTTTAGCTCACAGACTTGTCCACTCTGAGCCTCTAGCAAGTTGTCAATTACAATTCAGGTTTTTCTACCATAGAATTGGTCCATTAAGTTGTGATTCTGTATTGTCTGACTGTCTCTCCAATTTTAGGGGTAGCCAGTTGCCTCGAATCCTTACTTTTCTGATAGCTATAAGAGAAGCTATTGTTTTTCAGTTTGGTCAGCTGTTTGTTTGTTGTTTTGTCAGAGAGGTGACTATGGATGAAAAAGGGGTCTAAGAAAAGTATCCTCATGGGGTTATCGGATCATAAATTCTTTTTTTAAAAAAAAAAAAACAGCCCTAACCAGTTTGGCTCAGTGGATAGAGCGTCGGCCTGCAGACTGAGGGGTCCCAGGTTCGATTCTGGTCAAGGGCATGTACCGGGCACATCCCCAGTAGCGGGTGTGCAGGAAGCAGCTGATCGATGTTTCTCTCTCATCGATGTTTTTAACTCTCTATCCCTCTCCCTTCCTCTCTGTAAAAAATCAATAAAATATATTTAAAAAAAAAACAAAAACAATTCAACATCATTTATTGTTATCTGGTGGTAACATAAGGGTATTGTAAGCCAATATAAATAAACTTGAGGCCTAGTACACGAATTCATGCACCACTGGGGTCCCTCGGCATGATCCCCTGGCCTGTGGGATCTGGCCGAAACTGGATCTCCAACATCCCCCAAAGGGTCCCAGATTGCAAGAGGGTGCAGGCCAGGCTGAGAAATGTGGGAGGTTGGTCAGCCAGGAAGGGACTGTGGGAGGGCTCCAAAGCATGTCTGGTCCATCTCACTCAGTCCCGATCGGCCGGACCCCAGGAGCAAACTAACCTACTGGTCAGAGCATCTGCCCCCTGGTGGTCAGTGTGCTCCCACAGGGGGAGCACCGCTCAACCAGAAGCCGGGCTTATAGCTGGCAAGGGTAGCAGCAATGGCAGGAGCCTTTCCTGCCTCCACGGCAGTGCTAAGGACCTCTTGGGGGATGTCTGCCTGCCAGGGAGTGGGCCTAAGCTGGCAGACAGACATCCCTTGAGGGGTCCTGGGCTGGGCTGAGGAGACCCCCCTCCCCCAGTGCATGAATGTCATGCACCGGGATATATATATATAAAATCAGCTTCTGGAACTCGTTTCCTGAGCCATCGCAGCCCAGCTGGCTCACTTCTACTACCTCAGCAACATTCTAAATAAACTTTCTCTTATCATTTGAAAAAAATAAAATGTAAACCAGGTCACTTCATTCTCAAAACCCTCCTATGGCTTCTTATATCTAAATAAAAGTTCAAAGTGTAACTGGACAATCAATGGGTCCGTGCTACCTGTCACTGCTTGAGCCAATTAAGCAGAGACAGGGTTGAACCATATAGGAGCGTTTATTCCCAATACTGCCGGCACTATATGAGAGCAGCAGGTCATCTACAAAAATCTGCTCTGCATCCCACCATAAGCCAGGTGCTTATATTGGGTAGAAGAACAAAGATTACATGGGGAAGTAGGCAAAAAGGTTTGCCAAATGGGCAGTTCACAGGTTTGGAGGTTTGCAAAAGCCTGTGAGTATGCAAGGGCTGAGTGTCTTCAAAGAGCTGGTGATATGAAAAGGCTGGGGGTCTTCAAAGGGCTATTGATATGCAAGGGCTGGGGGTCTTCAAAGGGCTGGCAGGTCTGGTTTCTGCAATAAGGTTGTTAATTTTCCATGCTAATAGGAGCTCCCTGATGGGGAGGATGGGCTGCATTTCCAGGTGAGCTCCCAGGTCCCAAGTGCAGCTGTGCTGCCAGCCAGGTTAGAATGTGCCTTCTTTAATCAGAATAAAACAATCACGATTAACAGAGCATGATTAATATTTCTTACAATTAGCTAGTCCCCAATATTGTATTTCTGTCCCTATCACAAGTACCATTAAGGTGAGGGAAAGGCACAGATTGCGTTACCAGTTAGATAATAACAATAGTTACCAAGTGGTGAGTGTTCTTCCCTTGGTAGTAGACACAGTTTTAAGAAGTTTCATTTAATCCCAAAATAAATTAAATTCAATAACAATTCAAAGTACTAATGAGCCACTAAGCTGTCTACACCATCTCATTCCTTGTTAGCCCTCATCCCATCAACTACCATTCTCCCTCCCATTACCATGCCCCAGACACAGGTAAGATGCTAAGTGCTTCCTGTCTCAGAGCCTCTAGCTGCACCACTCTGACCTCAGTATATTCGTTAGGATTTAACTTAATTGAAGGACAGTGGCATCTACAATATAAACATTTATCTCTCATATTCAATAAACCCAAAGGAAGGCCCAAGGTTTCAAGAGCCCACAGTCCTTCCATCTTGTTGCTTTGCCCTGTGAGGCTTCCATTCTCTAATGAGTCCCCTCAGTCCACGGCAGGGGCAGGAACTCCAGTCAACACGTTTGGATTCCAGCCAACAGGAAAGAGGAAGAGGAAAGAGCACTCGGTGTTTCTATGAAATGTTGGGCAAAGGAGGAAATGGAAATCTCGTTTTTTTTAAAGTTAAACCTTTGCTGTCTTCATGGAAGCCTTCGAGAACAATAATACGGTGTTCTTTTAAAGTGAGCTTGTTTCAAATGACCCTTTTTGTACCAGTGTAAGAGTGTCCAAAGCTGTCAAAGACCAGGATGGAAACAGGCTCCTTTCCCCAGGGGCCTTGTATTTTCCCAGAAGGAGTGAATTTTGTCTCTTTTGGTCATTCCTACCTAGGCTACAATCTGTGCACATCTTCTGCCCCCCCACCCCCACCCCAAATCCTTTGAGATTAGATGCCCTGGCTCTTTCTCTCAGCTCCCAGAAAAGTCAGAGGAGAGAAGGGAATTGAGTGAGGGGGCAACCAGCTCACGAGGAAGACTAGGGGAGGGGGCCAACAGCCCCTCAGCCCCTACTTTGCTCCAAGCACATCAGCTAGATCAGTGCCTGTGTGCAATGTTTCTATAGCATCACTCCATTGTACAGATAAGAAAAATGAGGTTTAGGCTGAGTGCCCCTTTCCAAATGCTGGAAATGAGTGAAATAAGAGAAACAGGACACTGTTGTGAGTTCATTATTCTCAGATAATATTCTTCCTACTTTCTTTGGGATGGGGCTATTAAAATGTCCCTTCATTTATAATATCACGATGATAATGAATCTTAGGTTATTAATTTTAAAAAATGCTCAAAGCTGTAGAGAATTTTTATAAGAGTTTATCTGGGCCAGAACTTCCAACCATTGTCAGGAAGCAGGATCTCAAATGCTTCAGAGAATGACAGTTTTGCAGTTTTTTTATGCATTTTAAATTAAGGAGGGAATACATGAAGGTGGGAGAAAAATAGGAATATTACAGGAAGGTGGGGGAAAGCAATGTGAGAAGTAGGTAACAGGATAGTTAACAAGATTATGTGCTCTCTTGAAGGTGCTTACTCTTATTCTCAAAGGTGTGTTAACCTAGATGCACAAAAACAATGGTCAGGGCTTTCAAGGCAAATAAAAAAGTTATATACTCCTAGGCAGTGACTACCCACCATGCCTTCTCCCGTTTGGAATTTATGATCAGATCAGCCTGTGAGGTTACTTTTCTATAGAACCTTTCCCCCCCACATACCTATGGTCCAGGAGAGTTTAAATTTCTTTTGTTTTAGCAACAGAAACCTTTATAAAATTAAAAATAAAGGCATAATTCCAATATGCAAAAATATATTTATTAATATTTATATGCTACAGCATTTACTTATTAGGAACTTAGTCAATAAGAAATAGAGTATTTTTAATGAGCACAAAATGCTGTGAAAAGGGTTTTTTTGTAGTTGCAAAAAGCCTCTGAATAAATTTATTTCTGCATCTGTTTTAGTTGTAGAGTATCCAGAAAAATCTTATTCATAAACTAGTAGTTGAAAACAGTTTCAGGTTCGTGGACTGTTTTATATAGCTGATAATTTTATAATTTCCTGATTAAACAGAGATGACAAGAGATGATGCATTCTGAGATACATATGAAAATAGCACAAGTGAACACTTAAGCTTCCAATATGTCAAACTTTGGTAGATAGCACATGAAAGGGCAGAATATGTTTTTTTTTTTACAATTTCTTAAATGTTATAAACACATAAATAAATAAATAAAAGCTTCTCTATATTTAGAATAAACATGCTTATTGGCTTTTTAAAAAGCTGCTTTATTGAAATTCATTTACCAAAAATGTTAACTGTACCACTCAATGAATTGTAGTAAATTCATAGAGTTGTGTGACCATTACCAATCCAATTTTAGAACCTTTTTATCACCCCAAAAGCTTCCTGCAAATCCATGCTTACTGATGCCAACTGTGCCCCCTTCACTTCTTCCTCCTTATTTCCTAGTCTTCCAGCTGAGAAGAGTAGATGGTCCTGGAAACTGGTGTGTTAGTGTCTGTGTGAAAATATCCGTGGTCTGTGTTCTTGTAAAGAGTGTCTGAATATAGCAACAGAACTTGAAGTCATGGATCTTTTTTTTTTTTAATACATTTTTATTGATTTCAGAGAGGAAGGAAGAGGGAGAGAGAGATAGAAACATCAATGAGAGATAATCATTGATCAGCTACCTCCTGTACACCCCCTACTGGGGATTGAGCCCAAAACCCAGGCACGTGCCCTGACAGGGAATGGAAAGGAACTGTGACCTCCTGGTTCATAGGTTGATGCTCAACCACTGAGCCACACTGGCTGGGAGAAGCCTTGGATCTCTGGAACCCTACCTGAGCAGAGCACAGGGCTTTTTATTGGGGTAGGAAGGAAGATTCTCTCAGTAAAGTGTTCTTACGTGGTAGCCCAGAATAGGAGAGGGTTTGTTTCCTTAGTTTCGGTCCTTCGCGTATGTCCATCTGACTGGTGTATTTTGCAGGGATGCCCTGAATTTGAATTTACTTATTTTTTTTTGTTTTTGTCTTTGCCTGAGATAATTGAATTCATAGTACCACCTCGTGGCCATTGTGTATAATTACAGTCTGGGCTTCTTGTTCTGGATGGAGGGAAGCTATTTCATTTACCTTTGAGTGTGGTTTTCACTGGGAAAATGAGACAGTGGCTGCTTCCAGCCTTCTCTCGGGGTGTTTCTAGGCGACTAGAAACCTTTGCCGTATTGTCTGAACTCATAGTCTACCAAGTGCAGCCTGTCTCCCAGGACTCCCAACAGAATACACCCGCAGTTCCTGGGTCAGAAGGGCCATCTCTGGCTTGTGGGGAAGGTACACAGAAGGGCTTGGCCACCCCAGTATCCAAAATACCCACCAGGTATTCAGGCCCTTCTGAGACTTGTTAAGAGAGTAGTTACCCACCGCTGGGGAGGGGCACTCAGGGAGCAGCACTCCGCTGAGAGAAACAACTTCCTACCCTTGATTGGTTGAGAGCAATTTAGTTATGGGAATAAAAACTCAGAAACTCTTCCTGTCCTTCTCCACAAAACACCAGCCGGTGCTATAAATAAGAAATATGAGGCTGACTCCTGCACATTTATATCTAACCTAGAGGCCCGATGCATGAAATTCGTGTAAGAGTAGGCCTTCACAGCCGTGGTAGCTGCCTGGTTCCCTCCCTCACAGCCAAGTGCATGTGCAGACATAGCATTAAAAAAGCAAACCCTATCTAAACATTCCCATTTTTATAATCTTATCAATCCTTACATTTCCATGTTCTTTTAACCTAATTGTAGCAGGATTCGGGGCTTCACCCATGGGTTTCTGTACCACAGTTCAAGAATGCCCCTATCAAGAAGTCCTGGAAATTCCTCTTTTCTATCCTGAGGACATATACAAATTTTAATATCATCCTTTGTGGCCCAACATTTCGCAGTTTGAATTCCCAGGCTTCTTGCCATGACGGCTCCTTGGACTTTTGAAACTGACTAAACAAGCGCCTCCAGTCTGGCAACGCTGCTCACCACCACCCCACGACCCTCCACGCTGCTGCCGTTGCCCTGCGAGTGCAGTCCCCAGTCCCACTTTGCTGCCACCCAGCCCAGTTCCCCGTGATTCCCTGTTGGCCATCCAGCGATGGGAGCCTGCGGGCTGGGGGGAGGGACCAAGAGGTGGTCAATGCACCTCATAGCAACTAGTCGATTGGTCATTCTGGTCATGATGCCTGGCCTTTTATTATTATAGACTAGTGGCCTGGTGTACAAAATTTGTGCGGGAGGGGGTGTCCCTCAGCTCAGCCTGTACCCTCTCCAATCTGGGACCCCTTGAAGGATGTCCTACTGCTGGTTTACAGGGATTGGGCCTAAACCGGCAGTTGGACATCC
>NW_005355009.1:12277-34511 GCF_000412655.1 Myotis brandtii | reverse complement strand
CCCACTGGCCTGCTCACCCCAACTGCCCCCCACTGCTAGCCTGCTCACTCCAAATTGCCCCCCCATTGCTGTCCTGCTCACCCCCAACTGGCCCCCCTTGCTGGTCTGCTTACCCCCAACGGCCCAGCCCCTCATCAGCCTGATCACCCGCAACTACTGTCCCATTCTGGCCTGATCACTCACAACTGCCCTCCCCCCTTGGCCTCTACCTGCCTCTACCTCGGCCCCACCACAATGGCTTTGTCCAGAAGAACGTTTGGAAGGTCTCCTGGAAGGTCTCCCAGTCTAATTAGCATATTACCCTTTTATTATAGATAGAAGAGGCCTGGTGCATGGGTGGCGGCCGGCTGGTTTTCCCTGAAGGCTGTCCCGGATCAGGGTGGGGGTTGCCACTGGGGTGCCTGGCCAGCCTGGATGAGGGGCTGATGGCCTTTTTCAGGCTGGCCACGCCCACGGGCTGGAAGCAGGTATCTGGGATTTATTTAACTTCTATAATTGAAACTTTGTAGGCTTGAGCAGAGCTCAGGGCCGGCCAGGGCAGGCGGGAAGCTTGGCTTCCTCCATTGCCGGGGGCAACCAAGCCTCCTGGCTAATTGTTACCATTCATTGTGTGTATAGCTTAAAATTAAGCTATTTACCTTTAATTCCCTGGGTGCTAATATTTATGGGGTTTTCTACTTTTCCAGTTTTCAACATTTAATACAGTGTTGTAAATGTGATAACACTAGAGCAGTTTTTGGGTACAGAAATGATTGCTGAGAAATTAGTTTGGTTTTTTGGCAGCTTTACTATGATATGCTCAGGTGTGATTTTCTTGCATTTATCCTGCTTTGGCATTTAGAGAACTTCTTCAGTCTGTGGCTTGATACCTTCATACCAAGTTTTAGAAAAAGCTTGGCCAGTCCTTTATCAAATATTTTTATTTTTATTGATTTTAGAGAGGAAGAAAGAAGGAGAGAGAATCATTAATTGGCTGCCTCATTAATTGGGTTGACACTCAACCACTGAGCCACACGGGATGGGCACGATCGATTTTTAAATATAGATTCTGGTTGCTTGGTGATAGTCTATCTTTTCATTTATTCTCTTAAATATATTATTCAGTTATTTTAATGCCAATGCCTGAGTACTCTAATCTGTAGTATCTGTGATTTTATTTCTATTTTTTTTAACATCAGGTCCTGTTTTCTGAAATGCCTGGTAATTTTTGTTAGAAGATTTGGATGTTGGCATCTTTTAGAGTGGATTTAATTTTCCTCCACTAGACAAATAAATTATGAGCAGAACACTTTGATCCTGTGGAGGCTGGTCCATTTCTGGGCCCATATTGCCAGGGGGGTGCCCTTCTGGGTTTCCAGGGCTGCCCCTCTACAGTAGGCTTGCAACGTCAAGTGTCTCCCTAGCACTGAGAGACTGCTGAAATGCTTGCTCAGCTTTTAAGCTTCCGTCAGCTCCTTTCTGCTGCTTTTTCTGAGTTTTGCCTCGTGTGTGCCATTTGTCTCGAGAGGAAAGGGCACAGTGTGCTGGGTTTCCTGTCATGAAGTTTCCTCCTTTCCAGTATTTTGGCTCCTTAAGTCTTTTTCCTGTTTTGAGCAATTTTCATGCTCTTCCTATTTACTTATTAGATATTTAATTGATAACTAATTGGGGTTTATGTGTTCAGAGTTGTGTCTGCCCCCATGAGAGGAGTTCCATATTTCATGATGTGGTGTTCCATGATAGGAGTTTTTTCATGATAAGAGTCCCATGATAGGAGTTTTATCACAGTGGTATGGGTTGTTTGTTGGGAAATGAGCTATTTATTACAGGGGAATTTGAAATTAACTTTTAAAAAGTTAATAATATATCTTATTGAACCCAATAAATCCAAAATATGTTTACTCAAACATGTAATCAGTATAAAAATGACTAATGAGTTATTCTACATTCTTTTTTTTTTTAAAGATTTAGATCTCTATTATTTTTACTGTTTTTCATTGAGGTATAATTGACATATAATTTCCTAAAGCCTTTAGTTTCTGGTATAAAACATAATGATTCGATAATTGTACATATCATGAAATGATCACCACAATAAGACTAGTTAATAGCCATCACCACACATTGTTACAAGTTTTTTCTTCTCATGATAAGAACTTTTAAGGTCTATTCGTAGCAACTTTCAAATATATAATACAGTATTTTAAACTATAATTACTATGCTGTACATTACATTTCCAGGACTTACTTATTTTATAACTGTGGTGTTTACTACAACCTCATTTATCTGACTCTCAACTTACCTTTGCTTTTTCCTCTACAGAAAGGCAGATGCTCTACAGATGTCTTCCAGAATTGACCAAGTTTTTATCCCAATGTCACAAAGAAACACCGATGGCCTCCCGGGGACCACCCCCAAAGACCTGAAGATGTTTGTGGTGGGCTGTTTCTGTTTCCTGCGACCCGCACGGGAAAACGACAGGTTCTTGAGCGGAGGAGCTGGGGATTAAGAAATTAAAGAAAGACCAAGATGCAGAAATAGATTTTAAGCTGGGGCCAGGTGGGCGCCATCCTCTCTGATGGAGAGGCGGCAAAGCGCCCTGAGACACACAGCAGGTTTATTTTAAAGGCCTAGATTTACATATCTAGTTCCGCCCCTGCCTGATTAACATGTCCAGCCTTATTGGGGAAGCATGTTCCCAGGGCGTGGCTCTGCCTATGCTCTGAGTTCAGCTGACAATAATTATAAGAAAATGCCTAGGTGCCTCCCAGGCGGCCCTCTACAGATGTTTACTGAGGGAGCCGTGTTAACTTTCCATAACATCTGCTATCGAGTGAAAGTGCAGAGTGGATTTCTACTTGGTCCAAAGACAGTTGAGAAAGAAATACTGATAAATGTCAAGTATGTGCATGAACTTTTGTTTAAACAGCTTTATTGACAGCAGTGAGCTCCACAGGTTTAGCCTAATGCAAGCACAGGTGCTATGACATTTTATTTATATACATGTCTGTACATACACATAGACACACACTTTCATTTCTTTGGGTTCAACTGGGAATGAAATGGTTGGATCACATGTTGGGTATAAGCTTAAGTTTTTAAAGAATGGCCAAACTGTTTTTAAAGTGATTGTATCATGTGCACCAACTTTTGTTTGAGAAACTGAATAATTAATGTGCCATTTAGCTTTTCCTGGGTAAGCCTTGTGGTTTAGTGGGAAGAGGCCTGGCTGTGTGACTTACAACTTCCTGACTGTGGGGATAGAATTGTAATCTCTGTCTTTAATATTTTAACCTGTGAAATAAAAGATCTGTCACTGTAGTTTATGAGCCAGACACTTCAGGTACTTATGCCCTTTATGTCCTTTATGTTCTAGAAGCAAGAGTCAGGAGGTTGAAAAGACAATATACTGTGAAAGCTTAGCTTAAGTTACGCAGTGGAGGTCCAGCATGACAGAATTTAGGGTCTAAATCAATACTAAACTATGATTTTCATTCTCTTCTTCCATGAATGAATTTATCATGTGGTGGCAGAGTGGGCAGGAGAGTGAGGAGGGAACGGAGAAAGGAACCTCCTTGGGACCGCATGTCTCTATTCTTTCACAGGTGCCAGCCATGAGGATTATTCGTGTTTTTCTGATTTCTAGAGAATTGAGCCCGATTCTTCCTCTCTGTGGAGTGGGGACTGCATCTAGGTTTCTTGGACACCATGTTTTGTTTAGTTAGTGTGTTTGTTTGATAGGGGAAATGATTATTCCTGCATAAAACAAGCACTTTTTCTAGCTCTCTGAGGCTGGAGGAGTGGTTATAAGAGCCCTTGGGCCAGGTATGGCCTCCACCCTGTATAGAATCAGATGCTTCTCATGCTTTCCTGATGCTTTCTATGGGATTGTGGTCTTTTCTGTTAGTAGCAGCCAACTACTCCCAGGAACCTAGGACATGACAAGAAGGGGAGAAAAGTTTTGCATGTGGATGAGGAAGAAAGAACAGGGACCTGGGATTGGTTGGATGGTGGTGAGGTAGGGGCTGTGTGGAGTTGATAGAACTTTTTTCATGCAGCAGCACATACTGTCATGCCTACTTCCTTGTTGCTTTGTTGTATTGGTTAAGAAACCCTGACCAGGAAAATAAGGAGTTGTAGGTAGTCACAAAGCTTTTATCTTTTGCTACATGCCTAGATAGAAGTGACTGACTTTTTTGAAAGCTGACAAGGATTTTGTGGAACATATCAGTCAAGAAAATGTTGGTCACTTCAGATTTTGTGCTAAGTGGAAGGTAACAAATAATTTGTAATATGTGTAGATTGAATGAATTTCAAATGCATACTGGGTGAGTGGACATTTATCTTTCTTATTGTTTAAAGCTAGTAGATTAATAACTTGGTACACTAAAAGTGTCATATGCTCAAGGTTTCATAATGATTTTATGGTTCAGTAGTATGCATTCCAGCAATGTATGAGTTATCTTTATGTGCATTGCTGTGTTCATAAAAACTGTACCAAATAATTTTTTAGTTGTAGTTAACATACACTATTATATTAGTTTCAGATGTACAACATAGTGATTAGACATTTATCACCTACTAAATGATCACCCAATAAGCAGTCTCAGAGGTCACCAGAGTTTCTTGCTTACTCTTATTTCTGGTTTAGGCATCTATGAGAAAGCTCATCTCTTTTATTCAATGTAGCATTTTTTTTATTTTTTCTTATCATCAGGTTCTACTAAGGAGCATTTCTGTCATGGGAAAAAGGTAGCTCTCATTTGTCTTATTCTTGACTCATGTTTAATAGCACCACTACCATTCAAAGTAGTAATTATATCCCAAAAAAGCTGATGAGAAGCTTGATTTTTATTTTTCCTCATTTTTAGAACTAAGTAACTAGAACCTGATATCCTCTGTGGGAAAAGAAGAGACAACAAAATCTGACTATGAAAATCCAAAGAGGTCAGATTTTACTACCTTATGGAAAATCATTCTGTTATGCTTTGTGTCCATACCTACCATTTCAGCTTTTCCTCACCAATGCTAAAGATCTATGGAAAAAATGGTCCATTCCAGTAGTTGTGTGGATATCCTATAATCTTCAGGGAAATTCATTATCTACTTGGAGATTTCTTAAGTTAATAATTTATTTGGAAATAATTTCAAACTTGTGCAAACATACCCTTTTACCCACTTGTTAACATTTCACTTCATTTGCTAGTATGTTGTCTCTTGTGATAACCAATTGTCATTAGCATTTTTCTGAACCATCTGAGAGCTGTCCACATGGCACTCTATTATCCCTAACTCCTCCAGGGTCTATTTTTTACAACTAGGACCCTCTCCTGTGTAACCAGTCAGTCATTGTCTGGGAGCAGCCCAGAGGATGCACAGCCTCATAACAGCTGCAGTGATGGGTTCTAAGGGGCTGTTGGCCACCATGGTCTTCACATAGTTGATTGACCATCACATCATGTCTCCTTAGTCTCATGCAACCTGATATTTTCCTGTCTCTCTCCAGGTGATGTTGGTCATGGTGGTGTCTGCCAGCCTGTACCATAAAGTCACTGTTTTCCCCTATGTCATTAATAAATATTATAAGCAGAGTTACCATGACATTATTCTAAATAAAGCCTTATTTCACCACCGAAACCCTCATTGATATCTCCTGCCTGAATCAGCAGAAACTGTCACTATGGTAGCTACCAAGGGGTGATTTTCTGTCTTCATCCATCTCCTTCATTCTGCTTTCATCCTTCTCTTCCATATGGACTAGTTTGCATTCTACTGAAAGGAAAAACTTCAGTCATCATCTCTTTATTCATTTATTTATATCAGTATAGACTCATGGGTTCATATTATATTTAGTACCATTCAACAGTAATGCGTTATCATCATGATTAATCTTGATATGCCTATTGTTCTTCATTTGGTCAGTGGGAGATCTTTAAAAGTAGGTCTGTTCTGTTTTTTGTTTTTTAAACTAATTCTCTCATATTTTGAGTATTTTGTTGGCACAGCAGAAGTTCCAGACTCACTGTCCTCAGACCTGGCATAAGCTGATCTTCCTTTTTGTGGAGTTTTATATTTACTAACTGAGATCTGGGTGTTGGTATTGGGATGGCATAGCTCCTAGGCCTTCTCAGCGGACAGACCTAGGGAACATATGTGCATATACATGTATACACACATCTAAACCTTTTTATATCTGTCTGTATATATAGAGCAAAACCCATGACCTCCAATTCTGATCTAATACCCCAGGATTATTTCCACATTTCCATGTTTGTAAAGCATCTTCTCAAAAAGTGAAAAACCTGGTTCTAGTTATTTAAATATATTTACTGATTTGCTCAACCTATTTTCTTATTTCTTAATAAAAGCAATCATGCCACCCATCATCCAGCTGTCTCTGCTCTTCCTCCCACCTTCCTTTGCAGCCTGTGATATCGGGTGCTGGCTGTTGCTACTTCTCTACCCAGCACTTCCATCACCTTCACACAAAGAGGGAGGTAAAGTCTAATAGAAATGACTGATGCATTATGTGAACATGATATAAGTAGGAGTGTAACTAATTTTTCTTTCCAGTCAGGCTATCCCTATTTTCCACAAGTCTTTTTCTACCTCTTAACATTTTTTTTTATTGAAAACATTTGTTTTTCCTGTAAGTAATCTATACTAATAAAAAGGTAATATGCAAATTAACCTTTGGAGGTATATTTCTAGAACTCATAAATGATGAAAATCTCGGGGTTCTTGCTCTACGTGTTTCATTTTGCTTTAATTTGGCTTTAAAAATTATTTTCAGTCAAATTAGTATTTATTTCTAATTGGTGTAGCAGCCAACTTATTTTCCTAAAGCCTTTCTTAGGACACTCTATCTCCCATCCCTCCCCGCTCTCTTCCTCTCTCCCTTCCTTCTGCCAGGGTTTTTTATAGACTGTCATGTGCTGGGCTCCCTTGGATTTTAACATCTGTGGGCAAGAGAGACAAAAGTAGCTCCCTATGTGGGTTGTGCAGGATCAGGAAGGAGGAATGAGATGAGTGAGGGAATGATTTACAGTTGATGAGTAGACAGGAAGATTGGTTGGAAGACATCAATGCTTTGGGTGAAGATGAGCTTTTCAGGTTGTCATGGTTCTAGCTCAGTCACCCTGTGCTATTCCTTACTTAGAGGTCATGAAGATGGGGTATTCTGCTGGCTGCTGCTTTACATGATGCTTTCAGTCTCCTATGTATAGTGTATTTTGGAAGAATAAGTCTGAGCTGCTCCCATGTACCACTTATTTTCATGTTATGAGTGATTGGGCCCATTTTGTTGGGGCTCTGTTCATGTGATTCTCTCTTTCCACTAAGGTGCTTTCCTGTCTTTACCTACAGGCCGCCATCGCCTGAGTCCCTTGCCTGGATTTCTAGGCAAAATAAGTTGAAGGCAGTTGTTCTCTTCCTTAGAATAAATTTATCAAATTGATTGAAACAATACATTAAAAATATTTTACCTGTTATGAAATTGTAAACACAACAGAAATGTAGAGAGAATAGTCTGATTTCTATAGTTATGACATGGTTGTAGTATAATATGCTGGTGTGATTACTAGTAACTTGATTTCCCTGTTATTAACATCTTCAGCTTTTTATTTCTGAAATATTTTAAGGAAAGTTATTAATAATTTATTGCTCCCTAAATATTCATTATGCATCTTTTTTAAAGGCCATTTGCCTACATTACTATTATCAACTAACACAATTAAGAATATCTTTAAAAATATATATTTTTATTGATTTAAGAGAGGAAGGGAGGGGAGAGAGAGAAACATTCCTAATAGTTTATTATTGTTTGGCAGTACCTTGAAGTTCTGGCAATGGGTAGGAACTTAGATTTCTGAGAGAGGATGGGAGATGGAGAGAGGCATAGAAACAATGATGAGAAAGAGCCATTGATCTGCTGCCTCCTGCACACCCCCGCAACGGGATTGAGCTCACAACCTGGGCATGTGCCCTGAATGGGAATCGAACAGTGACCTCCTGGTTCATAGGTTCACACTCAACCACTGACCCACACCAGCCGGGCTTTTTCCTAATAGTTTAATAAATATATTGACCTCATAGCCAGTTATCTTGTCAGTTGAACATTTTTGGAAAGGCCTAATACCGCCCTTCCCCCCAAATCATTTGTCTTCTTGACTACACAAAAAGTCAAGGTAAGAGTTCAGGTGTGCTGTACTAGTAACGTCTTCTTGAGAATGCTGGACTTGTTCTCTGTATTGGATTTACAGCAGCATAATAGATGATGATTTACACCTGAATTTGGCAGATGGAGTAGGTACCATTGCTAAACTGGGTATTCACATTCTGGCAGACTCCAGGTGAACCCTGGAATTCTCCCAAACAGTCCTGCTATGCCTTACTTGGCTTTGCTTCACTAAGCACTGAAAAGAGCCAGAACATACTTTTAGGTGGTGAATGTTTCAGGGGTCAAGAGTTACGATAAGTAAAGCTATCTGGGAGACCCAGGTTGATTTGGAGCAGGTTTTGTGCCAGGAGACAGAGAATTGTTGAGATCTTGTGTGACTGAATATATAAAAGGAAAGAGTCAATTAGTGAAGGCAGAAGAGAGGGAGAAGTCATTATATTCTGTCTCCCCAGCCTCATCTCCCTCACCCCCTGAAAGTGAGTCTTTATTTCCTAAGACCATCATGCTTGTGTACCTGGGTTGCCTTCTTCTGTAGGTCACCACTGTGAGCCCTATAATAACCCTGCCGACTTCTTCCTGGATGTCATTGATGGAGACTCCTCTGCTGTGGTATTAAACAGAGAGATCGAAGATGGTGAAGGAATGTGCATCTGTCTAGAGAATCACATATTATCATCCATTTGAATTGACTGAAGTTGAGCAGTGTGGTATGTTATTAAAATGTGACTTTGTGAATTTATATTACTGATGCTGCTATCTGATACCAGTTGCCATAGTTAGTCCAGGCTGCTGTAACAAGACTACCATAGGCCAGGTGGTTTAAACAACAGATATTTATTTCTCATGGTTCTAGAGATAGGGAAGTCTAAGATCAAGGCACCAGCAATTCGGTGTTTGTTGAGGTCCCTCTTCCTTGTTCATAGGTGGACCACCATCTTCTCATTGCCTCTTCACATAGAGAAGCGGGAGGGACCTCTCGGAGCCTCTTTTATAAGGACGCTAATCCCATTCATGTGGGCTCCACCTTCATGACCTAAGCACTCCTCAAAAGCCCCACCTTCAAACACCATCACATTGGGGATTGGGTTTCAGTATATGAATGGGGGAGGGGGGCAGTCATAAATATTTCATCTATAGCATCACTCAGCACATATTTTGTTGTCTGTGAGTGCTGTATTTTTAATGTATAAGAGCACATTTATGTGATAGTGTCAGTTCTGAGTGTTTTTCATTTTAAAAATGTTCATTTTTACATAGTATCTTGAAATAAGAAACTTCGTAATTTATGCATTTGCACACAGTGGAAAGAAAGGCAGAGGTTTTTCTATTAAGAACTACAACTGCCTATGGTAAGTTTATTTGAAAAGAATCAGGGTACACATATTATAGCTAGGAAATGGTGAGTGAGTTTGCTGTATCCACCAGTGTATGGATACAGCAAGTCAGGCCACTAACTTATTTTTCTAATGTGTAAAGCAGTGACAGGTCTAATAAATTTTTATAGTCAAACTTAGAATTAAGGTGTTAGGGAAGAATTTAAAAAACGGATTCCAGAAAAATGGGCTAAATCAGTTATTTTGTTAATGTTTCCCTCTGTCCACTTTTTTTTCATTGTTTATTTATCAAGAGAAACTATTCCTTAGCTCAAATTTTCATGTTTCATAGTTCAGGAACACAGGTCAGTGACAAACTTCCGTGGAATTCAACCCAAAGAAATTCTTTACATTCCAAGATCACTTTGTACTCTGAAAGATACCAGCCTTCCTCATCTCCTCAAAATCTTTCATGGAATCATAATTTCTGTAGAAATCTGCATATGCCTTCTTTCTTGGTTCAGCCACACCAAACTTATAGGAAGCTGCAACCCCCAGGGATACAATTATGGCTCCAACAATATGAAATCTCAGACGCTTGGCCAGAAGGCCGCGCATCTGAGGTTTTGGCAAAGTACCGGAAGACATGGCAGTTATATTCTCCCCAACACCAACGTCCGTCCTTCCAGAGGGAGAACTGGAGGACCCCTCTGTCCACTTTTATTCCAAGCCAAGGAGACTGAAGAGCCTTCCAAGAGAGATGAGCCACTCATAGAAAAACAAGCTGAGTGTTAAGTCAACTCCACCTTCTTCAGCAAAACAAAAGTTGAGTTAGATCAACTCTTGGGGATCAGAAACAGAAGAAGAGCACAGCCTTCAAGGAGATCACCTATGCCACCTCCTTCTGTCATCAACTCAGATGGATTTCCAAGCGCTCCTTCAAAAACTTACTGGGTAATCCCCAGGCCTCCATAGCTCAGGTAACCTGATAGATTCTTCTAATTATGCTGTGAAATGTTCATGTGGGGAGGCATTAGATTCTGATACAATTTACTATAGATTATACCTATCCTCTGCACACACTTCCACCTCACTTCATTTGGGATATGGAAACAGACAGTGGCACAAATTAAACACAATTAAGTTTTCACTTAGAGAAAAAAATTTTAAAGTAGTTTTCTGGACTACCTAATTCAATTTTTTTGCTGACTTAGACAATCTATAATAGTGATTTATTCAACAAGTTTTTATCGATCATGTGCAGCATTTGGGAGCTTGTACACAGTATTGAGCAAAATGGGTAAAAATAAAATCCCTGTGCTCCTGGAGCATACTTTCTTTTGAGGAGAGACAGCTGTTAAACTCATACAGAAATAAAATATATAGCGTGGCAGAGGGAAGAGTGGGCCATGGAGGAAGTCTAAGCAGGTGGGTGGAGAAAGGAAGAGAGAGAGAAGGAAAGGAGAGGGGGAAGGAGAGAGAGGGGAGAGGGGTTGGTTTGCATTTTAAAGCAGGTGATCAGGGAAGCCTTCACCTGGATGTCAGGGAGTGCACCTGAGTGTGGGAGGGGCCGCCGCCGCTGTCTGAGAGGAGAGCCTGTGTGCAAACGCTGCTCATTGTCATTGACCTGCATTTAGGGATCCTAGTCTAGGAGAACACTAGCCCCCGGAATCAGTTTTCCAAGAACACAAAGGTAGTAAGCAAACTTGACTTCCGTTCAATAAAGCTATTCACTGTCAGACTAATTTTATCTTCAAACTTGTATGCATATATGCATAACCCATGGACACAGACAATGGAGTGGTGAGGACCTGGGCAGGGAGAGGATGGGAACAGGCTGGAAGAAGTTAATTGGGGGGAAAAGGAGGACCTATGCAATACTTTCAACAATAAAGATTTTATTTTAAAAAAAAAAGATGAAATAATGTTGCCCTAGCCAGTTTGGCTCAGTGAATAGAGTGTCGGCCTGCAGACTAAAGGGTCCCGGGTTTGATTCCAGCCAAGGGCACGTACCCTTGGTCTGGCGTGGGCAGGAGGTAACCAATTGATATGTTTCTCTCAAATCGATGTTCCTCTCTGTCTTTTCCTCTCTCTTCCACTCTCTCTAAAAAAATCAATGAAAAAATATCCTTGAGTGAGGATTAACAACAACAAAAAAAGATGAAATAATGTTCTTTTCATTTTTGGGCTGACGCTGTTGATAGTGGTTGATTATTGCTCCTGTATGGTTTTCCTGTTATTCTCAAGCCCACTGTCATAAAAAACTCTAGTATTTCCTTTTCATTGGTCCATCATTTCTAAGGGTATTAGTCAGTTATTTTTGAGGTTGTTAATTTTATTATTGATCATTGAATTTCTGCTGATTGCTAAAATGATGCATAGTTGGCTCTGATGAACCATTACTGACTTCTTCCCATGCACCATAATTTCCTACTTCAGTACTGTTGCCCTCTGATTATTAATACAAAGGGCCTCGATCCCTCTTTGAGACGTACTGCTAATCGCTCCAGACATTTTTGTTATTTGGCACTTTTGTCAGAAATGAGCACTTTTGTGTTCTATCAACCAAGGGTAAATTTCTATTCTTTTAGAGGAGATTTGATGTCTTTTGGAAACAGGTCAACGTTGGTCAACAGAGACACTATAATGGAGCTGTCATTTCAGGGAGAAAGCAGCCATAATAATATATAAACAAACAAGCATGGCTGTGCTCCAATTAAACTATTCATAGACACTGAAATTAGAATTTCATGTGCATTTCAAATAATCAGTATTTGTATATCATATACATTTTTCTTGTTTTCTTTTTTCAATCATTAAAACAATGGCAAAGAAATCATTCTTATCTCATGGACTGAAGAAATAGGTGAAGGGCCCTGTTTGGCCTGTGGGCCATAGCTTTCTGACCAATGGTTTTGGAATTTTAAACTTGCTTGTATGTCAATTGCTTCTCTAAATGTTGGAATGTGTAGCTCTAGCAGTGTTTTATGGCCTCCTGCTGATAAATCTTGTATCTACAGTCTTAGAGCTGTACTGAGGTTTCAACTAGTCATTTACATGAGTCAGACTTTGCCTCTGATAATGCAGTTAACCAGAGGCTGTATTTGGAAGGTCTTAGACTGAATAGATTCTCTGTATAAGAAGATTTAATGCTCATTTAACATGCTATGGGTTTTCTGATCCTCTCTTAGAGATTCGTTGTTTCTATTAGCATATTAAACATTTGATATGGATTATTTTTTTTTAGTGATGGTCATAAACATCCCTCAGAAACTCACCTTGAGAAATGTTGGCAGACATGTAACCACAGACCAGATACACAGATACACTGACAGGGTCTCCTTGCTCAGTTGTGAAAAGTTAAGTTTGGCTCTTTGTTTCCCTTTCCTTTTTTTAAAAAAAATATATATTTTTATTGATTTCAGAGAGGAAGGGAGAGGGAGAGAGAGATAGAAACATTAATAATGAGAGAGAATTATTGAATGACTGCCTCCTGCATGGAGCTCACAACCCAGGCTGTGCCCTGACTGGGAATCAAACCATGGCTGTGGCAGGGATCGAGCCTGTAGCCAAGATACTTGCCCTTGACAGGGATTGAAGCCGCAACCCTTCAGGCCGTGGGCCAACATTCTAACCACTGAGCAGCACCAGCTAGGGCAAATTATTTGTATTTTAGTTTAGAAGGCAGTCTAATAGCATACACTGTTTTATATTTTCCCAAGAACTTTGGTCCAATCATTTAAAGTATCTATCTCAATGCTGTGGTTTGCTTATGTAGCCGTATATATTATAATAATAAATGGTGTGTTAAGTTTTTACCTTTAATTGAAACTCTTCTTTCTTTTTAAAAAGGTAATCATAATAGTTATCCTGGGACTGGTTATAGATGCCATTTTCTATGATCTAAAAAGTGACCCCACGGGAATCCAGAGCAGGTAAGTACATTTGGATCTTGGTTTTGAGGAAAAGCTATTACTTTTTGTAAGGTTATAGAAATCCATTAAGAGTTTGAGTTTCAGACAAGTATAGGATGAACTGAAGAGTAGAATAAGTCCATGACTTGAAAGCTAGCTGTGTGGGAAGGTTAATTTTCATATATGGTATAAAATATACAGAGCATAAAGTCTACCCTCCTATCCAGGTTTAGGTGTACAGTTCAGTGGCGTTAAGTGCATTCACATTGTTGTAAAACCATTGCCACCATCCAACTCCAGAATGTTTTTCATATTCTGTTTTAGGATAGCGAGAAGCTAGAAAAATTCCAAGGCCGGAGAAATAGGGAAACTGAGACAAGAAAATGAAACAAGGCCAAACTGTTTGGCAGCCTGCAGCCGGCTTGTAAATCTCAAGCCCTATGGTCCCCCAACCAAGGATGCTGGAAGCAAGTGATGACTACCTCTCCAAAGACAGCAGAGGAGGAAGGAGAGGGATGGAAGAATGCAGTCTTCTCTCATCCCACTCCCTAAACAGGAGAGCCAGCAGTCTCAGGGATTGGCAAGATAAAACTATCAGGTGCTTGTCACAAATTCCGGGATAGCCACAACCAAGTAAAAGGGGGACCTTGAAAATTAATTTGCACCAAGACATTCAGCAGAGGAATTTAAACATCTATTTTTGGAAAAGCATATAAGGCAGAAACCCCCCACCCAACCGGCTCTTCAGATTAGCTTGAGATTTGCTTGCCTTGCTCCTTTGATAAATTTGCATGTTTTACTTTCTTAATAAATGACTTTCTTAATGAATTCACTTCAACAACGCAATAATCTGGAGTCACTCATTTGAATTCATTCATAGGCCAAGATAAGAATTGAGGTGGGGCCAGCCCTCTCCCTCTGACTCAGGGGGCTGTCCCATAACACCCCTCTGGTGTCTGTGTATTTAAAATATGCATTAGGACCCTTAAGGAGACATGAAGGGTATGGAGTGCCACCTTAAAACATTAGAGTCTATTAAGTTATTTAACAATAAAACTTAGGATATGGAAGGAATTTTACTATCTACTAGTTCAGAATCATTATGAACATTATTGTACTGTTAAGTGAAGGACTTAACAAATTGAGCTGAATGTTGCCTTTTCCCATGTGTCTGAAATTAGCTTTTCCTATGATATGAGGCTTTTGTGTGTGTGTGTGTCTGGAAAGTTGCATATCTGCTTGTGTACTGGGCCTGGCTATTTTTAATTTATTAATTACATTTAAAAAACACTTAATTTTGTGTCATTTAAAATAATATATCACTTCATCCCTTTTAGTTTCTGCTCACATCCTCAATGTTAATTAAATTGTTTGGTTGTGCAGAGAACTGCAACACTGTTTCAGGAATTCTGGCATGCTGCTTTCATAAAATTTATTTTTTTATTTACAAAATATGTTTTTATTGATTTTAGAGAGAGAGGAAGGGAGAGGGAGAGAAAGGTAGAAATATGCATGAGAGAGAAACATCGATCGACTGCCTCCTGCATGGACTGAGCCCACAACCTGGGCATGTGCCCTTGACCGGAATCGAACTCAGAACCCTTCAGTCCATAGGCCTGTGCTCCATCCACTGAACCAAACTGGCTAGGGCATTTTTCTTGCCACTTTAATCTGAATAATTTTTTAATGCTTATCATGTGAGGAAACAGTTCAGCAGGTAGGAATGATCTAAGAACGTGTAACTGACTGCAGTGCTTTTCTTCCCCTTCTCTCACCGCAGAGCTGGGGTGCTCTTCTTCCTGACCACCAACCAGTGTTTCAGCAGCATAACATCCGTGGAGCTCTTCGTGGTGGAGAAGAAGCTCTTCATGTGAGTGTGGCTCTGCTCCGGGAAGGGCGCTATCCAGTGTCAGGGCTGTTGATCAGTGATGGTGAACCTATGACACGCGTGTCAGAGGTGACACACGAACTCATTTTTTTTGGTTGATTTTTCTTTGTTAAATGGCATTTAAATATATAAAATAAATATCAAAAATATAAGTCTTTGTTTTACTATGGTTGCAAATACCAAAAAATTTCTATATGTGACACGGCACCAGAGTTAAGTTAGGGTTTTTCAAAATGCTGACACTCCGAGCTCAAAAGGTTTGCCATCACTGGTCAAACTGGTCACATCCAGAAGTTGCCACGGATTGGTCCCTGGGATTACCAGTGTTCATTGAGAAAAAGCAGCCTGGGGCTGGGAGGGAAATCATGAGACCAAGGGAAAAGGGAATTTAAAGATTAGGGTATAGCTGCAAAGACAAATGGTACAGAGAATGCAAGAGATAGAGGCTGAAATGGATCTTTTGTTTTAGCAAATAAGAAGTCACGAGGACCTTCACATGAAAAGTTTGAGGAGCTCGGTGGAGAGAAAGTAGTGGGTTAAATTGTACATTGAAGGTAGGGAAGTAAAGTTGACAAAGAATATAGACGATGCTTGGCCCTCAATGGAAGGGAGGATGCAAGAGGCAGAAGGCTGATGGTTTGTTTCTTGTGTTTTTCAAAGTGGGAAGAGATTTGCCCATAGTTACAAGCTGGAGGAAAGGAATTGTTAGGGAGGGAAAGAATGAAGGTTTGTGGAAGAGTTTGGACTCACTGGAGGAGGAGGTCAGGAAGAAGAGGGGCCTAGGTCTTCACTGGGGAGGATTTGATAATTGAACAGGCATGTATGGTTGGGAGGCATGATTATTGAAGGAAGAAGTGTCATGTGTTTTCATCACAAGATTGGGAGGCATGAGAAGGTTTAGTGACCTGAAGATGCCCTGGGGGCATGAAGAATAGCAGCACCACCTTCTTCATGGTCAGAAATGGGGAGAAAGCAAAGCCTGTGTGACCACTGAGATCAGCTACTGAAGTTCTTTTTCACGGAAACCCAGAGTCAGAGGAGAGGGAGGAGAGGCAGAACGTGTTTACCTGGAGTGGGGGTCCTGAGGGCTAAGTGGGCGGCATTGAGAGGAAATTCTAGAATGAGAAGTGGGGTCCTTGCACAGAGCTCTTGGGAACCAGGTCTCAAGGGAGGTGTGCACTTGAGATGCTGACTGGGTGAAGCTGTAGTTGTTAGACCCCTGCTGGCAGCAGAATGGATTAATCATCTGGCCTGTGTCTTCTTGAACTAATGTGGGATGAATTTTTGTGTTTGGTATCAGTGGATACTACAGAGTGTCATCTTATTTCTTTGAGAAACTCCTATCTGATGTACTACCCCTGAGGACGTTAGCAAGTATTATATTTACTTGTATAACATACTTCTTGTTAGGTAAGTGATAAGATGCAAAGTATGTGTCTTTAGTCTCAGAGGGAAGCTAATTTCTTTTGGCAAGCATGATTTTGGTTCTTAAAACTATAAACCAAGCCACGAGATAAGGAAGCATCTGTCTATTGTGCACAGTATGAAGTAACTGTTCTCTAAGGTCATTTTTTGTCAAGATTTTATCAAAACTAACTTTTAACCCTTTTATAGTTTACTGAGTGATGGCATGTCATATACAGATGTGGAAAGAATTCATTAACATATTGAGATTGGCTGGCTGTCGTGGCTCAGGGGGTGAGTGTTGACCTATGAACCAGGAGGGCAGGGTTCAATTCCAGTCAGGCCATATGCCCAGGTTGGGGGCTCAATCCCCAGTAGAGGGCTGTGCTGGAGGCAGCTGATCAATGATTCTCTCTCATCATTGATGTTTCTGTCTCTCTCTCCCTCTCCTTCTCTGAAATCAATAAAAATATTTAAAAAATATTTGAGACTATGTTGGAAGAACTGGAGCTGGGATATTACTCACCCATTTATATTCGAGTGTGTGTGTGTGTGTATAGATAGGGAAAGATAGCAAATTTGGGGGCTTATTGGATAATAAAAATACTTGTTCGATACATGTAGACAGATTCATTTGTGCATTGTGTTTAGGCTTCTTTCCAAGCTTATAGTCTTGGAATTTCCATATAGTTCACCAATATGCACATACAGATACCAGTAATATATATATGTATGTATGTATATTTGACAAAGCACTATAGGACAAGGTCCACTGATTGAAATTATGCCTCAATTTTACAAATAAGGGGTATTTCTTAAAGAATTGGGCATAGAACCAGACCCTCAGCTCCTGACTAGTGTTCTTATGGCTGCTCCAATGCCTTCAGAGTGTATGACCCGCAATAGTGCCCCATTATAGCTTATACAGTAGTTTTGTGAAACTTCATTTAACCCCACCCTCAATCCCAAGCTCTGTGGTGTTTGTCTCAGAGACCTGGCAGCACTCCCTCAGAGAGTGAAATGCCTGGAGGTCATGGGATCTTGATCTCCCAGTTTCTTCACTATCACTGCTACAGCAAATAGTGAGGGATGTGGTGATATCTGGGGGGAAAGCATGTGCTCTTGACAAGTTTCCTTTTTAGAGAGAAGGCAGAATTCTGGCCAGGTGTATAGCCTCCAGCCCCCCACCTCAGCACTCAGAAATTGGTAATAATTGCACAACAGATAGCACAGGTGTTATGTTGTAAAGTGCTTATGCAGTAGTATAAAAAAGAAAACTGAATCACTCTGTACAGTTATATGGGGGGCAAGGAAATTGGTTGACTCAGGTTAGTTGGATAGAGGATGAATTTTTTCACGCTAATATTCATTTCTCCAAATATTATAGTGTTTGCACAATAAACAATCCCAAACACACAGGGAGCTAGGCGGTTAGATTAACCCCCTCTTTCCTTCCTAAGGATTGAAACC
Source organism: Myotis brandtii (assembly GCF_000412655.1). Lineage (NCBI taxonomy): Eukaryota > Metazoa > Chordata > Mammalia > Chiroptera > Vespertilionidae > Myotis > Myotis brandtii. The sequence continues at coordinate 16,363 of NW_005355009.1, read as the reverse complement.
GAAGGTGGAGGCCTTCTTCATCATGATATTTACCCTTATGATTGTGGCTTACTCGGCCAGTTCTATGGCACTGGCCATAGCAGCAGGTCAGAGTGTGGTATCCATAGCAACCCTTCTCATGACCATCTCCTTTGTGTTTATGATGGTGAGTAGGAACTGTGCTTCTCTGAGAAGTAATTATTTCCCCTCCTTCCTTCCCAAAAGTTTACCTGTCATGGAAATCCTGCTTTGAGGATTTTGTCAATGGCACTCTTAGCTTTTAGGAAGCCATATGTTAAAATATAGCTTATATCAGAAAATGTACCATATTTTTCTTTTTTTTTTTTGTTAGTGAGGACTAGAAGATATTTTTTCCATTGATTTTTGAGAGAGAGAGAGAGAGAGAGAGAGAGAGGAGGAGGAGGAGGAGGAGGAGAGAAACATCAATGTGAGAGAGACACATGGACTGGTTACCTCCCACACATGCCCCAACCAGGGGCAGGCAGCCAACCTGCAACCCAGGTACGTGCCCTTGACTTAGAATCGAACCCATGGCCCTTTGGTGCTGGCGCTGATGCTCTAATCATTGAGCCACAGCAGCCGGGGCTGTACCACCTTTTTCTTGACCTTACCCAGCCCTTTTGCTACTATTATAATGTAGTTACTACAACATTAATTAACATGTTACAATGGGAGGAGTAGTGCCCAGCCAGAGTGGCTCAGTTGTTCCTGTGCATCCAAAGGTTCCTGGTTGGATTCCCTGGGTTGCAGGAGTTAGATCCTCAGTCAGGCATATATGGAAGGCAGCCGATCCATTTCTCTTCTCTTCTCTTCTCTTCTCTTCTCTTCTCTTCTCTTCTCTTCTCTTCTCTTCTCTTCTCTTCTCTTCTCTTCTCTCTCTCTCCTGTCCTCAGGCGAGGATTGGGAAAAAATGTTTCTTGGTGACATACAGTGAAACCTTGATGACTGGGAACTTCAAAGCCAGAAATATTTTGACTGGAAAATTCCCTCATAAAAATGGCAGGTTCATTGCCTGGCTTCTGCGCTGGTGTTAGAGAAGAGCTGGCTTATTTCCCAGCAGCTTAGATGGGTTGTTTGGATCAAATACTGTCCAAAAAGCTAAGCTCCATGAGAAATAGGACAGTGTGTGGCATGGGTAGTCTACTAGTATCTATCTTGGTTCCTCTTCTATTTTGAAAAAGAGTGTTTTAAAAATAGTGAAAGATCCCAAAGCCCACAAATCCCCTCCTTTCTGGGTTCCTGACATTTGTTTATATCATACCTGTTTTTTTTTACATTTCCCTAAATTTTTAAGGGTCATAGATGATTAACAGGTGAAGGGGACCAGTTAGCACATTTCCCAATACTACAATCAAGTAAACAGGAATGCTTACCCTATTTACTTAATACATGTCCTTTCTGTGAGAGTAGGAGATGTCTCTAAAATTTTGTAGTTAGCCGAAACTCTTGCCAAAGTTTAATTTTCCATTTCTGAGTTTGAAAACTATCCAATCTAAGTAGAATTGAAAAGTGATAAACCTATAGTTTCATCCAATCAATAAAATGTCCTTTAGTATATAAAACTATTTTGCTTGATAGGTTGGATGCTTTGATTTATTATTATTATTATATTACTAGAGGCCCGGTGCACGAATTCGTGCACCAGTGGGGTACCTCAGCCTGGCCTGCAGGATTAGGCCAAAACCGGCTCTCTGACATCCCTTGAGGGGTCCCAGATTGCAAGCGGGCACAGGCCAGGCCGGGTGACCCCATCATTGAGGGGTCCCAGATTGCAAGCGGGCACAGGCCAGGCTGGGTGACCCCATCAGTGCACAATTGGGGCCAGGGGGGAGCGCAGGAGGTTGGCCAGCTGGGGAGGGACCGCGGGAGGGCTCCAAGGTGTGTCCAGCTCATCTCGCTCAGTCCCGATCAGCTGGACCCCAGCAGCAACCTAACCTACCAGTTGGAGTGTCTGCCCCCTGATGGTCAGTGCATATCATAGTGAGAGGTTGAGTGGCCTTAGCATATCATTAGCATATTACACTTTGATTGGTTGAACGGATGACCGGACGACCGGACACTTAGCATATTAGGCTTTTATTATATAGGATTAATGGATTACATATAGAACTTTTAAAATCACCTGCAAAACTATATTTTACTGAGAGATGTTACATATTAAAGCACTTTGTTGGATCAAGTTGAAGAATATGTATTTCCAACAGCATCAGTTCTTGTTATGCCCATCTTCTCATGGGAAGTGCCAGTTAGAAGTTTTGCATGAACCTCTTCTTATGTAGCCATCTCCTGCTGGAGCAGTCCTTCCTGGGGTCTCCATGGCAATACCGCTTTTTTGTAACTTGAAATGAAGGTATTGGTTTTGTTTTATGCTGCACTTCACATTACACAGTACTAGTCCTAAGCTTTGGGTTATTTTAAGCATCCATTCTGAACTCCAAATTATTCCTAAAGTCATTTGGAGATGGAATGCAAACCCTGTGGATCAGAAAGCTTACTGTGTTAAGGAAGTATAGAGGCCCACCAGGTGCTCAGGATATGTTCTGGGGTGTCCATTGGTGGGAACATAGTGGTTGCATCATTACAACAGTCGGGACCATGGCCTTCCATTGTGTGCTGTTACAGAGAGAAGTAAAAGCCTTGACAATTAAGGATCTTCCCATTCAATGAAACATAGATACATTGTCATTCCTTCACAGCCACAAACAGCGCCTCAGCTAAGAGGAATACACATGCAAAGAGGACATAGTAAGTCTTTAAAGTAGTGGAAAGAACCCAAAGGGATCAAAACATAAACACAATTACTAATAATTATAGAGAGACACAAGATTTTTTATTTGCCCTCACAATTTTTAAGGAGGCAGGGAAGGTTGGGGGTCAGGCATGGGATACTTCAGCTGCTTGTGTTTTAAAATACCCCTTTCTCGAATATATGCACCCCTATGTTCATTGCAGCATTACTTACAATAGCCAAGATCTGGAAACAGCCCCCAGCAGCCGCTCGTCCTGGGCTAAGCCCTGAACCTGTCTCCAAGGTCCCCTTTACTCTGACTTTCCAGTGAGCTACAGCAGCCCGCCCTTCTCTCTCTCTGTCTCTTGACTGGCCCACTCCTCGTTTGGAGTAAATCTGCAATAAACCCCATTTTGCTTTAATTTTTGTTGACATGAACATCTTTTCTGCGTTGACAAAAAGAACCGAGGTCCCAGCTGGCAACCCCAACTGGTAACAAAAGGACGGAAGAAAAGTTTAACTCTAAAAGACATGTCTGTTCAAACCAAACTTAAACTAGTGTTAATATTAAATATTTCCCTAGAACGTGTGAGTTAGGACTGTAGAGCAATACAATCCTTAATGTCCATGTGTAAGCTTCCTGCCACAGGAGAACAACAGAGCAGGAAGAAAGCTTGCTGGACACCAGGAGTCAGCCCCTACAAGGAACTGAAACTGTCCTGAAGACACCTGGTGACACACCTGCATTCCACCCACATTCCGAGCCCACCGACTCAGCCCCAAGCCCACTGACAACACAAGCTGCATGTAAGGATGAAACTCCAGCTCCTGGGTGTTGCCATCATCTGGCCACAGCTTTGTCTCAGTGCTGTGCAGCCCTTCCCTTTGGATCCCCCCTCCCCACCCATCCTTCATCCTTAAGTAAATTCACTTTTTCTTTAATCACCATCTGAGATGGCTATTTAGCCTACCCGTGCACCAGCATGCGAACCTTCCATGTTCACCTTTCAATGTGATCCTGAAAATAATGTGTGTTTTTTTAGTTTATTTCTTAATTTATGAGCCAATTAAATATTAAAATTAACAATACTTTTTGGAGGTAAAAAACACTATACACATAAAACATACAAACAAAAACAGAACCCAAAGGGATCAAAACATAAACACAATTGCTAATAATTATAGAGAGACACAAGATTTTTTATTTGCCCTCACAATTTTTAAGGAGGCAGGGAAGGTTGGGGGTCAGGCATGGGATACTTCAGCTGCTTGTGTTTTAAACCCCTTTCTCCTCGAATATATGCACCCCTATGTTCATTGCAGCATTACTTACAATAGCCAAGATCTGGAAACAGCCC
>NW_005355009.1:7630-12060 GCF_000412655.1 Myotis brandtii | reverse complement strand
TGATGTTTCTATCTCTCCCTCTCCCTTCCACTCTGGGAAAAAAAAAAAAAAAGTTGTGGTGTATTTACACCACAATGCTACTCGGCTCAAGAAAAGAAGGAAATCTTACCTTTTGCAACAGCATGGATAGACCTGGAGATTATTCTGTTAAGCGAAGTAAGCCAGTCAGAGAAAGACAAATACCATATGATTTCTCTTATATGTGGAATCCAATGAACAAAATAAACTGTCAAACAAAATTGAAACAGAGGCATGGATATAAGGAACAGACTGACAGCTGTCAGAGGGGAGGGGATGGAGAGACTGGATGAGAGAAGGTGAGGGGATTAGCCAAAAAACATATATACATAACACAAAGACACAGACAACAGTGTGGTGATAGTCCCAGGGAAAGGGGGTGGGGGCTAGGTGGAGATGGGCATAGGCGGGGAAATGGAAAGAGACTTTGCTTGGGATGATGGGCGCACCATGCAGGGTGCAGATGATGTTTCATTGAGTTGTACATTTTAAACCTGTATGGTGTTGTGAACCAAAACCAACCTAAGAAACTCAATTTTTTTTAAAAAAAGCAATAGAACATTTGAATAAATAAAAATACGCCTTTCTCAATTTTTTTTCCCTTCAGTTTTCAATCCTCAAGCAGTTGTGAGCTGGGTTTGCATTTCTGATTACTTGGCAGGAAGACCTGCTGAGACCTTCAAAATAGTCTTGTCAGCCTTTGAAAAACCAGCTTCCAATTTGGCAAAATTCCTGATCAATTATTAAAACCTTTAAATTCTGTTGAAATATACCAATTTTTATAATCTTATATCTCAATCATCTCTAAACAATTTCCACCTTGTTGGGAAATTTCTGGGTTTTCCCTTCTGTTTCTTTTAATCCCTTGTTGTGTTAGAATCTATAAGACCCAATTAGCAGAGATAGCAAATTCAAAAGGCTTAGCATTTGTATTTATTTTTGTCCCATTGTGTGTGTTTATCTTCTTAGTGCTGGGCAATTGTACTTCCAATATTCTATTTTTCTCAATGCCCTAATTTTTTACAATATCTTCAACTATCTGAAGGTACATAGGAAGGGGTCTGAGTGAGTTTTGATTTTCTAATTTTTGTCCTTTCATCTTTTAAAAAAATTTTATTTATTAAATTGATTGGGGTGACATTGATCAACATGGACACATAGGTTTCAGGTGTGAGTTTCTATGTTATAAGTTCGGTATATAAGACAAAAAATAGGTAGTCAGGATGGTGCATGCAGTATCTCTGGTCTTCCACCAAATGTGAGACACTTCCAGTCACAAACCTGCTAATCTGTGACAGCTCGAACAACAGGCTTACAGAAAGTCTGCAAGTCTGCGCTTGTGTTCTATCCCTATGGTATTTCCTTCTTATGACAAATAGCACAAGAGACATAGACAGAAAAAAAAATGGCTTCCTCTGGGAGGAAAGATTCAATAAAGAAAACCCAAGAGTCAGTAGGCCCAAGAAACTAGCTTCATAAATATTTTCTCTTGCCAATGTAAGTTTAGAAGAGAGAAAATAATTCTCATCATTTCTAACTTGTCATTTTCAGTAAGGTTGAACCATTAAGATTTTTTTTTTTTTAAAGGATGAATGAGCCCCATATTGTTCTCTCATAACAACTGGTGTTTTGTGGGAGGGGCAGGGGATGTCTTGAGTTTGACTTCCCCCAATTTAAATTGCTTTCAACCAATCAAGGCTGGGAAGTTGTTTCTGGTCGGTAGAATGCTGCTTTCTGGTGCCCATCCCATTGGGTCGCTGGCTACTTACTCTCTTATCTTCAGAGTGGAAAGCCAACCCTCAGTAGATAATTTCCAAAACAGCTTATAACTTTGGTCTGGAGCAAAAACCCAAACTAATTACATGGAATGGCCACCAGATGTCACTATGAGTTCAATTATCTCAGACAAAGAAAAAATATACAGGAACATTAAAATTGAGGGTGTCCTTCAAAAACTCACCACTGAGGTAATTCTCTCCTTCACATTTGTGGTACCGAATTGGTACTGACACAGTATCAGCATGAGGAAATAATTCCTCACCACCTCCTGGGCTGCCACCTTCTAATACTCTCCTGAAAGATACTCTCTGGCACAATATAGTCCTGGGCTTCCACCAAAAGGCAGGTGTTCCTAAGATCCAAGACTTTGAAGGTGCAGAAAGGGAGCACACTAGGAGTCCCATGAGCCTCAAGGGTATGTAGATGTCACACTTTGACCTTGACCCAAAGAGCAGCATTCCTCTCTCCTTCTCCAAAGTTTAGCCCCACATTAGGCACCAAATGTTAAGCACAAAGTTTATAGTTTTTAAGTAAAATTGGCTATGTGTATTAAAATTTTTTTTACTGGAAATAATCTTATTTCTCAGCAATTCCCTTTCTGAAATTTATCTGGGAGTGTGCAATGACATTGCTACAAGGATGTTTTGTGAACAATAGGAAGCTTGGTTAAATTAATTATGGTACATAATAAACAATAGAATACCATGCAACCATTAAATATAGAGTTGTAGCAAGATATTGAGTGACAGGGAACCATGTTTGCAATAGAGCAATTTACAAAATAATAATAGCTATCATTTATTTTGTGCCAACCAGTGAGAATGACTGTTCAGTGCCTTACACACATGATCTCATTTAATCTCTGTAACTACCTTGAGATATTGTTTCCCCTGATCACCAATAACCACCTAAAGACTAAGTAACTAGCTCAAGTTCAAATCTCCAAGGTGTAGGAGAGCCAGGATTCAGACACAGGCTATCTGACTCCTGAGATGTTGCCCTTCATCCCTGTGTTTTGTATATAAACTCACTTTGTTTTTAAAGAAAGTATGTATACATAGACACAGACTAAAAGCTGATGAAGTTGATGAAGCTGATGGTATGTAGTTGATGGATTACAGGCAATTTTTATTTTCTTCTTGTTTGATATGTAATAAGAGAGAGAGAGAAAAAGATTAGTTAAAAGGAAAAGAAAATGTGGGAGTCCCAATACCCTGCTCTATAAAAAATGGTAACCTTTTCAGGTAAAATAATGGAGAGGTCATGAGGTGGAGGGTGGTGGGCCCTGGTCCAAGTAAGGCTGCCACCCATTTATCCTCTTAACTTTTTGTGTTTTAATATATTTTTTATTGATTTCAGAGAGGGAGAGAGAGAAACATCAATGATGAGAGAGAATCATTAATCAGCTGCCTCCTGCACACCCCACACTGGGGATTGAGCCTGCAACCCAGGCATGTGCCCTGATCAGGAATGAAACTACAACCTACTGGTTCACAGGTCAATACTCAACCACTGAGCCACACTAGCTGGGCCATTTTCTTTAGTTTTATAATGCCTCCTGGAACTGTTTTCAGAATTTTTTTCATCTTTAAAGTTTTATTCTGTAGAGGGTGTTTTTCAAATTTTCAAAGTTATTAAGAGCCAGCTCTGAAGAAATTTTCCCAACGTTGGCTTAAAATGACAAATATATTTGTATGTGACTTTGTAAGGGTCGTGAAACTGACTCAAATTTAATCCAAAAAAACCCTCAACCCAATTTCATCCGAGTGTTTGGGGGCTTAATAGATATATACTTTTAAGTCATTTAAAAGTATACAGTATGGTGTTTTTAACATCCTAAAAACATTGTGTGTAAACCATTTTCTTATCTAGGCCTGTCTGAAATTTTCTTGTATGGGGTAAAGAATTAACAGCAATTCCTTGTGTTGCTTTAAACAATTTAACGAATATTATAATTTTTATTTATTTATTTATTTATTTTGTAAATACAAACCAGAAACTACCTAGGTGCAAGTACTAATTTCGCAGAGCAGCGGCAGCAGGTGAATTTTGGCATGGCCATCCACACCCAGAAAGCCTGATAACCAGCGCTTTTCCTGAATCTGCAAATCACTTTCCAGCTTTTCCCTGTGATCACTGTCTTGCAAAGAAGTGTTTATCACTGCACTGTGAAGAAGGCATTTAAACGATTCCCAGTCATATTTTCATTCAAAGGGTTTTGTCTCCATTTAGCACCCCCCCATCCCCCCCGCCCCGCCCATAGATTTAGCTCCCGATCCCATTGGCCCTGGGGCACAGGAACCTAACTTCTCAGAAGCTCATTTATAGAGACCACCACTTGCTCTGGATGCACAGCGCGTGACACTGAAAAAGGCCTAGGCGTCCGCGTCTCCTGGTGCTCAGGCGGGGCCCCGGCTGTGACCAGATCCACCCGGGGAGACGAGGTATGGATGAGCTGGTGGCGTCCTGGGATTACCGGGCTCGTGGCCAACTGTCCATTTCCTACGCGCCCTGGACGCAGAGTTTTCGGTTTGCCTCTGGGTGCTCTGGGACAGTCGTGTCCGTGACCCGGGCCCACGGGCGGGTGGGGGGTCCAGTGCGGAACTCGGTACCTGCGCTACTCCGGGCGCGGG
>NW_005355009.1:1593-7383 GCF_000412655.1 Myotis brandtii | reverse complement strand
CGCGGGCGGGGGGGGTGGGCTGCGGGGTGGGCTGTGAGCGTTGGTCCCGGGAGGTCGCCTCCTGCCCGGCTTTCCCGCCAGGGGCTGTGTCCCGAGTCTGTGGTTACAGACCGAGTCCCGAGCGCGCAGGAGGGGAGAGGGAGCCCAGGAGCGCCCACCAGAGAAGGGGAGCGGGGGTCCCTGGAAGGAGGCAGCCTGGAAAGGAGCCGGGAGAGTGTGGAACAGCTTCACGCGGGAAAGCAGGACAGATGCTTGGCGTCCTGGTGCAGTGGGACCTGCTTCCCCAGCGTGTGTAGGGACGGTCTGGCGGGCTCAGCTCCGCGGTTACATGAGTGACTTAGTGCTCTGCCTCTGAGCACAGGGACCTGAGATCCGAGCCCTGGAACTGCTGAGTGAGTGGAGACAGCCCTTTGGGATGCCAGCGGCTTGAAAGGTCCGTGGGTGTTGGGAGTACATTTGGTAGAAAATAGAAAACTGTTCAATTGAGACGACTAGGTTTTAATCGTCCCTCCCAGTTTCATTTGAATAGGAAATGCATACTGAAAATCACACTGCTCTTTTGGAAAACGATGTGTTGGTGCAACAGATGGTGTGTGTGTGGTAGTGTGTGTTAAGGGCCGGTTGGTAAAACTCTTGCCTTTCTCCATTTGTGTAGAGTTGATATTGGATAGATAAGACCGTGAGCATGGAAGTTACTACAAGGTGGAAGAAAAGTGTGTTAATATTAGTGCTTTAGAAGGGATTAGCCAATATATTGCTTTGTTTTTTCACATCCAGGACATAGAGTTTTTTTCAGTACTTTGGATGATTTGCTAAAGAGTTATTGAGCTCCCTTGTGTAATTCTTCTGTGGATAGTTTAATGATTAACTTCAAAGAGTTAACCAATTTATTACAATACTGATTAAAAATAATACAGAAGAAATGAAAACCAAACAGAAAAATAGAAGATTGCAACCTAACTTATTTGCAAACAAAAAAGTTAGGTTGCAAATCTAGCAAACAATTAAAATGCCTCTAATGACGCCAAGTTTCGTTGTCTTCGCTAATAGTGTTCATATAAATAATTCCATTTTCGGATTCATAGTAACAAATATTGATTGGTCATCTTTGTTCCTGAACCTGGGCATTCAGCAAGAGCTCCACCCCCACCCTCAGGCAGCACGGTCTTTTACATCAAGATAGTATTAAAACACACTTACACCCAAAATCTATTTCTGCATTTATTTATTAAGCATCCATGAAGCAGTTGAGGTGAGCACAAGTATTACAGATAGAAAATAAAATACAGCTGGGAGTTACTGTGGGGAACGCATTAGAATGGACGTGAGCAGATTGAAAGATCCTATGCAAACTACGTTGCATCCCGAGGCCATCAGTCACACAGTTCAATGAGGGTGAAGGGGAAACATACCAGGTCCTTAGGGAAGCATTCCCTGGCACTTCTGAGGGAATGTTTTGCGTCACAGAAGGATGTGGAGGAGACGGAACCATGGCAGTGGGAGAGTATCGTGCGTGCCCATCTGATAGTGCAAGTAATGGTACGTTTTCTAGGACTGCTTGCTGTAGCTGTAGTTTTCCTTACTCTACGTGTTATGAAAAACACTTGTTGGATGCTAAGACCCTGGGCTCACACATGGTGCTGTTGAATGGTTTGGCTTCCTTGGGGATAAATCTAGATTTTTTAGGGGGGATAGGTGGATCTCATGTGCTTCAAATACTCGGTATTTCTCTCTGTCAAGGATTTTTGATAGAAGTTTGGCAACAGTTGAAAGATATATCAAGTGGGGAGGTTTATCCTGTGTTTTCTTACTGGGGTCAGGCTTGAGAACGTTTAGTAAAAATTAATGAACCTGAATGGCCATCCTCTCTATAGGATCTACAGAAAATTAAAGTGTATCCTTTAAGAAATCAGTTCTCAGTTTACTCCTGGATATGACCCAATAATTGATAAAAGTGTCTGGATGACTTTGGCCTTCTAGTTGTTTTTTTATTACTAACAGCTTGATGAGATATCATTCACAGATGATACAAAACACCTATTTAAAGTACACAATTTGTGAAGCCATCACATTTTATTATCTTCTCCTTTAAAAATCCATTAGCAAGTAACTCCTTCTCTTCATTGTTTCACCCCATTGGTTTTTGAAGCAGGTATTCTATTTCACTGGGAGGCTGTTAGAAAGTGGACATATAATCTTAGAGTCACAAAGTTGGCTTATTTATAGAGATAAATGAAATATTCAGAGAACTGTAACACTGAAAGTTAGTAGTTTAAACTAGGTGTGGATATGTGTGTGTAAAGCAAAATTGCTGCTCCTGTTTTGATTTCAATGAAGAAGTTATGTTTTGGTGAGAAGGTAGAATAAAATCTTAGCAAAGTAGAAACTCCTTTGAACAGGGTTTCTTACACTTTTCTGATGTGGGTGAGGAAGAAACTTTTCTTTACCCTCAAGGTTCTTTTAGTTGGTCTAATAACCAAATGAACATGAGACAGATAAGCAAGAGAAAATAACCAAATTTAATACATCTGTGTGGGAACCTCATACACATGAGAGAGTCAGAGACCCCACATGCAGGAGAGATTCAGAGACAGAAAGGTAACATCCTATATAATAAAAGGCTAATATGCAAATCAACCGAACAGTGGAATGACCGGTCACTATGATGCACACTGACCACCAGGAGGCACACACTAAATGCAGGAGCTGACCCCTGGTGGTCAGTGTGCTCCCACAGCGGGAGTGCTGCTGGGCTCACAACTGGCAAGTGCAGTAGTGGTGGTGGGAGCCTTTCCTGCCTCCATGGCAGTGCTAAGGATGTCTGACTACTGTCAGTCAGACATTCCCCAAGGGCTCCCGGACTATGAGAGGGCACAGGCTGGGCTAAGGGACAACTCCTCAGTGCACAAATTTCATGCACCTGGCCTCTAGTGGGTGTATAAGACATTCTGAGCAAAATCCTTAGAGATAAGGTGCTTTGGGGGCTAAAGGGTCATTGCAGGAAGAACAGATGCTTAGTGAATTGAAGTTTGTCCTGCTCTATAGACAGGTCAAAAGAGGTTGTCTCTGATCATCTCTTATTAAGTATGGGCAAGGCCTCTAATTCAAAATACTTTTTAAAAAATTGATTTGTTGATTTGAGAGAGAGAGGAAGTGTATGTGTGAGAGAGAAACATTGATTTTTTGTTACCACTTACTTATATATTGGTTGGTTGATTCTTATGTGTGCCCTGACTAGGGATGAAACCTGCGATCTTGGTGTATTGGGATGACACTCTAACCAACTGAGCAACCCAGCCAGGTCAAGTTCTTATAGGTAGTTAATGGAGGGGTGGGAGTTTCTCTTCTGCCAGACACTAAAGTTGCCTTTAGCTCAAAACAATACAAGTACCACAGAGGCACATCTTGGGGTGACTTGGTCTGAACTTTCACATGATCATTAGCCCAGTCCCTTTGGGCTAGGTCTTAGGCAGCTGTCATTTCACTGGCATTACGTTCTTTGTCATCTGGAAGAGTAAAAGTGGAAATCTCTAGAAGGCCACAAGCCCTCTAAACTCCCTCTGAAGCCACTTGAGGTGAGTGTCTTATAAGGAAAGAGGAAAGTGCTGAGAGGCACCCAAAGTTTGGACACTTCACAGAGGTATGCCTCTCTGCTTCCTATCCTACACAGCCTGACCCTGACCTGACCCTGTCTTCTCTATAATTATTCGTAATTGTGCCAGACTAGTAGGAGAGAGTGTTAAGTGTGCTGAGAACACTTAGTATTAATATCTAACCCGTCTCTGGGAATGGGAAAGGCATTCAATTATTATCCTATTGTTAATAAAATACTATTCCATCGATCTTATAACATAAGTGTGTAGCCAATGGAGTCATCACCCAGTAAAAGTCTAAAGACTTAGGATCTGGTCCTACTAGGTCATAGTCTACTCAGTAAAATGGAATGACTCAGCACAAGATGTGAGGATCAAATGAGATCATATAGCTTAGTATTGTTTGGAAACTATAAGACACTACTTATATCTATCTTTTTCTATATAAACAATATATTAAATAAATTATTTCAATATGCAATCAATGCACAATTATTAATGAACTACTTTACCTTCTTTTATTCATACTAAGTCTTCAAAATCTGGAATATATCCTACAGTTACTGCACATCTTAATTAGGACTGTCTGCATCTCAAGTGCTTAACAGGCACATGTGGTAGTAGCTGCAGAGTTGGGTAGCACAAGTCTCTGGGCATTAATTGATACAGTGATAGAAGTTGGTTTGGACAATGCCTTTTTTTTAAAAAATATATTTTATTGATTTTTTACAGAGAGGAAGGGAGAGAGATAGAGAGTCAGAAACATCCATGAGAGAGAAACATCGACCAGCTGCCTCCTGCACATCTCCTACTGGGGATGTGCCCGCAACCCAGGTACATGCCCTTGACCGGAATCGAACCTGGGACCTTTCAGTCTGCAGGCCGACGCTCTATCCACTGAGCCAAACCGGTTTTGGCGACAATGCCTTTTTTCATCCTGAAGATAATCTATTTATACATGTGTCTCGTGCTTTTAATAACTTCTAACTTGTTTCTAATTCCTAACTCTTCTTAATCAATGCAGAAAGAAGAAAGTTTCAGGAAATTCAAGAATCTGGGAAATAATATTTGTCAATTATTTTAGTACAAACCTATGGTGGGCAAGTAGGTCTACAGAGCTGAGGCTTATTTCTGCAAAACTGCCATCTGACTTTGATTTAGGACCTTTCTGATTTATTTCTCCTGTTTAATAACATGGGGAGTCAGTTACATGTCTTTCCAGTATACCTCATATGGTAGTTACCTCAAATAAAACAGGTGTACTTCAGACACCCATTAAGCAGTAGGCTAATTTTAGTTTAAAAATCGAATGGTATCATTTCAGTCACACTAAATCTAATAGTACTATTGTTATCATGCCAAACCACTTACCTACTTGCAGCTTGAATCTAAGCTAGGAGTAGAATCCATTTGGCATGTGCAGTGTTGATTTATGCCCAGATGTAACTAGCAATGTAGGGTCAGTTGACCCACTCCAGTTGCTACTGTATAGGTCTCACTCCAGTTGCTACTGTGTAGGTCTGGCCTTGCTACTTAGCTGTTCTCTGCAACTACAAACCACTCCTGTCCTTATTTCATAAATACATATCTTCCCTTCACCCCAGTGGGATGTGATCGATCTTTCCTCATAGACTGCCACCCCAACTTAGTGGTTAATTCAAGTGGTTTGAATTTTTCAGTAAAAACCATGTTGCTATCTTCTTCTCCCTCCATAATTTCTACCTAAACAGGGAAGAGAGTGTGAATCGCTTCTGGAGAACAGTTTACAAAACGTAAGCTTCCTGCTCTTACTTCCCTCTCAATGTGGTAGAGAGAGCCCCAAGTCTTGGTTTTTAGGAGAACCTCACAACTGTCATATCATTTGAATTTCAGCCAAACATAAATATGCCAGATTAGAAAAAAAATATGTTTCTGATGTGTTATTGTTTAGGAAACTATGCTTTTTAGAATACAGATAGCTGTGACTGGATTGTATAGCTCTTGATGAAGAAGTTTTCAAGAACAAAGAAGGCATTTTAAGTCTAACATTACATTTCCTGCCGGGAGCCGGTCCATCCTTGCTGCTTGACACAGTTGTTGCAGGGAAGAAACATCTGCACAGCATATGTTTCAAGGGACTTGGCGTATATGGCATACTGTTCTTAATATGTTTGCTCCCCTTCTTGGCGCTATGTGTTTTAACCAAGGTCACCTCTCC
>NW_005355009.1:0-1260 GCF_000412655.1 Myotis brandtii | reverse complement strand
GGAGAACCTAGACAGAACCTGGCTGGAGATCCAAGAGAGAACCTGGCTGGAGTTCCTAACCAGAACTTTGCTGGAGATCCTGACCAGAACTTGGCTGGAGTTCCTGGCTAGAGATCCTGGCTAGGCTGCTGATCAACTGAATGCTGTCTCCGTGTCATTCCTTCTTTGCCGACTCCGTCCACACCTTTGGGGACCCCTGGACCCGTTGGGGTTGGACCCCAACAATTTCCCTTGTAAACATTGAAAAAAATATTGGCATTATTTTCTTTAAAATTTTTTTTTAGACTTATTAATAGTTGCAAAAAATGGTATAGAGAATTCCTGAAATATTTTCCAAACTATAGTACAGTTGTCAAAACTAATAGATTAACATTGGTACAATGCTGTGACACTGTTAACTAAACTGTAGACTTACTAGGATTTCACTGGTTTTCACCATCCTTTTTCTGTTCACAATGTGGTCTAGGATGTCTTGTTGCATTTGATTGTTATACATCCTTAGTTTCCTCCAATCTGTGACAATGGCTCAACTTTCTGTTGTTTCTCATGACCTTGACACTCGTGAAGAATACTGATCAGTTATTTTATATAATGTCCCTCCTGATGTTTTCCCATGATTAGATTGAGGTTTCTGGCATTTTGGGAAAAAAATAGCAGAAAATTCCAGTGAATTTATCCAGGGTACATGACATCTCATTACTGATGTTAACCTTGCCAGGTTCCCAATAGAAAGTAGATTATCTTGGGAGAGAAACTTGGAGTATGCAAATATCCTGTTTCTGCTCGAACTTAAACTTGGATTATGCTAATATCGTGTTTCTCCTTAAGGTTTTATTCACTGATTTTAGTATCCATTGGCAGAACTGGGTATACATTGTACTTTGTTGTTCTAATGGTAATTTGAAAAAAAATTCTTCTCATTCCTTCTATGTTTACTAATTAGAATTCTTTTATACAGAACAGCTGTCTGGTATCAGGACCTACTCATGATTACTTATTTTATTAGATGGGTTATAATTCAATACTATTGTTATTTAATTTGCTGCTCAAATTATTCCAGCTTTGGCCACTGGGACCTCTTCTTTCAGGTTGGTCCCTGCCTCCTTTTGAAATAACCACCATTCTTCCTCTCCCCGCTCTTTTAAAGCAGAATGTACCAGACTCATTTTGCATTTTCTATACCCCAAACCTGGAATCAGCCATTCCTCCAAGACACTCACTCTGGTCCCTCCCTCCCTCCCTCCCTTCCTTCCTTCCTTC
>NW_005355008.1:0-581 GCF_000412655.1 Myotis brandtii | reverse complement strand
ATTTGGCACACCACACACCAGTCCTTAGTCCAACCTGATGGGAGATTAGTGACTCTCCAGGATTCACCATAAATTTTATCAAATCTTCCCTGTCTATTAAATCTACTCAATTGAGTAGTAATGATTGGAAGATTATTGACACCTCACATTCTTTTAGAACATTGATTATATATTCATGAACATAGGTGCAAAAATCCTAAACCAAATAAATATAAGCAAAACAAATTGTCAAAAAAAAAAATACCACTGTGACCAGGTGGCTTTATTTCAAGATTGGTTTAAACATATATGAATGCAGTTCACCCACATTACTAGAGCATAGAAGAAAGCCTGAATTATCATCTCAACAGGTGCAGAACAAGCATTTAATAAAATTCAGCATACATTCCTAAGGGAGACTATTAGCAAACTAGGGAGAAAGTCAACTTCTTTATCCTGACAAATAGAATCTACCAAAAACTACCACAGACATCAAATGCGAGAGTGAAACATTTAAAGTCAAGTATGAGACAAGAATGCCCATCAGTGCTTTCATTTAGCACTTTATTGGGAGACCTGCACAATGTTCAAAAGAGAAGTTG